>NC_083623.1:29751378-30094503 GCF_963584025.1 Labrus mixtus
AAATTTTCAACTTTTTCGAAGCCCAAATACTTCATGAAAATTTTCATCTTTTTTGAAGCCGAATTTCTTCATGAAAATTTTAAACTTTTTTGAAGCCGAATTTCTTCATGAAAATTTTCAACTTTTTTGAAGCCGAATATTTTCATGAATATTTTCAATTGACCCACCCCCCCTCACGAAAAAGTTGAAAAAAGACGAAACACCCCCCTCTTACGAAAAATTTGAAAAAAGACGAAACACCCCCCCTTACGAAAAAGTTGAAAAAAAGACGAAACACCCCCCCCTTACGAAAAAGTTGAAAAAAGACGAAACACCCCCCCCTCGCGAAAACTTTTTTGAAGCCGAATTTCTTCATGAAAATTTTCAACTTTTTTGAAGCCCAAATACTTCATGAAAATTTTAAACTTTTTTGAAGCCGAATTTCTTCATGAATACTTTCAATTGACCCACCCCCCTCACGAAAAAGTTGAAAAAAGACGAAACACCCCCCCTCTTACGAAAAAGTTGAAAAAAGACGAAACACCCCCCCTTACGAAAACGTTGAAAAAAGACGAAACACCCCCCCCTTGCGAAAACTTTTTTGAAGCCGAATTTCTTCATGAAAATTTTCAACTGTTTTGAAGCCAAATTTCTTCATGAATATTTTCAACTTTTTTGAAGCCCAAATACTTCATGAAAATTTTCAACTTTTTTGAAGCCCAAATACTTCATGAAAATTTTCAACTTTTTTGAAGCCGAATTTCTTCATGAAAATTTAAAAAAAGTTTTGAAGCCCAAATACTTCATGAAAATTTTCAACTTTTTTGAAGCCGAATTTCTTCATGAATATTTTCAACTTTTTTGAAGCCCAAATACTTCATGAAAATTTTCAACTTTTTTGAAGCCCAAATACTTCATGAAAATTTTCAACTTTTTTGAAGCCCAAATACTTCATGAAAAATTTCAATTGACCAACCCCCCCATATGAAAAAGTTGAAAAAAGAGGAAACACCCCCCCTTACGAAAAAGTTGAAAAAAGACGAAACACCCCCCTTTGCGAAAACCTTTTTGAAGACGAATTTCTTCATTAAAATTTTCAACTTTTTCGAAGCCCAAATACTTCATGAAAATTTTCATCTTTTTTGAAGCCGAATTTCTTCATGAAAATTTTAAACTTTTTTGAAGCCGAATTTCTTCATGAAAATTTTCAACTTTTTTGAAGCCGAATATCTTCATGAATATTTTCAATTGACCCACCCCCCCTCACGAAAAAGTTGAAAAAAGACGAAACACCCCCCTCTTACGAAAAATTTGAAAAAAGACGAAACACCCCCCCTTACGAAAAAGTTGAAAAAAAGACGAAACACCCCCCCCTTACGAAAAAGTTGAAAAAAGACGAAACACCCCCCCCTCGCGAAAACTTTTTTGAAGCCGAATTTCTTCATGAAAATTTTCAACTTTTTTGAAGCCCAAATACTTCATGAAAATTTTAAACTTTTTTGAAGCCGAATTTCTTCATGAATACTTTCAATTGACCCACCCCCCTCACGAAAAAGTTGAAAAAAGACGAAACACCCCCCTCTTACGAAAAAGTTGAAAAAAGACGAAACACCCCCCCCTTACGAAAAAGTTGAAAAAAGACGAAACACCCCCCCCTTGCGAAAACTTTTTTGAAGCCGAATTTCTTCATGAAAATTTTCAACTGTTTTGAAGCCAAATTTTTTCATGAATATTTTCAACTTTTTTGAAGCCCAAATACTTCATGAAAATTTTCAACTTTTTTGAAGCCCAAATACTTCATGAAAATTTTCAACTTTTTTGAAGCCGAATTTCTTCATGAAAATTTAAAAAAAGTTTTGAAGCCCAAATACTTCATGAAAATTTTCAACTTTTTTGAAGCCGAATTTCTTCATGAATATTTTCAACTTTTTTGAAGCCCAAATACTTCATGAAAATTTTCAACTTTTTTGAAGCCCAAATACTTCATGAAAATTTTCAACTTTTTTGAAGCCCAAATACTTCATGAAAAATTTCAATTGACCAACCCCCCCATATGAAAAAGTTGAAAAAAGAGGAAACACCCCCCCTTACGAAAAAGTTGAAAAAAGACGAAACACCCCCCTTTGCGAAAACCTTTTTGAAGACGAATTTCTTCATTAAAATTTTCAACTTTTTCGAAGCCCAAATACTTCATGAAAATTTTCATCTTTTTTGAAGCCGAATTTCTTCATGAAAATTTTAAACTTTTTTGAAGCCGAATTTCTTCATGAAAATTTTCAACTTTTTTGAAGCCGAATATCTTCATGAATATTTTCAATTGACCCACCCCCCCTCACGAAAAAGTTGAAAAAAGACGAAACACCCCCCTCTTACGAAAAATTTGAAAAAAGACGAAACACCCCCCCTTACGAAAAAGTTGAAAAAAAGACGAAACACCCCCCCCTTACGAAAAAGTTGAAAAAAGACGAAACACCCCCCCCTCGCGAAAACTTTTTTGAAGCCGAATTTCTTCATGAAAATTTTCAACTTTTTTGAAGCCCAAATACTTCATGAAAATTTTAAACTTTTTTGAAGCCGAATTTCTTCATGAATACTTTCAATTGACCCACCCCCCTCACGAAAAAGTTGAAAAAAGACGAAACACCCCCCTCTTACGAAAAAGTTGAAAAAAGACGAAACACCCCCCCCTTACGAAAAAGTTGAAAAAAGACGAAACACCCCCCCCTTGCGAAAACTTTTTTGAAGCCGAATTTCTTCATGAAAATTTTCAACTGTTTTGAAGCCAAATTTTTTCATGAATATTTTCAACTTTTTTGAAGCCCAAATACTTCATGAAAATTTTCAACTTTTTTGAAGCCCAAATACTTCATGAAAATTTTCAACTTTTTTGAAGCCGAATTTCTTCATGAAAATTTAAAAAATTGTTGAAGCCCAAATACTTCATGAAAATTTTCAACTTTTTTGAAGCCGAATTTCTTCATGAATATTTTCAACTTTTTTGAAGCCCAAATACTTCATGAAAATTTTCAACTTTTTTGAAGCCCAAATACTTCATGAAAACGTTCAACTTTTTTGAAGCCGAATTTCTTCATGAAAATTTTCAACTTTTTTGAAGCCCAAATACTTCATGAAAATTTTCAACTTTTTTGAAGCCCAAATACTTCATGAAAAATGTCAATTGACCAACCCCCCCATATGAAAAAGTTGAAAAAAGAGGAAACACCCCCCCTTACGAAAAAGTTGAAAAAAGACGAAACACCCCCCCTTGCGAAAACTTTTTTGAAGACGAATTTCTTCATTAAAATTTTCAACTTTTTCGAAGCCCAAATACTTCATGAAAATTTTCATCTTTTTTGAAGCCGAATTTCTTCATGAAAATTTTAAACTTTTTTGAAGCCGAATTTCTTCATGAAAATTTAAAACATTTTTGAAGCCCAAATACTTCATGAAAAGTTTCAACTTTTTTGAAGCCGAATATCTTCATGAATATTTTCAATTGACCCACCCCCCCTCACGAAAAAGTTGAAAAAAGATGAAACACCCCCCTCTTATGAAAAAGTTGAAAAAAGACGAAACACCCCCCCTTACGAAAAAGTTGAAAAAAGAAGAAACACCCCCCCCTTACGAAAAAGTTGAAAAAAGACGAAACACCCCCCCCCTCGCGAAAACTTTTTTGAGGCCGAATTTCTTCATGAAAATTTTCAACTTTTTTGAAGCCCAAATACTTCATGAAAATTTTCAACTTTTTTGAAGCCCAAATACTTCATGAAAATTTTCAACTTTTTTGAAGCCGAATTTCTTCATGAATATTTTCAACTTTTTTGAAGCCCAAATACTTCATGAAAATTTTCAACTTTTTTGAAGCCCAAATACTTCATGAAAACGTTCAACTTTTTTGAAGTCGAATTTCTTCATGAAAATTTTCAACTTTTTTGAAGCCCAAATACTTCATGAAAATTTTCAACTTTTTTGAAGCCCAAATACTTCATGAAAAATGTCAATTGACCAACCCCCCCATATGAAAAAGTTGAAAAAAGAGGAAACACCCCCCCTTACGAAAAAGTTGAAAAAAGACGAAACACCCCCCCTTGCGAAAACTTTTTTGAAGACGAATTTCTTCATTAAAATTTTCAACTTTTTCGAACCCCAAATACTTCATGAAAATTTTCATCTTTTTTGAAGCCGAATTTCTTCATGAAAATTTTAAACTTTTTTGAAGCCGAATTTCTTCATGAAAATTTAAAACATTTTTGAAGCCCAAATACTTCATGAAAATTTTCAACTTTTTTGAAGCCGAATATCTTCATGAATATTTTCAATTGACCCACCCCCCCTCACGAAAAAGTTGAAAAAAGACGAAACACCCCCCTCTTACGAAAAAGTTGAAAAAAGACGAAACACCCCCCCTTACGAAAAAGTTGAAAAAAGACGAAACACCCCCCCCTTACGAAAAAGTTGAAAAAAGACGAAATACCCCCCCCCTCGCGAAAACTTTTTTGAGGCCGAATTTCTTCATGAAAATTTTCAACTTTTTTGAAGCCCAAATACTTCATGAAAATTTTCAACTTTTTTGAAGCCGAATTTCTTCATGAATACTTTCAATTGACCCACCCCCCTCACGAAAAAGTTGAAAAAAGACGAAATACCCCCCTCTTACGAAAAAGTTGAAAAAAGACGATACAACCCTTACGAAAAAGTTAAAAAAAGACGAAACACCCCCCCCTTGCCAAAACTTTTTTGAAGCCGAATTTCTTCATGAAAATTTTCAACTTTTTTGAAGCCCAAATACTTCATGAAAATTTTCATCTTTTTTGAAGCCAAATTTCTTCATGAATATTTTCAATTGACCCACCCCCGCTAACGAAAAAGTTGAAAAAAGACGAAACACCCCGCCCTTACGAAAAAGTTGAAAAAAGACGAAACACCCCCCCCTTGCGAAAACTTTTTTGAAGCCGAATTTCTTCATGAAAATTTTCAATTGACCCACCCCCTCACGAAAAAGTTGAAAAAAGACGAAACACAACCCTCTTACGAAAAAGTTGAAAAAAGACGAAACACCCCCCCTTTGCGAAAACTTTTTTGAAGCCGAATTTCTTCATGAAAATTTTCAACTGTTTTGAAGCCGAATTTCTTCATGAAAATTTTAAACTTTTTTGAAGCCGAATTTCTTCATGAAAATTTAAAAAAAATTTCAAGCCCAAATACTTCATGAAAATTTTCAACTTTTTTGAAGCCGAATTTCTTCATGAAAATTTTCAACTTTTTTGAAGCCGAATTTCTTCATGAAAATTTTCAACTTTTTTGAAGCCGAATTTCTTCATGAAAATTTTCAACCTTTTTGAAGCCGAATTTCTCCATGAATATTTTCAATTGACCCACCCCCGCTAACGAAAAAGTTGAAAAAAGACGAAACACCCCCCCCTTACGAAAAAGTTGAAAAAAGACGAAACACCCCCCCTTTGCGAAAACTTTTTTGAAGCCGAATTTCTTCATGAAAATTTTCAACTTTTTTGAAGCCCAAATACGTCATGAAAATTTTCAACTTTTTTGAAGACGAATTTCTTCATGAAAATTTTCAACTTTTTTGAATCCGAATTTCTTCATGAATATTTTCAACTTTTTTGAAGCCCAAATACTTCATGAAAATTTTCAACTTTTTTGAAGCCGAATTTCTTCATGAAAATTTTAAACTTTTTTGAAGCCGAATTTCTTCATGAAAATTTAAAAAAAATTTCAAGCCCAAATACTTCATGAAAATTTTCAACTTTTTTGAAGCCGAATTTCTTCATGAATATTTTCAACTTTTTTGAAGCCCAAATACTTCATGAAAATTTTCAACCTTTTTGAAGCCGAATTTCTTCATGAAAATTTTAAACTTTTTTGAAGCCGAATTTCTTCATGAAAATTTAAAACATTTTTGAAGCCCAAATACTTCATGAAAATTTTCAACTTTTTTGAAGCCGAATTTCTTCATGAATATTTTCAATTGACCCACCCCCCCTCACGAAAAAGTTGAAAAAGGACGAAACACCCCCCTCACGAAAAAGTTGAAAAAAGACGAAACTCCCCCCTCTTACGAAAAAGTTGAAAAAAGACGAAACACCCCCCCCTTACGAAAAAGTTGAAAAAAGACGAAACACCCCCCCCTTGCGAAAACTTTTTTGAAGCCGAATTTCTTCATGAAAATTTTCAACTGTTTTGAAGCCGAATTTCTTCATGAATATTTTCAACTTTTTTGAAGCCCAAATACTTCATGAAAATTTTCAACTTTTTTGAAGCCCAAATACTTCATGAAAATTTTCATCTTTTTTGAAGCCGAATTTCTTCATGAAAATTTTAAAGTTTTTTGAAGCCGATTTTCTTCATGAAAATTTAAAACATTTTTGAAGCCCAAATACTTCATGAAAATTTTCAACCTTTTTGAAGCCGAATTTCTTCATGAATATTTTCAATTGACCCACCCCCCCTCACGAAAAAGTTGAAAAAAGACGAAACACCCCCCTCTTACGAAAAAGTTGAAAAAAGACGAAACACCCCCCCTTGCGAAAACTTTTTTGAAGCCGAATTTCTTCATGAAAATTTTCAACTTTTTTGAAGCCCAAATACTTCATGAAAATTTTCATCTTTTTTGAAGCCGAATTTCTTCATGAAAATTTTAAACTTTTTTGAAGCCGAATTTCTTCATGAAAATTTTCAACTTTTTTGAAGCCCAAATACTTCATGAAAATTTTCAACTTTTTTGAAGCCGAATTTCTTCATGAAAATTTAAAAAATTTTTGAAGCCCAAATACTTCATGAAAATTTTCAACTTTTTTGAAACCGAATTTCTTCATGAATATTTTCAATTGACCCAACCCCCCTCACGAAAAAGTTGAAAAAAGACGAAACACCCCCCTCTTACGAAAAAGTTGAAAAAAGTCGAAACACCCCCCCTTACGAAAAAGTTGAAAAAAGACGAAACACCCCCCCCTTACGAAAAAGTTGAAAAAAGACGAAACACCCCCCCCTCGCGAAAACTTTTTTGAAGCCGAATTTCTTCATGAAAATTTTCAACTTTTTTGAAGCCCAAATACTTCATGAAAATTTTCAACTTTTTTGAAGCCGAATTTCTTCATGAATACTTTCAATTGACCCACCCCCCTCACGAAAAAGTTGAAAAAAGACGAAACTCCCCCCTCTTACGAAAAAGTTGAAAAAAGACGAAACACCCCCCCCCTTACGAAAAAGTTGAAAAAAGACGAAACACCCCCCCCTTGCGAAAACTTTTTTGAAGCCGAATTTCTTCATGAAAATTTTCAACCTTTTTGAAGCCGAATTTCTCCATGAATATTTTCAATTGACCCACCCCCGCTAACGAAAAAGTTGAAAAAAGACGAAACACCCCCCCCTTACGAAAAAGTTGAAAAAAGACGAAACACCCCCCCTTTGCGAAAACTTTTTTGAAGCCGAATTTCTTCATGAAAATTTTCAACTTTTTTGAAGCCCAAATACGTCATGAAAATTTTCAACTTTTTTGAAGCCGAATTTCTTCATGAATACTTTCAATTGACCCACCCCCCTCACGAAAAAGTTGAAAAAAGACGAAACTCCCCCCTCTTACGAAAAAGTTGAAAAAAGACGAAACACCCCCCCCCTTACGAAAAAGTTGAAAAAAGACGAAACACCCCCCCCTTGCGAAAACTTTTTTGAAGCCGAATTTCTTCATGAAAATTTTCAACTTTTTTGAAGCCCAAATACTTCATGAAAATTTTCATCTTTTTTGAAGCCGAATTTCTTCATGAAAATTTTAAACTTTTTTGAAGCCGAATTTCTTCATGAAAATTTTCAACTTTTTTGAAGCCCAAATACTTCATGAAAATTTTCAACTTTTTTGAAGCCGAATTTCTTCATGAATACTTTCAATTGACCCACCCCCCTCACGAAAAAGTTGAAAAAAGACGAAACTCCCCCCTCTTACGAAAAAGTTGAAAAAAGACGAAACACCCCCCCTTACGAAAAAGTTGAAAAAAGACGAAACACCCCCCCCTTGCGAAAACTTTTTTGAAGCCGAATTTCTTCATGAAAATTTTCAACTGTTTTGAAGCCGAATTTCTTCATGAATATTTTCAACTTTTTTGAAGCCCAAATACTTCATGAATATTTTCAATTGACCCACCCCCCCTCACGAAAAAGTTGAAAAAAGACGAAACACCCCCCCCTTACGAAAAAGTTGAAAAAAGACGAAACACCCCCCCTTGCGAAAACTTTTTTGAAGCCGAATTTCTTCATGAAAATTTTCAACTTTTTTGAAGCCCAAATACTTCATGAAAATTTTCATCTTTTTTGAAGCCGAATTTCTTCATGAAAATTTTAAACTTTTTTGAAGCCGAATTTCTTCATGAAAATTTAAAACATTTTTGAAGCCCAAATACTTCATGAAAATTTTCAACCTTTTTGAAGCCGAATTTCTTCATGAAATTTTTAAACTTTTTTGAAGCCCAAATACTTCATGAAAATTTTCAACTTTTTTGAAGCCGAATTTCTTCATGAATATTTTCAATTGACCCACCCCCCCTCACGAAAAAGTTGAAAAAAGACGAAACACCCCCCCCTTGCGAAAACTTTTTTGAAGCCGAATTTCTTCATGAAAATTTTCAACTTTTTTGAAGCCCAAATACTTCATGAAAATTTTCAACTTTTTT
The DNA here is from genome assembly GCF_963584025.1 of Labrus mixtus. Classification (NCBI taxonomy): domain Eukaryota; kingdom Metazoa; phylum Chordata; class Actinopteri; order Labriformes; family Labridae; genus Labrus; species Labrus mixtus. The sequence continues at coordinate 29,760,039 of NC_083623.1, forward strand.
GAAGCAGAATTTCTTCATGAATACTTTCAATTGACCCACCCCCCTCACGAAAAAGTTGAAAAAAGACGAAACACCCCCCCTTACGAAAAAGTTGAAAAAAGACGAAACACCCCCCCCTTACGAAAAAGTTGAAAAAAGACGAAACACCCCCCCCTTACGAAAAAGTTGAAAAAACACGAAACACCCCCCCTTGCGAAAACTTTTTTGAAGCCGAATTTCTTCATGAAAATTTTCAACTTTTTTGAAGCCCAAATACTTCATGAAAATTTTCAACTTTTTTGAAGCCGAATTTCTTCATGAATACTTTCAATTGACCCACCCCCCTCACGAAAAAGATGAAAAAAGACGAAACACCCCCCCTTACGAAAAAGTTGAAAAAAGACGAAACACCCCCCCTTGCGAAAACCTTTTTGAAGACGAATTTCTTCATTAAAATTTTCACCTTTTTCGAAGCCCAAATACTTCATGAAAATTTTCATCTTTTTTGAAGCCGAATTTCTTCATGAAAATTTTAAACTTTTTTGAAGCCGAATTTCTTCATGAAAATTTTCAACTTTTTTGAAGCCGAATATCTTCATGAATATTTTCAATTGACCCACCCCCCCTCACGAAAAAGTTGAAAAAAGACGAAACACCCCCCTCTTACGAAAAAGTTGAAAAAAGACGAAACACCCCCCCTTACGAAAAAGTTGAAAAAAGACGAAACACCCCCCCCTTACGAAAAAGTTGAAAAAAGACGAAACACCCCCCCTTGCGAAAACCTTTTTGAAGCCGAATTTCTTCATGAAAATTTTAAACATTTTTGAAGCCCAAATACTTCATGAAAATTTTCAACTTTTTTGAAGCCGAATATCTTCATGAATATTTTCAATTGACCCACCCCCCCTCACGAAAAAGTTGAAAAAAGACGAAACACCCCCCTCTTACGAAAAAGTTGAAAAAAGACGAAACACCCCCCCTTACGAAAAAGTTGAAAAAAGACGAAACACCCCCCCCTTACGAAAAAGTTGAAAAAAGAGGAAACACCCCCCCCTCGCGAAAACTTTTTTGAAGCCGAATTTCTTCATGAAAATGTTCAACTTTTTTGAAGCCGAATTTCTTCATGAATACTTTCAATTGACCCACCCCCCTCACGAAAAAGTTGAAAAAAGACGAAACACCCCCCTCTTACGAAAAAGTTGAAAAAAGACGAAACACCCCCCCTTACGAAAAAGTTGAAAAAAGACGAAACACCCCCCCTTACGAAAAAGTTGAAAAAAGACGAAACACCCCCCCTCACGAAAAAGTTGAAAAAAGACGAAACACCTCCCCCTTACGAAAACTTTTTTGAAGCCGAATTTCTTCATGAAAATTTTCAACTTTTTTGAAGCCTAAATACTTCATGAAAATTTTCAACTTTTTTAAAGCCGAATTTCTTCATGAATATTTTCAATTGACCCACCCCCCTCACGAAAAAGTTGAAAAAAGACGAAACACCCCCCTCTTACGAAAAAGTTGAAAAAAGACGAAACACCCCCCCCTTACGAAAGAGTTGAAAAAAGACGAAACACCCCCCCCCTTGCGAAAACTTTTTTGAAGCCGAATTACTTCATGAAAATTTTCAACTTTTTTGAAGCCTAAATACTTCATGAAAATTTTAAACTTTTTTGAAGCCAAATTTCTTCATGAATATTTTCAACCTTTTTGAAGCCGAATTTCTTCATGAAAATTTTAAACTTTTTTGAAGCCCAAATACTTCATGAAAATTTTCAACTTTTTTGAAGCCGAATTTCTTCATGAATATTTTCAGTTGACCCACCCCCCTCACGAAAAAGTTGAAAAAAACGAAACACCCCCCTCTTACGAAAAAGTTGAAAAAAGACGAAACACCCCCCCCTCACGAAAAAGTTGAAAAAAGACGAAACACCCCCCCCTTAGGAAAAAGTTGAAAAAAGACGAAACACCCCCCCCTTGCGAAAACTTTTTTGAAGCCGAATTTCTTCATGAAAATTTTCAACTTTTTTGAATCCCAAATACTTCATGAAAATTTTCAACTTTTTTGAAGCCGAATTTCTTCATGAATACTTTCAATTGACCCACCCCCTCACGAAAAAGTTGAAAAAAGAAGAAACACCCCCCTCTTACGAAAAAGTTGAAAAAAGACGAAACACCCCCCCTTACGAAAAAGTTGAAAAAAGACGAAACACCCCCCCTTACGAAAAAGTTGAAAAAAGACGAAACACCCCCCCTCACGAAAAAGTTGAAAAAAGACGAAACACTTCCCCCTTACGAAAACTTTTTTGAAGCCGAATTTCTTCATGAAAATTTTCAACTTTTTTGAAGCCTAAATACTTCATGAAAATTTTCAACTTTTTTGAAGCCGAATTTCTTCATGAATATTTTCAATTGACCCACCCCCCTCACGAAAAAGTTGAAAAAAGACGAAACACCCCCCCTTACGAAAAAGTTGAAAAAAGACGAAACACCCCCCCTCACGAAAAAGTTGAAAAAAGATGAAACACCTCCCCCTTACGAAAACTTTTTTGAAGCCGAATTTCTTCATGAAAATTTTCAACTTTTTTGAAGCCCAAATACTTCATGAAAATTTTCAACTTTTTTGAAGCCGAATTTCTTCATGAATACTTTCAATTGACCCACCCCCCTCACGAAAAAGTTGAAAAAAGACGAAACACCCCCCCTTACGAAAAAGTTGAAAAAAGACGAAACACCCCCCCCTTACGAATAAGTTGAAAAAAGACGAAACACCCCCCCCTTACGAAAAAGTTGAAAAAAGACGAAACACCCCCCCTTGCGAAAACTTTTTTGAAGCCGAATTTCTTCATGAAAATTTTCAACTTTTTTGAAGCCCAAATACTTCATGAAAATTTTCAACTTTTTTGAAGCCGAATTTCTTCATGAATACTTTCAATTGACCCACCCCCTCACGAAAAAGTTGAAAAAAGACGAAACACCCCCCTCTTACAAAAAAGTTGAAAAAAGACGAAACACCCCCCCTTACGAAAAATTTGAAAAAGACGAAACACCCCCCCTTACGAAAACTTTTTTGAAGCCGAATTTCTTCATGAAAATTTTCAACTTTTTTGAAGCCGAATTTCTTCATGAAAATTTTCAACTTTTTTGAAGATCAAATACTTCATGAAAATTTTTAACTTTTTTGAAGCCCAAATACTTCATGAAAATTTTCATCTTTTTTGAAGCCAAATTTCTTCATGAATATTTTCAATTGACCCACCCCCGCTAACGAAAAAGTTGAAAAAAGACGAAACACCCCCCCCCTTGCGAAAACTTTTTTGAAGCCGAATTTCTTCATGAATACTTTCAATTGACCCACCCCCCTTACGAAAAAGTTGAAAAAAGACGAAACACCCCCCCCTTGCGAAAACTTTTTTGAAGCCGAATTTCTTCATGAAAATTTTCAACTTTTTTGAAGCCCAAATACTTCATGAAAATTTTCATCTTTTTTGAAGCCAAATTTCTTCATGAATATTTTCAATTGACCCACCCCCGCTAACGAAAAAGTTGAAAAAAGACGAAACACCCCCCCCTTACGAAAAAGTTGAAAAAAGACGAAACACCCTTGCGAAAACTTTTTTGAAGCCGAATTTCTTCATGAATACTTTCAATCGACCCACCCCCCTCACGAAAAAGTTGAAAAAAGACGAAATACCCCCCTCTTACGAAAAAGTTGAAAAAAGACGAAACACCCCCCCTTACGAAAAAGTTGAAAAAAGACGAAACACCCCCCCTTGCGAAAACTTTTTTGAAGCCGAATTTCTTCATGAAAATTTTCAACGTTTTTGAAGCCCAAATACTTCATGAAAATTTTCAACTTTTTTGAATCCGAATTTCTTCATGAAAATTTAAAAAATTTTTGAAGCCCAAATACTTCATGAAAATTTTCAACTTTTTTGAAGCCGAATTTCTTCATGAATATTTTCAACTTTTTTGAAGCCCAAATACTTCATGAAAATTTTCAACTTTTTTGAAGCCGAATTTCTTCATGAAAATTTTAAACTTTTTTGAAGCCGAATTTCTTCATGAAAATTTTCAACTTTTTTGAAGCCCAAATACTTCATGAAAATTTTCATCTTTTTTGAAGCCAAATTTCTTCATGAATATTTTCAATTGACCCACCCCCGCTAACGAAAAAGTTGAAAAAAGACGAAACACCCCCCCCTTGCGAAAACTTTTTTGAAGCCGAATTTCTTCATGAAAATTTTCAACTTTTTTGAAGCCCAAATACTTCATGAAAATTTTCATCTTTTTTGAAGCCAAATTTCTTCATGAATATTTTCAATTGACCCACCCCCGCTAACGAAAAAGTTGAAAAAAGACGAAACACCCCCCCCTTACGAAAAAGTTGAAAAAAGACGAAACACCCTTGCGAAAACTTTTTTGAAGCCGAATTTCTTCATGAATACTTTCAATTGACCCACCCCCCTCACGAAAAAGTTGAAAAAAGACGAAATACCCCCCTCTTACGAAAAAGTTGAAAAAAGACGAAACACCCCCCCTTACGAAAAAGTTGAAAAAAGACGAAACACCCCCCCTTGCGAAAACTTTTTTGAAGCCGAATTTCTTCATGAAAATTTTCAACGTTTTTGAAGCCCAAATACTTCATGAAAATTTTCAACTTTTTTGAATCCGAATTTCTTCATGAAAATTTAAAAAATTTTTGAAGCCCAAATACTTCATGAAAATTTTCAACTTTTTTGAAGCCGAATTTCTTCATGAATATTTTCAACTTTTTTGAAGCCCAAATACTTCATGAAAATTTTCAACTTTTTTGAAGCCGAATTTCTTCATGAATACTTTCAATTGACCCACCCCCTCACGAAAAAGTTGAAAAAAGACGAAACACCCCCCTCTTACAAAAAAGTTGAAAAAAGACGAAACACCCCCCCTTACGAAAAATTTGAAAAAGAAGAAAAACCCCCCCCTTGCGAAAACTTTTTTGAAGCCGAATTTCTTCATGAAAATTTTCAACTTTTTTGAAGCCCAAATACTTCATGAAAATTTTCAACTTTTTTGAAGCCGAATTTCTTCATGAAAATTTAAAAAATTTTTGAAGCCCAAATACTTCATGAAAATTTTCATCTTTTTTGAAGCCAAATTTCTTCATGAATATTTTCAATTGACCCACCCCTGCTAACGAAAAAGTTGAAAAAAGACGAAAAAACCCCCCACTTGCGAAAACTTTTTTGAAGCCGAATTTCTTCATGAATACTTTCAATTGAACCACCCCCTCACGAAAAAGTTGAAAAAAGACGAAACACCCCCCTCTTACGAAAAAGTTGAAAAAAGACGAAACACCCCCCCCTTGCGAAAACTTTTTTGAAGCCGAATTTCTTCATGAAAATTTTCAACTTTTTTGAAGCCCAAATACTTCATGAAAATTTTCAACTTTTTTGAAGCCGAATTTCTTCATGAAAATTTAAAAAAATTTTGAAGCCCAAATACTTCATGAAAATTTTCAACTTTTTTGAAGCCGAATTTCTTCATGAATATTTTCAACTTTTTTGAAGCCCAAATACTTCATGAAAATTTTCAACTTTTTTGAAGCCCAAATACTTCATGAAAACGTTCAACTTTTTTGAAGCCGAATTTCTTCATGAAAATTTTCAACTTTTTTGAAGCCCAAATACTTCATGAAAATTTTCAACTTTTTTGAAGCCCAAATACTTCATGAAAAATTTCAATTGACCAACCCCCCCATATGAAAAAGTTGAAAAAATAGGAAACACCCCCCCTTACGAAAAAGTTGAAAAAAGACGAAACACCCCCCCTTGCGAAAACTTTTTTGAAGACGAATTTCTTCATTAAAATTTTCATCTTTTTTGAAGCCGAATTTCTTCATGAAAATTTTAAACTTTTTTGAAGCCGAATTTCTTCATGAAAATTTTCAATTGACCCACCCCCCCTCACGAAAAAGTTGAAAAAAGACGAAACACCCCCCTCTTACGAAAAAGTTGAAAAAAGACGAAACACCCCCCCCTTGCGAAAACTTTTTTGAAGCCGAATTTCTTCATGAAAATTTTCAACTTTTTTGAAGCCCATATACTTCATGAAAATTTTCATCTTTTTTGAAGCCAAATTTCTTCATGAGTATTTTCAATTGACCCACCCCCGCTAACGAAAAAGTTGAAAAAAAACGAAACACCCCCCCTTACGAAAAAGTTGAAAAAAGACGAAACACCCCCCCCCTTGCGAAAACTTTTTTGAATCCGAATTTCTTCATGAATATTTTCAATTGACCCACCCCCTCACGAAAAAGTTGAAAAAAGACGAAACACACCCCTCTTACGAAAAAGTCGAAAAAAGACGAAACATCCCCCCCTTACGAAAAAGTTGAAAAAAGACGAAACACCCCCCCCCTTGCGAAAACTTTTTTGAAGCCGAATTTCTTCATGAAAATTTTCAACTGTTTTGAAGCCCAAATACTTCATGAAAATTTTCAACTTTTTTGAAGCCGAATTTCTTCATGAAAATTTTCAACTTTTTTGAAGCCGAATTTCTTCATGAAAATTTTCAACTTTTTTGAAGCCGAATTTCTTCATGAAAATTTTCAACTTTTTTGAAGCCGAATTTCTTCATGAAAATTTTCATCTTTTTTGAAGCCAAATTTCTTCATGAATATTTTCAATTGACCCACCCCCGCTAACGGAAAAGTTGAAAAAAAACGAAACACCCCCCCCTTACGAAAAAGTTGAAAAAAGATGAAACACCCCCCCCTTGCGAAAACTTTTTTGAAGCCGAATTTGTTAATGAAAATTTTCAACTTTTTTGAAGCCCAAATACTTCATGAAAATGTTCATCTTTTTTGAAGCCGAATTTCTTCATGAAAATTTTAAACTTTTTTGAAGCCGAATTTCTTCATGAAAATTTTCAATTGACCCACCCCCCTCACGAAAAAGTTGAAAAAAGACGAAACACCCCCCTCTTGCGAAAACTTTTTTGAAGCCGAATTTCTTCATGAAAATTTTCAACTTTTTTGAAGCCCAAATACTTCATGAAAATTTTCATCTTTTTTGAAGCCAAATTTCTTCATGAATATTTTCAATTGACCCACCCCCGCTAACGGAAAAGTTGAAAAAAAACGAAACACCCCCCCCTTATGAAAAAGTTGAAAAAAGACGAAACACCCCCCCCCCTTGCGAAATCTTTTTTGAAGCCGAATTTCTTCATGAATATTTTCAATTGACCCACCCCCTCACGAAAAAGTTGAAAAAAGACGAAACACCCCCCCCTTACGAAAAAGTTGAAAAAAGATGAAACACCCCCCCCTTGCGAAAACTTTTTTGAAGCCGAATTTCTTCATGAAAATTTTAAACTTTTTTGAATCCCAAATACTTCATAAAAATTTTAAACTTTTTTGAAGCCGAATTTCTTCATGAAAATTTTAAACTTTTTTGAATCCGAATTTCTTCATGAAAATTTAAAAAAAATTTCAAGCCCAAATACTTCATGAAAATTTTCAACTTTTTTGAAGCCGAATTTATTCATGAAAATTTTCAACTTTTTTGAAGCCCAAATACTTCATGAAAATTTTCAACTCTTTTGAAGCCCAAATACTTCATGAAAATTTTCAACTTTTTTGAAGCCGAATTTCTTCATGAAAATTTTTAACTTTTTTGAAGCCCAAATACTTCATGAAAATTTTCAACTTTTTTGAAGCCGAATTTCTTCATGAAAATTTTCAACTTTTTTGAAGCCCAAATACTTCATGAAAATTTTCAACTTTTTTGAAGCCGAATTTCTTCATGAAAATTTTCAACTTTTTTGTAGCCGAATTTCTTCATGAATATTTTCAACTTTTTTGAAGCCCAAATACTTCATGAAAATTTTCAACTTTTTTGAAGCCGAATTTCTTCATGAATATTTTCAATTGACCCACCCCCCCTCACGAAAAAGTTGAAAAAAGACGAAACACCCCCCTCTTTCGAAAAAGTTGAAAAAAGACGAAACACCCCCTTGCGAAAACTTTTTTTAAGCCGAATTTCTTCATGAAAATTTTCAACTTTTTTGAAGCCCAAATACTTCATGAAAATTTTCATCTTTTTTGAAGCCGAATTTCTTCATGAAAATTTTAAACTTTTTTGAAGCCGAATTTCTTCATGAAAATTTTCAACTTTTTTGAAGCCGAATTTCTTCATGAAAATTTAAAAAATTTTTCAAGCCCAAATACTTCATGAAAATTTTCATCTTTTTTGAAGCCGAATTTCTTCATGAAAATTTTAAACTTTTTTGAAGCCGAATTTCTTCATGAAAATTTTCAATTGACCCACCCCCCTCACGAAAAAGTTGAAAAAAGACGAAACACCCCCCTCTTGCGAAAACTTTTTTGAAGCCGAATTTCTTCATGAAAATTTTCAATTGACCCACCCCCCTCACGAAAAAGTTGAAAAAAGACGAAACACCCCCCCCTTACGAAAAAGTTGAAAAAAGACGAAACACCCCCCCCTTGCGAAAACTTTTTTGAAGCCGAATTTCTTAATGAAAATTTTCAACTTTTTTGAAGCCCAAATACTTCATGAAAATTTTCATCTTTTTTGAAGCCGAATTTCTTCATGAAAATTTTAAACTTTTTTGAAGCCGAATTTCTTCATGAAAATTTTCAATTGACCCACCCCCCTCACGAAAAAGTTGAAAAAAGACGAAACACCCCCCTCTTGCGAAAACTTTTTTGAAGCCGAATTTCTTCATGAAAATTTTCAACTTTTTTGAAGCCCAAATACTTCATGAAAATTTTCATCTTTTTTGAAGCCAAATTTCTTCATGAATATTTTCAATTGACCCACCCCCGCTAACGGAAAAGTTGAAAAAAAACGAAACACCCCCCCCTTATGAAAAAGTTGAAAAAAGACGAAACACCCCCCCCCTTGCGAAAACTTTTTTGAAGCCGAATTTCTTCATGAATATTTTCAATTGACCCACCCCCTCACGAAAAAGTTGAAAAAAGACGAAACACCCCCCCCTTACGAAAAAGTTGAAAAAAGATGAAACACCCCCCCCTTGCGAAAACTTTTTTGAAGCCGAATTTCTTCATGAAAATTTTAAACTTTTTTGAATCCCAAATACTTCATAAAAATTTTAAACTTTTTTGAAGCCGAATTTCTTCATGAAAATTTTAAACTTTTTTGAAGCCGAATTTCTTCATGAAAATTTAAAAAAAATTTCAAGCCCAAATACTTCATGAAAATTTTCAACTTTTTTGAAGCCGAATTTCTTCATGAAAATTTTCAACTTTTTTGAAGCCCAAATACTTCATGAAAATTTTCAACTCTTTTGAAGCCCAAATACTTCATGAAAATTTTCAACTTTTTTGAAGCCGAATTTCTTCATGAAAATTTTTAACTTTTTTGAAGCCCAAATACTTCATGAAAATTTTCAACTTTTTTGAAGCCGAATTTCTTCATGAAAATTTTCAGCTTTTTTGAAGCCCAAATACTTCATGAAAATTTTCAACTTTTTTGAAGCCGAATTTCTTCATGAAAATTTTCAACTTTTTTGTAGCCGAATTTCTTCATGAATATTTTCAACTTTTTTGAAGCCCAAATACTTCATGAAAATTTTCAACTTTTTTGAAGCCGAATTTCTTCATGAATATTTTCAATTGACCCACCCCCCCTCACGAAAAAGTTGAAAAAAGACGAAACACCCCCCTCTTTCGAAAAAGTTGAAAAAAGACGAAACACCCCCTTGCAAAAACTTTTTTTAAGCCGAATTTCTTCATGAAAATTTTCAACTTTTTTGAAGCCCAAATACTTCATGAAAATTTTCATCTTTTTTGAAGCCGAATTTCTTCATGAAAATTTTAAACTTTTTTGAAGCCGAATTTCTTCATGAAAATTTTCAACTTTTTTGAAGCCGAATTTCTTCATGAAAATTTAAAAAAATTTTCAAGCCCAAATACTTCATGAAAATTTTCATCTTTTTTGAAGCCGAATTTCTTCATGAAAATTTTAAACTTTTTTGAAGCCGAATTTCTTCATGAAAATTTTCAATTGACCCACCCCCCTCACGAAAAAGTTGAAAAAAGACGAAACACCCCCCTCTTGCGAAAACTTTTTTGAAGCCGAATTTCTTCATGAAAATTTTCAACTTTTTTGAAGCCCAAATACTTCATGAAAATTTTCATCTTTTTTGAAGCCAAATTTCTTCATGAATATTTTCAATTGACCCACCCCCGCTAACGGAAAAGTTGAAAAAAAACGAAACACCCCCCTCTTACGAAAAAGTTGAAAAAAGACGAAACACCCCCCCCTTGCGAAAACTTTTTTGAAGCCGAATTTCTTCATGAAAATTTTCAACTTTTTTGAAGCCCAAATACTTCATGAAAATTTTCAACTTTTTTGAAGCCGAATTTCTTCATGAAAATTTTTAACTTTTTTGAAGCCCAAATACTTCATGAAAATTTTCAACTTTTTTGAAGCCGAATTTCTTCATGAAAATTTTCAACTTTTTTGAAGCCCAAATACTTCATGAAAATTTTCAACTTTTTTGAAGCCGAATTTCTTCATGAAAATTTTCAACTTTTTTGTAGCCGAATTTCTTCATGAATATTTTCAACTTTTTTGAAGCCCAAATACTTCATGAAAATTTTCAACTTTTTTGAAGCCGAATTTCTTCATGAATATTTTCAATTGACCCACCCCCCCTCACGAAAAAGTTGAAAAAAGACGAAACACCCCCCTCTTTCGAAAAAGTTGAAAAAAGACGAAACACCCCCTTGCGAAAACTTTTTTGAAGCCGAATTTCTTCATGAAAATTTTCAACTTTTTTGAAGCCCAAATACTTCATGAAAATTTTCATCTTTTTTGAAGCCGAATTTCTTCATGAAAATTTTAAACTTTTTTGAAGCCGAATTTCTTCATGAAAATTTTCAACTTTTTTGAAGCCGAATTTCTTCATGAAAATTTAAAAAAATTTTCAAGCCCAAATACTTCATGAAAATTTTCATCTTTTTTGAAGCCGAATTTCTTCATGAAAATTTTAAACTTTTTTGAAGCCGAATTTCTTCATGAAAATTTTCAATTGACCCACCCCCCTCACGAAAAAGTTGAAAAAAGACGAAACACCCCCCTCTTGCGAAAACTTTTTTGAAGCCGAATTTCTTCATGAAAATTTTCAACTTTTTTGAAGCCCAAATACTTCATGAAAATTTTCATCTTTTTTGAAGCCAAATTTCTTCATGAATATTTTCAATTGACCCACCCCCGCTAACGGAAAAGTTGAAAAAAAACGAAACACCCCCCTCTTACGAAAAAGTTGAAAAAAGACGAAACACCCCCCCCTTGCGAAAACTTTTTTGAAGCCGAATTTCTTCATGAAAATTTTCAACTTTTTTGAAGCCCAAATACTTCATGAAAATTTTCAACTTTTTTGAAGCCGAATTTCTTCATGAAAATTTTAAACTTTTTTGAAGACGAAATTCTTCATGAAAATTAAAAAAAAATTTCAAACCCAAATACTTCATGAAAATTTTAAACTTTTTTGAAGCCGAATTTCTTCATGAATATTTTCAACCTTTTTGAAGCCGAATTTCTTCATGAAAATTTTAAACTTTTTTGAAGCCCAAATACTTCATGAAAATTTTCAACTTTTTTGAAGCCGAATTTCTTCATGAATGTTTTCAATTGACCCACCCCCCCTCACGAAAAAGTTGAAAAAAGACGAAACACCCCCCTCTTACGAAAAAGTTGAAAAAAGACGAAACACCCCCCCCTCACGAAAAAGTTGAAAAAAGACGAAACACCCCCCCCTTAGGAAAAAGTTGAAAAAATACGAAACACACCCCCCTTGCGAAAACTTTTTTGAAGCCGAATTTCTTCATGAAAATTTTCAACTTTTTTGAAGCCCAAATACTTCATGAAAATTTTCAACTTTTTTGAAGCCGAATTTCTTCATGAATATTTTCAATTGACCCACCCCCCTCACGAAAAAGTTGAAAAAAGACGAAACAACCCCCTCTTTCGAAAAAGTTGAAAAAAGACGAAACACCCCCCCCTTGCGAAAACTTTTTTGAAGCCGAATTACTTCATGAAAATTTTCAACTTTTTTGAAGCTGAATTTCTTCATGAATATTTTCAATTGACCCACCCCCCCTCACGAAAAAGTTGAAAAAAGACGAAACACCCCCCCTCACGAAAAAGTTGAAAAAAGACGAAACACCTCCCAGTTACGAAAACTTTTTTGAAGCCGAATTTCTTCATGAAAATTTTAAACTTTTTTGAAGCCTCAATACTTCATGAAAATTTTAAACTTTTTTGAAGCCGAATTTCTTCATGAATATTTTCAACCTTTTTGAAGCCGAATTTCTTCATGAAAATTTTCAACTTTTTTGAAGCCTAAATACTTCATGAAAATTTTAATCTTTTTTGAAGCCGAATTTCTTCATGAATATTTTCAACCTTTTTGAAGCCGAATTTCTTCATGAAAATTTTAAACTTTTTTGAAGTCCAAATACTTCATGAAAATTTTCAACTTTTTTGAAGCCGAATTTCTTCATGAATATTTTCAATTGACCCACCCCCCCTCACGAAAAAGTTGAAAAAAGACGAAACACCCCCCTCTTACGAAAAAGTTGAAAAAAGACGAAACACCCCCCCCTTGCGAAAACTTTTTTGAAGCCGAATTTCTTAATGAAAATTTTCAACTTTTTTGAAGCCCAAATACTTCATGAAAATTTTCAACTTTTTTGAAGCCGAATTTCTTCATGAAAATTTTCAACTTTTTTGAAGCCGAATTTCTTCATGAATAATTTCAATTGACCCACCCCCCTCACGAAAAAGTTGAAAAAAGACGAAACACCCCCCCTTACGAAAAAGTTGAAAAAAGACGAAACACCCCCCCTCACGAAAAAGTTGAAAAAAGATGAAACACCTCACCCTTACGAAAACTTTTTTGAAGCCGAATTTCTTCATGAAAATTTTCAACTTTTTTGAAGCCCAAATACTTCATGAAAATTTTAAACTTTTTTGAAGCCGAATTTCTTCATGAATATTTTCAACCTTTTTGAAGCCGAATTTCTTCATGAAAATTTTAAACTTTTTTGAAGCCCAAATACTTCATGAAAATTTTCAACTTTTTTGAAGCCGAATTTCTTCATGAATACTTTCAATTGACCCACCCCCCTCACGAAAAAGTTGAAAAAAGACGAAACACCCCCCTCTTACGAAAAAGTTGAAAAAAGACGAAACACCCCCCCCTTTCGAAAAAGTTGAAAAAAGATGAAACACCTCCCCCTTACGAAAACTTTTTTGAAGCCGAATTTCTTCATGAAAATTTTCAACTTTTTTGAAGCCCAAATACTTCATGAAAATTTTAAACTTTTTTGAAGCCGAATTTCTTCATGAATGTTTTCAATTGACCCACCCCCCCTCACGAAAAAGTTGAAAAAAGACGAAACACCCCCACCTTACGAAAAAGTTCAAAAAAGACGAAACACCCCCCCTCACGAAAAAGTTGAAAAAAGACGAAACACCTCCCAGTTACGAAAACTTTTTTGAAGCCGAATTTCTTCATGAAAATTTTAAACTTTTTTGAAGCCTCAATACTTCATGAAAATTTTAAACTTTTTTGAAGCCGAATTTCTTCATGAATATTTTCAACCTTTTTGAAGCCGAATTTCTTCATGAAAATTTTCAACTTTTTTGAAGCCTAAATACTTCATGAAAATTTTAATCTTTTTTGAAGCCGAATTTCTTCATGAATATTTTCAACCTTTTTGAAGCCGAATTTCTTCATGAAAATTTTAAACTTTTTTGAAGTCCAAATACTTCATGAAAATTTTCAACTTTTTTGAAGCCGAATTTCTTCATGAATATTTTCAATTGACCCACCCCCCTCACGAAAAAGTTGAAAAAAGACGAAACACCCCCCTCTTACGAAAAAGTTGAAAAAAGACAAAACACCCCCCCCTTGCGAAAACTTTTTTGAAGCCGAATTTCTTAATGAAAATTTTCAACTTTTTTGAAGCCCAAATACTTCATGAAAATTTTCAACTTTTTTGAAGCCGAATTTCTTCATGAAAATTTTCAACTTTTTTGAAGCCGAATTTCTTCATGAATAATTTCAATTGACCCACCCCCCTCACGAAAAAGTTGAAAAAAGACGAAACACCCCCCCTTACGAAAAAGTTGAAAAAAGACGAAACACCCCCCCTCACGAAAAAGTTGAAAAAAGATGAAACACCTCCCCCTTACGAAAACTTTTTTGAAGCCGAATTTCTTCATGAAAATTTTCAACTTTTTTGAAGCCCAAATACTTCATGAAAATTTTAAACTTTTTTGAAGCCGAATTTCTTCATGAATATTTTCAACCTTTTTGAAGCCGAATTTCTTCATGAAAATTTTAAACTTTTTTGAAGCCCAAATACTTCATGAAAATTTTCAACTTTTTTGAAGCCGAATTTCTTCATGAATACTTTCAATTGACCCACCCCCCTCACGAAAAAGTTGAAAAAAGACGAAACACCCCCCTCTTACGAAAAAGTTGAAAAAAGACGAAACACCCCCCCCTTTCGAAAAAGTTGAAAAAAGATGAAACACCTCCCCCTTACGAAAACTTTTTTGAAGCCGAATTTCTTCATGAAAATTTTCAACTTTTTGAAGCCCAAATACTTCATCAAAATTTTAAACTTTTTTGAAGCCGAATTTCTTCATGAATATTTTCAACCTTTTTGAAGCCGAATTTCTTCATGAAAATTTTAAACTTTTTTGAAGCCCAAATACTTCATGAAAATTTTCAACTTTTTTGAAGCCGAATTTCTTCATGAATACTTTCAATTGACCCACCCCCCTCACGAAAAAGTTGAAAAAAGACGAAACACCCCCCTCTTACGAAAAAGTTGAAAAAAGACGAAACACCCCCCCCTTTCGAAAAAGTTGAAAAAAGACGAAACACCCCCCCCTTGCGAAAACTTTTTTGAAGCCGAATTTCTTCATGAAAATTTTAAACTTTTTTGAAGCCCAAATACTTCATGAAAATTTTCAACTTTTTTGAAGCCGAATTTCTTCATGAATACTTTCAATTGACCCACCCCCCTCACGAAAAAGTTGAAAAAAGACGAAACACCCCCCTCTTACGAAAAAGTTGAAAAAAGACGAAACACCCCCCCCTTTCGAAAAAGTTGAAAAAAGACGAAACACCCCCCCCTTGCGAAAACTTTTTTGAAGCCGAATTTCTTCATGAAAATTTTCAACTTTTTTGAAGCCCAAATACTTCATGAAAATTTTCAACTTTTTTGAAGCCGAATTTCTTCATGAAAATTTTCAACTTTTTTGAATCCGAATTTCTTCATGAATATTTTCAACTTTTTTGAAGCCCAAATACTTCATGAAAATTTTCAACTTTTTTGAAGCCGAATTTCTTCATGAAAATTTTCAACTTTTTTGAATCCGAATTTCTTCATGAATATTTTCAACTTTTTTGAAGCCCAAATACTTCATGAAAATTTTCAACTTTTTTGAAGCCGAATTTCTTCATGAAAATTTTCAACTTTTTTGAATCCGAATTTCTTTATGAATATTTTCAACTTTTTTGAAGCCCAAATACTTCATGAAAATTTTCAACTTTTTTGAAGCCCAAATACTTCATGAAAATTTTCAACTTTTTTGAAGCCCAAATACTTCATGAAAACGTTCAACTTTTTTGAAGCCCAATTTCTTCATGAAAATTTTCAACTTTTTTGAAGCCCAAATACTTCATGAAAAATTTCAATTGACCAACCCCCCCTTATGAAAAAGTTGAAAAAAGAGGAAACACCCCCCCTTACGAAAAAGTTGAAAAAAGAGGAAACACCCCCCCCTCGCGAAAACTTTTTTGAAGCCGAATTTCGTCATGAAAATTTTCAACTTTTTTGAAGCCGAATTTCTTCATGAATATTTTCAACTTTTTTGAAGCCCAAATACTTCATGAAAATTTTCAACTTTTTTGAAGCCCAAATACTTCATGAAAACGTTCATCTTTTTTGAAGCCGAATTTTTTCATGAAAATTTTCAACTATTTTGAAGCCCAAATACTTCATGAAAATTTTCATCTTTTTTGAAGCCGAATTTCTTCATGAAAATTTTAAACTTTTTTGAAGCCGAATTTCTTCATGAAAATTTAAAACATTTTTGAAGCCCAAATACTTCATGAAAATTTTCAACCTTTTTGAAGCCGAATTTTTTCATGAAATTTTTAAACTTTTTTGAAGCCCAAATACTTCATGAAAATTTTCAACTTTTTTGAAGCTGAATTTCTCCATGAATATTTTCAATTGACCCACCCCCCCTCACGAAAAAGTTGAAAAAAGACGAAACACCCCCATCTCACGAAAAAGTTGAAAAAAGACGAAACACCCCCCCCTTGCGAAAACTTTTTTGAAGCCGAATTTCTTCATGAATATTTTCAATTGACCCACCCCCGCTAACGAAAAAGTTGAAAAAAGACGAAACACCCCCCCCTTACGAAAAAGTTGAAAAAAGACGAAACACCCCCCCCCTTGCGAAAACTTTTTTGAAGCCGAATTTCTTCATGAAAATTTTCAACTTTTTTGAAGCCCAAATACTTCATGAAAATTTTCAACTTTTTTGAAGCCGAATTTCTTCATGAAAATTTTCAACTTTTTTGAAGCCGAATTTCTTCATGAATATTTTCAACTTTTTTGAAGCCCAAATACTTCATGAAAATTTTCAACTTTTTTGAAGCCGAATTTCTTCATGAAAATTTTAAACTTTTTTGAAGCCGAATTTCTTCATGAAAATTTAAAAAAATTTTCAAGCCCAAATACTTCATGAAAATTTTCAACTTTTTTGAAGCCGAATTTCTTCATGAATATTTTCAACTTTTTTGAAGCCCAAATACTTCATGAAAATTTTCAACCTTTTTGAAGCCGAATTTCTTCATGAAAATTTTAAACTTTTTTGAAGAAGAATTTCTTCATGAATATTTTCAATTGACCCACCCCCCCTCACGAAAAAGTTGAAAAAGGACGAAACACCCCCCTCTTACGAAAAAGTTGAAAAAAGACGAAACACCCCCCCCTTACGAAAAAGTTGAAAAAAGACGAAACACCCCCCCCTCGTGAAAACTTTTTTGAAGCCGAATTTCTTCATGAAAATTTTCAACTTTTTTGAAGCCCAAATACTTCATGAAAATTTTCAACTTTTTTGAAGCCGAATTTCTTCATGAAAATTTAAAAATATTTTGAAGCCCAAATACTTCATGAAAATTTTCTACTTTTTTGAAGCCGAATTTCTTCATGAATATTTTCAACTTTTTTGAAGCCCAAATACTTCATGAAAGTTTTCAACTTTTTTGAAGCCCAAATACTTCATGAAAATCTTCAACTTTTTTGAAGCCGAATTTCTTCATGAATACTTTCAATTGACCCACCCCCCTCACGAAAAAGTTGAAAAAAGACGAAACACCCCCTCTTACGAAAAAGTTGAAAAAAGACGAAACACCCCCCCCTTACGAAAAAGTTGAAAAAAGACGAAACACCCCCCCTCACGAAAAAGTTGAAAAAAGACGAAACACCTCCCAGTTACGAAAACTTTTTTGAAGCCGAATTTCTTCATGAAAATTTTAAACTTTTTTGAAGCCTCAATACTTCATGAAAATTTTAAACTTTTTTGAAGCCGAATTTCTTCATGAATATTTTCAACCTTTTTGAAGCCGAATTTCTTCATGAAAATTTTCAACTTTTTTGAAGCCTAAATACTTCATGAAAATTTTAATCTTTTTTGAAGCCGAATTTCTTCATGAATATTTTCAACCTTTTTGAAGCCGAATTTCTTCATGAAAATTTTAAACTTTTTTGAAGTCCAAATACTTCATGAAAATTTTCAACTTTTTTGAAGCCGAATTTCTTCATGAATATTTTCAATTGACCCACCCCCCCTCACGAAAAAGTTGAAAAAAGACGAAACACCCCCCTCTTACGAAAAAGTTGAAAAAAGACGAAACACCCCCCCCTTGCGAAAACTTTTTTGAAGCCGAATTTCTTAATGAAAATTTTCAACTTTTTTGAAGCCCAAATACTTCATGAAAATTTTCAACTTTTTTGAAGCCGAATTTCTTCATGAAAATTTTCAACTTTTTTGAAGCCGAATTTCTTCATGAATAATTTCAATTGACCCACCCCCCTCACGAAAAAGTTGAAAAAAGACGAAACACCCCCCCTTACGAAAAAGTTGAAAAAAGACGAAACACCCCCCCTCACGAAAAAGTTGAAAAAAGATGAAACACCTCCTCCTTACGAAAACTTTTTTGAAGCCGAATTTCTTCATGAAAATTTTCAACTTTTTTGAAGCCCAAATACTTCATGAAAATTTTAAACTTTTTTGAAGCCGAATTTCTTCATGAATATTTTCAACCTTTTTGAAGCCGAATTTCTTCATGAAAATTTTCAACTTTTTTGAAGCCCAAATACTTCATGAAAATTTTCAACTTTTTTGAAGCCGAATTTCTTCATGAATACTTTCAATTGACCCACCCCCCTCACGAAAACGTTGAAAAAAGACGAAACACCCCCCTCTTACGAAAAAGTTGAAAAAAGACGAAACACCCCCCCCTTTCGAAAAAGTTGAAAAAAGATGAAACACCTCCCCCTTACGAAAACTTTTTTGAAGCCGAATTTCTTCATGAAAATTTTCAACTTTTTTGAAGCCCAAATACTTCATGAAAATTTTAAACTTTTTTGAAGCCGAATTTCTTCATGAATATTTTCAACCTTTTTGAATCCGAATTTCTTCATGAAAATTTTAAACTTTTTTGAAGCCCAAATACTTCATGAAAATTTTCAACTTTTTTGAAGCCGAATTTCTTCATGAATACTTTCAATTGACCCACCCCCCTCACGAAAAATTTGAAAAAGACGAAACACCCCCCTCTTACGAAAAAGTTGAAAAAAGACGAAACACCCCCCCCTTTCGAAAAAGTTGAAAAAAGACGAAACACCCCCCCCTTGCGAAAACTTTTTTGAAGCCGAATTTCTTCATGAAAATTTTAAACTTTTTTGAAGCCCAAATACTTCATGAAAATTTTCAACTTTTTTGAAGCCGAATTTCTTCATGAATACTTTCAATTGACCCACCCCCCTCACGAAAAAGTTGAAAAAAGACGAAACACCCCCCTCTTACGAAAAAGTTGAAAAAAGACGAAACACCCCCCCCTTTCGAAAAAGTTGAAAAAAGACGAAACACCCCCCCCTTGCGAAAACTTTTTTGAAGCCGAATTTCTTCATGAAAATTTTCAACTTTTTTGAAGCCCAAATACTTCATGAAAATTTTCAATTTTTTTGAAGCCGAATTTCTTCATGAAAATTTTCAACTTTTTTGAAGCCCAAATACTTCATGAAAATTTTCAACTTTTTTGAAGCCGAATTTCTTCATGAAAATTTTCAACTTTTTTGAATCCGAATTTCTTCATGAATATTTTCAACTTTTTTGAAGCCCAAATACTTCATGAAAATTTTCAACTTTTTTGAAGCCGAATTTCTTCATGAAAATTTTCAACTTTTTTGAATCCGAATTTCTTCATGAATATTTTCAACTTTTTTGAAGCCCAAATACTTCATGAAAATTTTCAACTTTTTTGAAGCCCAAATACTTCATGAAAATTTTCAACTTTTTTGAAGCCCAAATACTTCATGAAAAATTTCAATTGACCAACCCCCCCTTATGAAAAAGTTGAAAAAAGAGGAAACACCCCCCCTTACGAAAAAGTTGAAAAAAGACGAAACACGCCCCCCTCGCGAAAACTTTTTTGAAGCCGAATTTCGTCATGAAAATTTTCAACTTTTTTGAAGCCGAATTTCTTCATGAATATTTTCAACTTTTTTGAAGCCCAAATACTTCATGAAAATTTTCAACTTTTTTGAAGCCCAAATACTTCATGAAAACGTTCATCTTTTTTGAAGCCGAATTTTTTCATGAAAATTTTCAACTATTTTGAAGCCCAAATACTTCATGAAAATTTTCATCTTTTTTGAAGCCGAATTTCTTCATGAAAATTTTAAACTTTTTTGAAGCCGAATTTCTTCATGAAAATTTAAAACATTTTTGAAGCCCAAATACTTCATGAAAATTTTCAACCTTTTTGAAGCCGAATTTTTTCATGAAATTTTTAAACTTTTTTGAAGCCCAAATACTTCATGAAAATTTTCAACTTTTTTGAAGCTGAATTTCTCCATGAATATTTTCAATTGACCCACCCCCCCTCACGAAAAAGTTGAAAAAAGACGAAACACCCCCATCTCACGAAAAAGTTGAAAAAAGACGAAACACCCCCCCCCTTGCGAAAACTTTTTTGAAGCCGAATTTCTTCATGAATATTTTCAATTGACCCACCCCCGCTAACGAAAAAGTTGAAAAAAGACGAAACACCCCCCCCTTACGAAAAAGTTGAAAAAAGACGAAACACCCCCCCCCCTTGCGAAAACATTTTTGAAGCCCAAATACTTCATGAAAATTTTCAACCTTTTTGAAGCCGAATTTTTTCATGAAATTTTTAAACTTTTTTGAAGCCCAAATACTTCATGAAAATTTTCAACTTTTTTGAAGCTGAATTTCTCCATGAATATTTTCAATTGACCCACCCCCCCTCACGAAAAAGTTGAAAAAAGACGAAACACCCCCATCTCACGAAAAAGTTGAAAAAAGACGAAACACCCCCCCCCTTGCGAAAACTTTTTTGAAGCCGAATTTCTTCATGAAAATTTTAAACTTTTTTGAAGCCCAAATACTTCATGAAAATTTTCAACTTTTTTGAAGCCGAATTTCTTCATGAATACTTTCAATTGACCCACCCCCCTCACGAAAAAGTTGAAAAAAGACGAAACACCCCCCTCTTACGAAAAAGTTGAAAAAAGACGAAACACCCCCCCCTTTCGAAAAAGTTGAAAAAAGACGAAACACCCCCCCCTTGCGAAAACTTTTTTGAAGCCGAATTTCTTCATGAAAATTTTCAACTTTTTTGAAGCCCAAATACTTCATGAAAATTTTCAATTTTTTTGAAGCCGAATTTCTTCATGAAAATTTTCAACTTTTTTGAAGCCCAAATACTTCATGAAAATTTTCAACTTTTTTGAAGCCGAATTTCTTCATGAAAATTTTCAACTTTTTTGAATCCGAATTTCTTCATGAATATTTTCAACTTTTTTGAAGCCCAAATACTTCATGAAAATTTTCAACTTTTTTGAAGCCGAATTTCTTCATGAAAATTTTCAACTTTTTTGAATCCGAATTTCTTCATGAATATTTTCAACTTTTTTGAAGCCCAAATACTTCATGAAAATTTTCAACTTTTTTGAAGCCCAAATACTTCATGAAAATTTTCAACTTTTTTGAAGCCCAAATACTTCATGAAAAATTTCAATTGACCAACCCCCCCTTATGAAAAAGTTGAAAAAAGAGGAAACACCCCCCCTTACGAAAAAGTTGAAAAAAGACGAAACACGCCCCCCTCGCGAAAACTTTTTTGAAGCCGAATTTCGTCATGAAAATTTTCAACTTTTTTGAAGCCGAATTTCTTCATGAATATTTTCAACTTTTTTGAAGCCCAAATACTTCATGAAAATTTTCAACTTTTTTGAAGCCCAAATACTTCATGAAAACGTTCATCTTTTTTGAAGCCGAATTTTTTCATGAAAATTTTCAACTATTTTGAAGCCCAAATACTTCATGAAAATTTTCATCTTTTTTGAAGCCGAATTTCTTCATGAAAATTTTAAACTTTTTTGAAGCCGAATTTCTTCATGAAAATTTAAAACATTTTTGAAGCCCAAATACTTCATGAAAATTTTCAACCTTTTTGAAGCCGAATTTTTTCATGAAATTTTTAAACTTTTTTGAAGCCCAAATACTTCATGAAAATTTTCAACTTTTTTGAAGCTGAATTTCTCCATGAATATTTTCAATTGACCCACCCCCCCTCACGAAAAAGTTGAAAAAAGACGAAACACCCCCATCTCACGAAAAAGTTGAAAAAAGACGAAACACCCCCCCCCTTGCGAAAACTTTTTTGAAGCCGAATTTCTTCATGAATATTTTCAATTGACCCACCCCCGCTAACGAAAAAGTTGAAAAAAGACGAAACACCCCCCCCTTACGAAAAAGTTGAAAAAAGACGAAACACCCCCCCCCCTTGCGAAAACATTTTTGAAGCCCAAATACTTCATGAAAATTTTCAACCTTTTTGAAGCCGAATTTTTTCATGAAATTTTTAAACTTTTTTGAAGCCCAAATACTTCATGAAAATTTTCAACTTTTTTGAAGCTGAATTTCTCCATGAATATTTTCAATTGACCCACCCCCCCTCACGAAAAAGTTGAAAAAAGACGAAACACCCCCATCTCACGAAAAAGTTGAAAAAAGACGAAACACCCCCCCCCTTGCGAAAACTTTTTTGAAGCCGAATTTCTTCATGAATATTTTCAATTGACCCACCCCCGCTAACGAAAAAGTTGAAAAAAGACGAAACACCCCCCCCTTACGAAAAAGTTGAAAAAAGACGAAACACCCCCCCCCCTTGCGAAAACTTTTTTGAAGCCGAATTTCTTCATGAAAATTTTCAACTTTTTTGAAGCCCAAATACTTCATGAAAATTTTCAACTTTTTTGAAGCCGAATTTCTTCATGAATACTTTCAATTGACCCACCCCCCTCACGAAAAAGTTGAAAAAAGACGAAACACCCCCCTCTTACGAAAAAGTTGAAAAAAGACGAAACACCCCCCCCTTTCGAAAAAGTTGAAAAAAGACGAAACACCCCCCCCTTGCGAAAACTTTTTTGAAGCCGAATTTCTTCATGAAAATTTTCAACTTTTTTGAAGCCCAAATACTTCATGAAAATTTTCAACTTTTTTGAAGCCGAATTTCTTCATGAAAATTTTCAACTTTTTTGAAGCCCAAATACTTCATGAAAATTTTCAACTTTTTTGAAGCCGAATTTCTTCATGAATACTTTCAATTGACCCACCCCCCTCACGAAAAAGTTGAAAAAAGACGAAACTCCACCCTTACGAAAAAGTTGAAAAAAGACGAAACACCCCCCCCTCACGAAAAAGTTGAAAAAAGACGAAAAACACCCCTCTTACGAAAAAGTTGAAAAAAGACGAAACACCCCCCCTTACGAAAAAGTTGAAAAAAGACGAAACACCCCCCCCTCGCGAAAACTTTTTTGAAGCCGAATTTCTTCATGAAAATTTTCAACTGTTTTGAAGCCGAATTTCTTCATGAAAATTTTCAACTTTTTTGAAGCCCAAATACTTCATGAAAATTTTCAACTGTTTTGAAGCCGAATTTCTTCATGAAAATTTTAAACTTTTTTGAAGCCGAATTTCTTCATGAAAATTTAAAAAAAATTTCAAGCCCAAATACTTCATGAAAATTTTCAACTTTTTTGAAGCCGAATTTCTTCATGAAAATTTTCAACTTTTTTGAAGCCGAATTTCTTCATGAAAATTTAAAAAAAATTTCAAGCCCAAATACTTCATGAAAATTTTCAACTTTTTTGAAGCCGAATTTCTTCATGAATACTTTCAATTGACCCACCCCCCTCACGAAAAAGTTGAAAAAAGACGAAACACCCCCCTCTTACGAAAAAGTTGAAAAAAGACGAAACACCCCCCCCTTACGAAAAAGTTGAAAAAAGACGAAACACCCCTCACTTGCGAAAACTTTTTTAAAGCCGAATTTCTTCATGAAAATTTTCAACTGTTTTGAAGCCAAATTTCTTCATGAATATTTTCAACTTTTTTGAAGCCCAAATACTTCATGAAAATTTTCAACTTTTTTGAAACACAAATACTTCATGAAAATTTTCAACTTTTTTGAAGCCGAATTTCTTCATGAAAATTTTAAAAAATTTTGAAGCCCAAATACTTCATGAAAGCGTTCAACTTTTTTGAAGCCGAATTTCTTAATGAAAATTTTCAACTTTTTTGAAGCCCAAATACTTCATGAAAAATTTCAATTGACCAACCCCCCCATATGAAAAAGTTGAAAAAAGAGGAAACACCCCCCCTCACGAAAAAGTTGAAAAAAGACGAAACACCCCCCCTTGCGAAAACTTTTTTGAAGACGAATTTCTTCATTAAAATTTTCAACTTTTTCGAAGCCCAAATACTTCATGAAAATGTTCATCTTTTTTGAAGCCGAATTTCTTCATGAAAATTTTAAACTTTTTTGAAGCCGAATTTCTTCATGAAAATTTAAAACATTTTTGAAGCCCAAACACTTCATGAAAATTTTCAACTTTTTTGAAGCCGAATATCTTCATGAATATTTTCAATTGACCCACCCCCCCTCACGAAAAAGTTGAAAAAAGACGAAACACCCCCCTCTTACGAAAAAGTTGAAAAAAGACGAAACACCCCCCCTTACGAAAAAGTTGAAAAAAGACGAAACACCCCCCCCCTTACGAAAAAGTTGAAAAAAGACTAAACACCCCCCCCTCGCGAAAACTTTTTTGAAGCCGAATTTCTTCATGAAAATTTTCAACTTTTTTGAAGCCCAAATACTTCATGAAAATTTTCAACTTTTTTGAAGCCGAATTTCTTCATGAATACTTTCAATTGACCCACCCCCCTCACGAAAAAGTTGAAAAAAGACGAAATACCCCCCTCTTACGAAAAAGTTGAAAAAAGACGATACAACCCTTACGAAAAAGTTGAAAAAAGACGAAACACCCCCCCCCTTGCGAAAACTTTTTTGAAGCCGAATTTCTTCATGAAAATTTTCAACTTTTTTGAAGCCCAAATACTTCATGAAAATTTTCAACTGTTTTGAAGCCGAATTTCTTCATGAAAATTTTAAACTTTTTTGAAGCCGAATTTCTTCATGAAAATTTAAAAAAATTTTAAAAGCCCAAATACTTCATGAAAATTTTCAACTTTTTTGAAGCCGAATTTCTTCATGAAAATTTTAAACTTTTTTGAAGCCGAATTTCTTAATGAAAATTTTCAACTTTTTTGAAGCCCAAATACTTCATGAAAATTTTCAACTTTTTTGAAGCCGAATTTCTTCATGAAAATTTTCAACTTTTTTGAAGCCGAATTTCTTCATGAAAATTTTAAACTTTTTTGAAGCCGAATTTCTTAATGAAAATTTTCAACTTTTTTGAAGCCCAAATACTTCATGAAAATTTTCAACTTTTTTGAAGCTGAATTTCTTCATGAAAATTTTCAACTTTTTTGAAGCCCAAATACTTCATGAAAATTGTCATCTTTTTTGAAGCCGAATTTCTTCATGAATATTTTCAATTGACCCACCCCCTCACGAAAAAGTTGAAAAAAGACGAAACACCCCCCTCTTACGAAAAGTTGAAAAAAGACGAAACACCCCCCCTTACGAAAAAGTTGAAAAAAGACGAAACACCCCCCCCTTGCGAAAACTTTTTTGAAGCCGAATTTCTTCATGAAAATTTTCAACTGTTTTGAGCCGAATTTCTTCATGAATATTTTCAACTTTTTTGAAGCACAAATACTTCATGAAAATTTTCAACTTTTTTGAAGCCCAAATACTTCATGAAAATTTTCAACTTTTTTGAAGCCCAAATACTTCATGAAAACGTTCATCTTTTTTGAAGCCGAATTTCTTCATGAAAATTTTCAACTTTTTTGAAGCCCAAATACTTCATGAAAATTTTCAACTTTTTTGAAGCCGAATTTCTTCATGAATACTTTCAATTGACCCACCCCCCTCACGAAAAAGTTGAAAAAAGACGAAACTCCCCCCTTACGAAAAAGTTGAAAAAAGACGAAACACCCCCCCCTTACGAAAAAGTTTAAAAAAGACGAAACACCCCCCCCTTGCGAAAACTTTTTTGAAGCCGAATTTCTTCATGAATATTTTCAATTGACCCACCCCCTCACGAAAAAGTTGAAAAAAGACGAAACACACCCCTCTTACAAAAAAGTTGAAAAAAGACGAAACACCCCCCCCCTTACGAAAAGTTGAAAAAAGACGAAACACCCCCCCCTTGCGAAAACTTTTTTGAAGCCGAATTTCTTCATGAAAATTTTCAACTGTTTTGAAGCCGAATTTCTTCATGAATATTTTCAACTTTTTTGAAGCACAAATACTTCATGAAAATTTTCAACTTTTTTGAAGCCCAAATACTTCATGAAAATTTTCAACTTTTTTGAAGCCGAATTTCTTAATGAATATTTTCAATTGACCCACCCACCCTCACGAAAAAGTTGAAAAAAGACGAAACATCCCCCTCTTACGAAAAAGTTGAAAAAAGACGAAACACCCCCCCTTACGAAAAAGTTGAAAAAAGACGAAACACCCCCCCCTTACGAAAAAGTTGAAAAAAGACGAAACACCCCCCCCTCGCGAAAACTTTTTTGAAGCCGAATTTCTTCATGAAAATTTTCAACTTTTTTGAAGCCCAAATACTTCATGAAAATTTTCAACTTTTTTGAAGCCGAATTTCTTCATGAATACTTTCAATTGACCCACCCCCCTTACGAAAAAGTTGAAAAAAGACGAAACTCCCCCCTTACGAAAAAGTTGAAAAAAGACGAAACACCCCCGCCTTACGAAAAAGTTTAAAAAAGACGAAACACCCCCCCCTTGCGAAAACTTTTTTGAAGCCGAATTTCTTCATGAATATTTTCAATTGACCCACCCCCTCACGAAAAAGTTGAAAAAAGACGAAACACACCCCTCTTACGAAAAAGTTGAAAAAAGACGAAACACCCCCCCCCTTACGAAAAAGTTGAAAAAAGACGAAACACCCCCCCCTTGCGAAAACTTTTTTGAAGCCGAATTTCTTCATGAAAATTTTCAACTTTTTTGGAGCCCAAATAC
The DNA here is from genome assembly GCF_963584025.1 of Labrus mixtus. Lineage (NCBI taxonomy): Eukaryota > Metazoa > Chordata > Actinopteri > Labriformes > Labridae > Labrus > Labrus mixtus. The sequence goes on from NC_083623.1 coordinate 29,786,841, forward strand.
TTCATGAAAATTTTCAACTGTTTTGAAGCCGAATTTCTTCATGAAAATTTTTAACTTTTTTGAAGCCGAATTTCTTCATGAAAATTTAAAAAAATTTTCAAGCCCAAATACTTCATGAAAATTTTCAACTTTTTTGAAGCCGAATTTCTTCATGAAAATTTTAAACTTTTTTGAAGCCGAATTTCTTAATGAAAATTTTCAACTTTTTTGAAGCCCAAATACTTCATGAAAATTTTCAACTTTTTTGAAGCCGAATTTCTTCATGAAAATTTTCAACTTTTTTGAGGCCGAATTTCTTCATGAAAATTTAAAAAAAATTTCAAGCCCAAATACTTCATGAAAATTTTCAACTTTTTTGAAGCCGAATTTCTTCAAGAATACTTTCGATTGACCCACCCCCCTCACGAAAAAGTTGAAAAAAGACGAAACACCCCCCTCTTACGAAAAAGTTGAAAAAAGACGAAACACCCCCCCCTTACGAAAAAGTTGAAAAAAGACGAAACACACCCCTCTTACGAAAAAGTTGAAAAAAGACGAAACACCCCCACCTTACGAAAAAGTTGAAAAAAGACGAAACACCCCCCCCTTGCGAAAACTTTTTTGAAGCCGAATTTCTTCATGAAAATTTTCAACTGTTTTGAAGCCGAATTTCTTCATGAATATTTTCAACTTTTTTGAAGCACAAATACTTCATGAAAATTTTCAACTTTTTTGAAGCCCAAATACTTCATGAAAATTTTCAACTTTTTTGAAGCCCAAATACTTCATGAAAACGTTCATCTTTTTTGAAGCCGAATTTCTTCATGAAAATTTTCAACTGTTTTGAAGCCAAATTTCTTCATGAATATTTTCAACTTTTTTGAAGCCCAAATACTTCATGAAAATTTTCAACTTTTTTGAAGCCCAAATACTTCATGAAAACGTTCAACTTTTTTGAAGCCGAATTTCTTCATGAAAATTTTCAACTTTTTTGAAGCCCAAATACTTCATGAAAATTTTCAACTTTTTTGAAGCCCAAATACTTCATGAAAAATTTCAATTGACCAACCCCCCCATATGAAAAAGTTGAAAAAAGAGGAAACACCCCCCCTCACGAAAAAGTTGAAAAAAGACGAAACACCCCCCCTTGCGAAAACTTTTTTGAAGACGAATTTCTTCATTAAAATTTTCAACTTTTTCGAAGCCCAAATACTTCATGAAAATTTTCATCTTTTTTGAAGCCGAATTTCTTCATGAAAATTTTAAACTTTTTTGAAGCCGAATTTCTTCATGAAAATTTAAAACATTTTTGAAGCCCAAATACTTCATGAAAATTTTCAACTTTTTTGAAGCCGAATATCTTCATGAAAATTTTCAATTGACCCACCCCCCCTCACGAAAAAGTTGAAAAAAGACGAAACACCCCCCTCTTACGAAAAAGTTGAAAAAAGACGAAACAACCCCCCCTTACGAAAAAGTTGAAAAAAGACGAAACACCCCCCCTCACGAAAAAGTTGAAAAAAGACGAAACACCCCCCCCCTCGCGAAAACTTTTTTGAAGCCGAATTTCTTCATGAAAATTTTCAACTGTTTTGAAGCCGAATTTCTTCATGAATATTTTCAACTTTTTTGAAGCACAAATACTTCATGAAAATTTTCAACTTTTTTGAAGCCCAAATACTTCATGAAAATTTTCAACTTTTTTGAAGCCCAAATACTTCATGAAAACGTTCATCTTTTTTGAAGCCGAATTTCTTCATGAAAATTTTCAACTGTTTTGAAGCCAAATTTCTTCATGAATATTTTCAACTTTTTTGAAGCCCAAATACTTCATGAAAATTTTCAACTTTTTTGAAGCCCAAATACTTCATGAAAACGTTCAACTTTTTTGAAGCCGAATTTCTTCATGAAAATTTTCAACTTTTTTGAAGCCCAAATACTTCATGAAAATTTTCAACTTTTTTGAAGCCCAAATACTTCATGAAAATTTTCAACTTTTTTGAAGCCCAAATACTTCATGAAAACGTTCATCTTTTTTGAAGCCGAATTTCTTCATGAAAATTTTCAACTTTTTTGAAGCCCAAATACTTCATGAAAATTTTCAACTTTTTTGAAGCCGAATTTCTTCATGAATACTTTCAATTGACCCACCCCCCTCACGAAAAAGTTGAAAAAAGACGAAACTCCCCCCTTACGAAAAAGTTGAAAAAAGACGAAACACCCCCCCTTACGAAAAAGTTTAAAAAAGACGAAACACCCCCCCCTTGCGAAAACTTTTTTGAAGCCGAATTTCTTCATGAATATTTTCAATTGACCCACCCCCTCACGAAAAAGTTGAAAAAAGACGAAACACACTCCTCTTACAAAAAAGTTGAAAAAAGACGAAACACCCCCCCCTTACGAAAAAGTTGAAAAAAGACGAAACACCCCCCCCTTGCGAAAACTTTTTTGAAGCCGAATTTCTTCATGAAAATTTTCAACTGTTTTGAAGCCGAATTTCTTCATGAATATTTTCAACTTTTTTGAAGCACAAATACTTCATGAAAATTTTCAACTTTTTTGAAGCCCAAATACTTCATGAAAATTTTCAACTTTTTTGAAGACGAATTTCTTCATGAATATTTTCAATTGACCCACCCCCCCTCACGAAAAAGTTGAAAAAAGACGAAACATCCCCCTCTTACGAAAAAGTTGAAAAAAGACGAAACACCCCCCCTTACGAAAAAGTTGAAAAAAGACGAAACACCCCCCCCTTACGAAAAAGTTGAAAAAAGACGAAACACCCCCCCCTTGCGAAAACTTTTTTGAAGCCGAATTTCTTCATGAAAATTTTTAACTTTTTTGAAGCCGAATTTCTTCATGAAAATTTAAAAAAATTTTCAAGCCCAAATACTTCATGAAAATTTTCAACTTTTTTGAAGCCGAATTTCTTCATGAAAATTTTAAACTTTTTTGAAGCCGAATTTCTTAATGAAAATTTTCAACTTTTTTGAAGCCCAAATACTTCATGAAAATTTTCAACTTTTTTGAAGCCGAATTTCTTCATGAAAATTTTCAACTTTTTTGAGGCCGAATTTCTTCATGAAAATTTAAAAAAAATTTCAAGCCCAAATACTTCATGAAAATTTTCAACTTTTTTGAAGCCGAATTTCTTCAAGAATACTTTCGATTGACCCACCCCCCTCACGAAAAAGTTGAAAAAAGACGAAACACCCCCCTCTTACGAAAAAGTTGAAAAAAGACGAAACACCCCCCCCTTACGAAAAAGTTGAAAAAAGACGAAACACACCCCTCTTACGAAAAAGTTGAAAAAAGACGAAACACCCCCACCTTACGAAAAAGTTGAAAAAAGACGAAACACCCCCCCCTTGCGAAAACTTTTTTGAAGCCGAATTTCTTCATGAAAATTTTCAACTGTTTTGAAGCCGAATTTCTTCATGAATATTTTCAACTTTTTTGAAGCACAAATACTTCATGAAAATTTTCAACTTTTTTGAAGCCCAAATACTTCATGAAAATTTTCAACTTTTTTGAAGCCCAAATACTTCATGAAAACGTTCATCTTTTTTGAAGCCGAATTTCTTCATGAAAATTTTCAACTGTTTTGAAGCCAAATTTCTTCATGAATATTTTCAACTTTTTTGAAGCCCAAATACTTCATGAAAATTTTCAACTTTTTTGAAGCCCAAATACTTCATGAAAACGTTCAACTTTTTTGAAGCCGAATTTCTTCATGAAAATTTTCAACTTTTTTGAAGCCCAAATACTTCATGAAAATTTTCAACTTTTTTGAAGCCCAAATACTTCATGAAAAATTTCAATTGACCAACCCCCCCATATGAAAAAGTTGAAAAAAGAGGAAACACCCCCCCTCACGAAAAAGTTGAAAAAAGACGAAACACCCCCCCTTGCGAAAACTTTTTTGAAGACGAATTTCTTCATTAAAATTTTCAACTTTTTCGAAGCCCAAATACTTCATGAAAATTTTCATCTTTTTTGAAGCCGAATTTCTTCATGAAAATTTTAAACTTTTTTGAAGCCGAATTTCTTCATGAAAATTTAAAACATTTTTGAAGCCCAAATACTTCATGAAAATTTTCAACTTTTTTGAAGCCGAATATCTTCATGAAAATTTTCAATTGACCCACCCCCCCTCACGAAAAAGTTGAAAAAAGACGAAACACCCCCCTCTTACGAAAAAGTTGAAAAAAGACGAAACAACCCCCCCTTACGAAAAAGTTGAAAAAAGACGAAACACCCCCCCTCACGAAAAAGTTGAAAAAAGACGAAACACCCCCCCCCTCGCGAAAACTTTTTTGAAGCCGAATTTCTTCATGAAAATTTTCAACTGTTTTGAAGCCGAATTTCTTCATGAATATTTTCAACTTTTTTGAAGCACAAATACTTCATGAAAATTTTCAACTTTTTTGAAGCCCAAATACTTCATGAAAATTTTCAACTTTTTTGAAGCCCAAATACTTCATGAAAACGTTCATCTTTTTTGAAGCCGAATTTCTTCATGAAAATTTTCAACTGTTTTGAAGCCAAATTTCTTCATGAATATTTTCAACTTTTTTGAAGCCCAAATACTTCATGAAAATTTTCAACTTTTTTGAAGCCCAAATACTTCATGAAAACGTTCAACTTTTTTGAAGCCGAATTTCTTCATGAAAATTTTCAACTTTTTTGAAGCCCAAATACTTCATGAAAATTTTCAACTTTTTTGAAGCCCAAATACTTCATGAAAATTTTCAACTTTTTTGAAGCCCAAATACTTCATGAAAACGTTCATCTTTTTTGAAGCCGAATTTCTTCATGAAAATTTTCAACTTTTTTGAAGCCCAAATACTTCATGAAAATTTTCAACTTTTTTGAAGCCGAATTTCTTCATGAATACTTTCAATTGACCCACCCCCCTCACGAAAAAGTTGAAAAAAGACGAAACTCCCCCCTTACGAAAAAGTTGAAAAAAGACGAAACACCCCCCCCTTACGAAAAAGTTTAAAAAAGACGAAACACCCCCCCCTTGCGAAAACTTTTTTGAAGCCGAATTTCTTCATGAATATTTTCAATTGACCCACCCCCTCACGAAAAAGTTGAAAAAAGACGAAACACACTCCTCTTACAAAAAAGTTGAAAAAAGACGAAACACCCCCCCCTTACGAAAAAGTTGAAAAAAGACGAAACACCCCCCCCTTGCGAAAACTTTTTTGAAGCCGAATTTCTTCATGAAAATTTTCAACTGTTTTGAAGCCGAATTTCTTCATGAATATTTTCAACTTTTTTGAAGCACAAATACTTCATGAAAATTTTCAACTTTTTTGAAGCCCAAATACTTCATGAAAATTTTCAACTTTTTTGAAGACGAATTTCTTCATGAATATTTTCAATTGACCCACCCCCCCTCACGAAAAAGTTGAAAAAAGACGAAACATCCCCCTCTTACGAAAAAGTTGAAAAAAGACGAAACACCCCCCCTTACGAAAAAGTTGAAAAAAGACGAAACACCCCCCCCTTACGAAAAAGTTGAAAAAAGACGAAACACCCCCCCCTTGCGAAAACTTTTTTGAAGCCGAATTTCTTCATGAAAATTTTCAACTGTTTTGAAGCCGAATTTCTTCATGAATATTTTCAACTTTTTTGAAGCACAAATACTTCATGAAAATTTTCAACTTTTTTGAAGCCCAAATACTTCATGAAAATTTTCAACTTTTTTGAAGCCCAAATACTTCATGAAAACGTTCATCTTTTTTGAAGCCGAATTTCTTCATGAAAATTTTCAACTGTTTTGAAGCCAAATTTCTTCATGAATATTTTCAACTTTTTTGAAGCCCAAATACTTCATGAAAATTTTCAACTTTTTTGAAGCCCAAATACTTCATGAAAATTTTCAACTTTTTTGAAGCCCAAATACTTCATGAAAAATTTCAATTGACCAACCCCCCCATATGAAAAAGTTGAAAAAAGAGGAAACACCCCCCCTCACGAAAAAGTTGAAAAAAGACGAAACACCCCCCCTTGCGAAAACTTTTTTGAAGACGAATTTCTTCATTAAAATTTTCAACTTTTTCGAAGCCCAAATACTTCATGAAAATTTTCATCTTTTTTGAAGCCGAATTTCTTCATGAAAATTTTAAACTTTTTTGAAGCCGAATTTCTTCATGAAAATTTAAAACATTTTTGAAGCCCAAATACTTCATGAAAATTTTCAACTTTTTTGAAGCCGAATATCTTCATGAAAATTTTCAATTGACCCACCCCCCCTCACGAAAAAGTTGAAAAAAGACGAAACACCCCCCTCTTACGAAAAAGTTGAAAAAAGACGAAACACCCCCCCCTTACGAAAAAGTTGAAAAAAGACGAAACACCCCCCCTCACGAAAAAGTTGAAAAAAGACGAAACACCCCCCCCCTCGCGAAAACTTTTTTGAAGCCGAATTTCTTCATGAAAATTTTCAACTGTTTTGAAGCCGAATTTCTTCATGAATATTTTCAACTTTTTTGAAGCACAAATACTTCATGAAAATTTTCAACTTTTTTGAAGCCCAAATACTTCATGAAAATTTTCAACTTTTTTGAAGCCCAAATACTTCATGAAAACGTTCATCTTTTTTGAAGCCGAATTTCTTCATGAAAATTTTCAACTGTTTTGAAGCCAAATTTCTTCATGAATATTTTCAACTTTTTTGAAGCCCAAATACTTCATGAAAATTTTCAACTTTTTTGAAGCCCAAATACTTCATGAAAACGTTCAACTTTTTTGAAGCCGAATTTCTTCATGAAAATTTTCAACTTTTTTGAAGCCCAAATACTTCATGAAAATTTTCAACTTTTTTGAAGCCCAAATACTTCATGAAAAATTTCAATTGACCAACCCCCCCATATGAAAAAGTTGAAAAAAGAGGAAACACCCCCCCTCACGAAAAAGTTGAAAAAAGACGAAACACCCCCCCTTGCGAAAACTTTTTTGAAGACGAATTTCTTCATTAAAATTTTCAACTTTTTCGAAGCCCAAATACTTCATGAAAATTTTCATCTTTTTTGAAGCCGAATTTCTTCATGAAAATTTTAAACTTTTTTGAAGCCGAATTTCTTCATGAAAATTTAAAACATTTTTGAAGCCCAAATACTTCATGAAAATTTTCAACTTTTTTGAAGCCGAATATCTTCATGAAAATTTTCAATTGACCCACCCCCCCTCACGAAAAAGTTGAAAAAAGACGAAACACCCCCCTCTTACGAAAAAGTTGAAAAAAGACGAAACACCCCCCCCCCCTTACGAAAAAGTTGAAAAAAGACGAAACACCCCCCCTCACGAAAAAGTTGAAAAAAGACGAAACACCCCCCCCCTCGCGAAAACTTTTTTGAAGCCGAATTTCTTCATGAAAATTTTCAACTGTTTTGAAGCCGAATTTCTTCATGAATATTTTCAACTTTTTTGAAGCACAAATACTTCATGAAAATTTTCAACTTTTTTGAAGCCCAAATACTTCATGAAAATTTTCAACTTTTTTGAAGCCCAAATACTTCATGAAAACGTTCATCTTTTTTGAAGCCGAATTTCTTCATGAAAATTTTCAACTGTTTTGAAGCCAAATTTCTTCATGAATATTTTCAACTTTTTTGAAGCCCAAATACTTCATGAAAATTTTCAACTTTTTTGAAGCCCAAATACTTCATGAAAACGTTCAACTTTTTTGAAGCCGAATTTCTTCATGAAAATTTTCAACTTTTTTGAAGCCCAAATACTTCATGAAAATTTTCAACTTTTTTGAAGCCCAAATACTTCATGAAAAATTTCAATTGACCAACCCCCCCATATGAAAAAGTTGAAAAAAGAGGAAACACCCCCCGTCACGAAAAAGTTGAAAAAAGACGAAACACCACCCCTTGCGAAAACTTTTTTGAAGACGAATTTCTTCATTAAAATTTTCAACTTTTTCGAAGCCCAAATACTTCATGAAAATTTTCATCTTTTTTGAAGCCGAATTTCTTCATGAAAATTTTAAACTTTTTTGAAGCCGAATTTCTTCATGAAAATTTAAAACATTTTTGAAGCCCAAATACTTCATGAAAATTTTCAACTTTTTTGAAGCCGAATATCTTCATGAAAATTTTCAATTGACCCACCCCCCCTCACGAAAAAGTTGAAAAAAGACGAAACACCCCCCTCTTACGAAAAAGTTGAAAAAAGACGAAACACCCCCCCCTTACGAAAAAGTTGAAAAAAGACGAAACACCCCCCCTCACGAAAAAGTTGAAAAAAGACGAAACACCCCCCCCCTCGCGAAAACTTTTTTGAAGCCGAATTTCTTCATGAAAATTTTCAACTGTTTTGAAGCCGAATTTCTTCATGAATATTTTCAACTTTTTTGAAGCACAAATACTTCATGAAAATTTTCAACTTTTTTGAAGCCCAAATACTTCATGAAAATTTTCAACTTTTTTGAAGCCCAAATACTTCATGAAAACGTTCATCTTTTTTGAAGCCGAATTTCTTCATGAAAATTTTCAACTGTTTTGAAGCCAAATTTCTTCATGAATATTTTCAACTTTTTTGAAGCCCAAATACTTCATGAAAATTTTCAACTTTTTTGAAGCCCAAATACTTCATGAAAACGTTCAACTTTTTTGAAGCCGAATTTCTTCATGAAAATTTTCAACTTTTTTGAAGCCCAAATACTTCATGAAAATTTTCAACTTTTTTGAAGCCCAAATACTTCATGAAAAATTTCAATTGACCAACCCCCCCATATGAAAAAGTTGAAAAAAGAGGAAACACCCCCCCTCACGAAAAAGTTGAAAAAAGACGAAACACCACCCCTTGCGAAAACTTTTTTGAAGACGAATTTCTTCATTAAAATTTTCAACTTTTTCGAAGCCCAAATACTTCATGAAAATTTTCATCTTTTTTGAAGCCGAATTTCTTCATGAAAATTTTAAACTTTTTTGAAGCCGAATTTCTTCATGAAAATTTAAAACATTTTTGAAGCCCAAATACTTCATGAAAATTTTCAACTTTTTTTAAGCCGAATATCTTCATGAATATTTTCAATTGACCCACCCCCCCTCACGAAAAAGTTGAAAAAAGACGAAACACCCCCCTCTTACGAAAAAGTTGAAAAAAGACGAAACACCCCCCCCTTACGAAAAAGTTGAAAAAAGACGAAACACCCCCCCCCTCGCGAAAACTTTTTTGAAGCCGAATTTCTTCATGAAAATTTTCAACTTTTTTGAAGCCCAAATACTTCATGAAAATTTTCAACTTTTTTGAAGCCGAATTTCTTCATGAATACTTTCAATTGACCCACCCCCCTCACGAAAAAGTTGAAAAAAGACGAAATACCCCCCTCTTACGAAAAAGTTGAAAAAAGACGATACAACCCTTACGAAAAAGTTGAAAAAAGACGAAACACCCCCCCCTTGCGAAAACTTTTTTGAAGCCGAATTTCTTCATGAAAATTTTCAACTTTTTTGAAGCCCAAATACTTCATGAAAATTTTCATCTTTTTTGAAGCTAAATTTCTTTATGAATATTTTCAATTGACCCACCCCCGCAAACGAAAAAGTTGAAAAAAGACGAAACACCCCCCCCTTACGAAAAAGTTGAAAAAAGACGAAACACCCCCCCCTTGTGAAAACTTTTTTGAAGCCGAATTTCTTCATGAATGTTTTCAATTGACCCACCCCCTCACGAAAAAGTTGAAAAAAGACGAAACACACCCCTCTTACGAAAAAGTTGAAAAATGACGAAACACCCCCCCCTTGCGAAAAAGTTGAAAAAAGACGAAACACCCCCCCCTTGCGAAAACTTTTTTGAAGCCGAATTTCTTCATGAAAATTTTCAACTTTTTTGAAGCCCAAATACTTCATGAAAATTTTCAACTGTTTTGAAGCCGAATTTCTCCATGAAAATTTTAAACTTTTTTGAAGCCGAATTTCTTCATGAAAATTTAAAAAAAAATTTCAAGCCCAAATACTTCATGAAAATTTTTAACTTTTTTGAAGCCGAATTTCTTCATGAAAATTTTAAACTTTTTTGAAGCCGAATTTCTTAATGAAAATTTTCAACTTTTTTGAAGCCCAAATACTTCATGAAAATTTTCAACTTTTTTGAAGCCGAATTTCTTCATGAAAATTTTCAACTTTTTTGAAGCCGAATTTCTTCATGAATATTTTCAATTGACCCACCCCCCCTCACGAAAAAGTTGAAAAAAGACGAAACACCCCCCTCTTACGAAAAAGTTGAAAAAAGACGAAACACCCCCCCTTACGAAAAAGTTGAAAAAAGACGAAACACCCCCCCCCCTCGCGAAAACTTTTTTGAAGCCGAATTTCTTCATGAAAATTTTCAACTGTTTTGAAGCCGAATTTCTTCATGAATATTTTCAACTTTTTTGAAGCACAAATACTTCATGAAAATTTTCAACTTTTTTGAAGCTGAATTTCTTAATGAAAATTTTCAACTTTTTTGAAGCCCAAATACTTCATGAAAATTTTCAACTTTTTTGAAGCCGAATTTCTTCATGAAAATTTTCAACTTTTTTGAAGCCCAAATACTTCATGAAAATTTTCATCTTTTTTGAAGCCAAATTTCTTCATGAATATTTTCAATTGACCCACCCCCGCTAACGAAAAAGTTGAAAAAAGACGACACACCCCCCCATTACGAAAAAGTTGAAAAAAGACGAAACACCCCCCCCCTTGAGAAAACTTTTTTGAAGCCGAATTTCTTCATGAATATTTTCAATTGACCCACCCCCTCACGAAAAAGTTGAAAAAAGAAGAAAAACCCCCCTCTTACGAAAAGTTGAAAAAAGACGAAACACCCCCCCTTACGAAAAAGTTGAAAAAAGACGAAACACCCCCCCCTTGCGAAAACTTTTTTGAAGCCGAATTTCTTCATGAAAATTTTCAACTGTTTTGAGCCGAATTTCTTCATGAATATTTTCAACTTTTTTGAAGCACAAATACTTCATGAAAATTTTCAACTTTTTTGAAGCCCAAATACTTCATGAAAATTTTCAACTTTTTTGAAGCCCAAATACTTCATGAAAACGTTCATCTTTTTTGAAGCCGAATTTCTTCATGAAAATTTTCAACTTTTTTGAAGCACAAATACTTCATGAAAATTTTCAACTTTTTTGAAGCCCAAATACTTCATGAAAATTTTCAACTTTTTTGAAGCCGAATTTCTTCATGAATATTTTCAATTGACCCACCCCCCCTCACGAAAAAGTTGAAAAAAGACAAAACATCCCCCTCTTACGAAAAAGTTGAAAAAAGACGAAACACCCCCCCTTACGAAAAAGTTGAAAAAAGACGAAACACCCCCCCCTTACGAAAAAGTTGAAAAAAGACGAAACACCCCCCCTCGCGAAAACTTTTTTGAAGCCGAATTTCTTCATGAAAATTTTCAACTTTTTTGAAGCCCAAATACTTCATGAAAATTTTCAACTTTTTTGAAGCCGAATTTCTTCATGAATACTTTCAATTGACCCACCCCCCTCACGAAAAAGTTGAAAAAAGACGAAACTCCCCCCTTACGAAAAAGTTGAAAAAAGACGAAACACCCCCGCCTTACGAAAAAGTTTAAAAAAGACGAAACACCCCCCCTTGCGAAAACTTTTTTGAAGCCGAATTTCTTCATGAATATTTTCAATTGACCCACCCCCTCACGAAGAAGTTGAAAAAAGACGAAACACACCCCTCTTACGAAAAAGTTGAAAAAAGACGAAACACCCCCCCCTTACGAAAAAGTTGAAAAAAGACGAAACACCCCCCCCTTGCGAAAACTTTTTTGAAGCCGAATTTCTTCATAAAAATTTTCAACTTTTTTGGAGCCCAAATACTTCATGAAAATTTTCAACTGTTTTGAAGCCGAATTTCTTCATGAAAATTTTTTACTTTTTTGAAGCCGAATTTCTTCATGAAAATTTAAAAAAAATTTCAAGCCCAAATACTTCATGAAAATTTTCAACTTTTTTGAAGCCGAATTTCTTCATGAAAATTTAAAAAAAATTTCAAGCCCAAATACTTCATGAAAATTTTCAACTTTTTTGAAGCCGAATTTCTTCATGAAAATTTAAAAAAAATTTCAAGCCCAAATACTTCATGAAAATTTTCAACTTTTTTGAAGCCGAATTTCTTCATGAATACTTTCAATTGACCCACCCCCCTCACGAAAAAGTTGAAAAAAGACGAAACACCCCCCTCTTACGAAAAAGTTGAAAAAAGACGAAACACCCCCCCCTTACGAAAAAGTTGAAAAAAGAAGAAACACACCCCTCTTACGAAAAAGTTGAAAAAAGACGAAACACCCCCCCCTTACGAAAAAGTTGAAAAAAGACGAAACACCCCCCCCTTGCGAAAACTTTTTTGAAGCCGAATTTCTTCATGAAAATTTTCAAATGTTTTGAAGCCGAATTTCTTCATGAATATTTTCAACTTTTTTGAAGCACAAATACTTCATGAAAATTTTCAACTTTTTTGAAGCCCAAATACTTCATGAAAACGTTCATCTTTTTTGAAGCCGAATTTCTTCATGAAAATTTTCAACTGTTTTGAAGCCAAATTTCTTCATGAATATTTTCAACTTTTTTGAAGCCCAAATACTTCATGAAAATTTTCAACTTTTTTGAAGCCCAAATACTTCATGAAAACGTTCAACTTTTTTGAAGCCGAATTTCTTCATGAAAATTTTCAACTTTTTTGAAGCCCAAATACTTCATGAAAATTTTCAACTTTTTTGAAGCCCAAATACTTCATGAAAAATTTCAATTGACCAACCCCCCATATGAAAAAGTTGAAAAAAGAGGAAACACCCCCCCTCACGAAAAAGTTGAAAAAAGACGAAACACCCCCCCTTGCGAAAACTTTTTTGAAGACGAATTTCTTCATTAAAATTTTCAACTTTTTCGAAGCCCAAATACTTCATGAAAATTTTCATCTCTTTTGAAGCCGAATTTCTTCATGAAAATTTTAAACTTTTTTGAAGCCGAATTTCTTCATGAAAATTTAAAACATTTTTGAAGCCCAAATACTTCATGAAAATTTTCAACTTTTTTGAAGCCGAATATCTTCATGAATATTTTCAATTGACCCACCCCCCCTCACGAAAAAGTTGAAAAAAGACGAAACACCCCCCTCTTACGAAAAAGTTGAAAAAAGACGAAACACCCCCCCTTACGAAAAAGTTGAAAAAAGACGAAACACCCCCCCCTTACGAAAAAGTTGAAAAAAGACGAAACACCCCCCCCCCTCGCGAAAACTTTTTTGAAGCCGAATTTCTTCATGAAAATTTTCAACTTTTTTGAAGCCCAAATACTTCATGAAAATTTTCAACTTTTTTGAAGCCGAATTTCTTCATGAATACTTTCAATTGACCCACCCCCCACACGAAAAAGTTGAAAAAAGACGAAATACCCCCCTCTTACGAAAAAGTTGAAAAAAGACGATACAACCCTTACGAAAAAGTTGAAAAAAGACGAAACACCCCCCCCTTGCGAAAACTTTTTTGAAGCCGAATTTCTTCATGAAAATTTTCATCTTTTTTGAAGCTAAATTTCTTCATGAATATTTTCAATTGACCCACCCCCGCAAACGAAAAAGTTGAAAAAAGACGAAACACCCCCCCCTTACGAAAAAGTTGAAAAAAGACGAAACACCCCCCCCTTGTGAAAACTTTTTTGAAGCCGAATTTCTTCATGAATGTTTTCAATTGACCCACCCCCTCACGAAAAAGTTGAAAAAAGACGAAACACACCCCTCTTACGAAAAAGTTGAAAAATGACGAAACACCCCCCCCTTGCGAAAAAGTTGAAAAAAGACGAAACACCCCCCCCTTGCGAAAACTTTTTTGAAGCCGAATTTCTTCATGAAAATTTTCAACTTTTTTGAAGCCCAAATACTTCATGAAAATTTTCAACTGTTTTGAAGCCGAATTTCTCCATGAAAATTTTAAACTTTTTTGAAGCCGAATTTCTTCATGAAAATTTAAAAAAAAATTTCAAGCCCAAATACTTCATGAAAATTTTCAACTTTTTTGAAGCCGAATTTCTTCATGAAAATTTTAAACTTTTTTGAAGCCGAATTTCTTAATGAAAATTTTCAACTTTTTTGAAGCCCAAATACTTCATGAAAATTTTCAACTTTTTTGAAGCCGAATTTCTTCATGAAAATTTTCAACTTTTTTTGAAGCCGAATTTCTTCATGAAAATTTAAAACATTTTTGAAGCCCAAATACTTCATGAAAATTTTCAACTTTTTTGAAGCCGAATATCTTCATGAATATTTTCAATTGACCCACCCCCCCTCACGAAAAAGTTGAAAAAAGACGAAACACCCCCCTCTTACGAAAAAGTTGAAAAAAGACGAAACACCCCCCCTTACGAAAAAGTTGAAAAAAGACGAAACACCCCCCCCTTACGAAAAAGTTGAAAAAAGACGAAACACCCCCCCCCTCGCGAAAACTTTTTTGAAGCCGAATTTCTTCATGAAAATTTTCAACTTTTTTGAAGCCCAAATACTTCATGAAAATTTTCAACTTTTTTGAAGCCGAATTTCTTCATGAATACTTTCAATTGACCCACCCCCCTCACGAAAAAGTTGAAAAAAGACGAAATACCCCCCTCTTACGAAAAAGTTGAAAAAAGACGATACAACCCTTACGAAAAAGTTGAAAAAAGACGAAACACCACCCCCTTGCGAAAACTTTTTTGAAGCCGAATTTCTTCATGAAAATTTTCAACTTTTTTGAATCCCAAATACTTCATGAAAATTTTCATCTTTTTTGAAGCCAAATTTCTTCATGAATATTTTCAATTGACCCACCCCCGCAAACGAAAAAGTAGAAAAAAGACGAAACACACCCCCCTTACGAAAAAGTTGAAAAAAGACGAAACACCCCCCCCTTGCGAAAACTTTTTTGAAGCCGAATTTCTTCATGAATACTTTCAATTGACCCACCCCCCCTCGCGAAAAAGTTGAAAAAAGACGAAACACCCCCCCTTACGAAAAAGTTGAAAAAAGACGAAAAACCCCCCCCTTACGAAAAAGTTGAAAAAAGATGAAACACCCCCCCCTCGCGAAAACTTTTTTGAAGCCGAATTTCTTCATGAAAATTTTCAACTTTTTTGAAGCCCAAATACTTCATGAAAATTTTCAACTTTTTTGAAGCCGAATTTCTTCATGAATACTTTCAATTGACCCACCCCCCTCACGAAAAAGTTGAAAAAAGACGAAACTCCCCCCTCTTACGAAAAAGTTGAAAAAAGACGAAACACCCCCCCCTTACGAAAAAGTTGAAAAAAGACGAAACACCCCCCCCTTGCGAAAACTTTTTTGAAGACGAATTTCTTCATGAATATTTTCAATTGACCCACCCCCTCACGAAAAAGTTAAAAAAAGACGAAACACACCCCTCTTACGAAAAAGTTGAAAAAAGACAAACACCCCCCCCTTACGAAAAAGTTGAAAAAAGACGAAACACCCCCCCCTTGCGAAAACTTTTTTGAAGCCGAATTTCTTCATGAAAATTTTCAACTTTTTTGAAGCCCAAATACTTCATGAAAATTTTCAACTGTTTTGAAGCCGAATTTCTTCATGAAAATTTTAAACTTTTTTGAAGCCGAATTTCTTCATGAAAATTTAAAAACATTTTCAAGCCCAAATACTTCATGAAAATTTTCAACTTTTTTGAAGCCGAATTTCTTCATGAAAATTTTAAACTTTTTTGAAGCCGAATTTCTTCATGAAAATTAAAAAAAAATTTCAAGCCCAAATACTTGATGAAAATTTTCAACTTTTTTGAAGCCGAATTTCTTCATGAAAATTTTCAACTGTTTTGAAGCCGAATTTCTTCATGAATATTTTCAACTTTTTTGAGGCCCAAATACTTCATGAAAATTTTCAACTTTTTTGAAGCCCAAATACTTCATGAAAATTTTCAACTTTTTTGAAGCCCAAATACTTCATGAAAACGTTCATCTTTTTTGAAGCCGAATTTCTTCATGAAAATTTTCAACTTTTTTGAAGCCGAATTTCTTCATGAATATTTTCAATTGACCCACCCCCCCTCACGAAAAAGTTGAAAAAAGACGAAACACCCCCCTCTTACGAAAAAGTTGAAAAAAGACGAAACACCCCCCCTTACGAAAAAGTTGAAAAAAGACGAAACACCCCCCCCTTACGAAAAAGTTGAAAAAAGACGAAACACCCCCCCCTCGCGAAAACTTTTTTGAAGCCGAATTTCTTCATGAAAATTTTCAACTTTTTTGAAGCCCAAATACTTCATGAAAATTTTCAACTTTTTTGAAGCCGAATTTCTTCATGAATACTTTCAATTGACCCACCCCCCTCACGAAAAAGTTGAAAAAAGACGAAACTCCCCCCTCTTACGAAAAAGTTGAAAAAAGACGAAACACCCCCCCCTTACGAAAAAGTTGAAAAAAGACGAAACACCCCCCCCTTGCGAAAACTTTTTTGAAGCCGAATTTCTTCATGAATATTTTCAATTGACCCACCCCCTCACGAAAAAGTTGAAAAAAGAGGAAACACACCCCTCTTACGAAAAAGTTGAAAAAAGACGAAACACCCCCCCCTTACGAAAAAGTTGAAAAAAGACGAAACACCCCCCCCTTGCAAAAACTTTTTTGAAGCCGAATTTCTTCATGAAAATTTTCAACTTTTTTGAAGCCCAAATACTTCATGAAAATTTTCAACTGTTTTGAAGCCGAATTTCTTCATGAAAATTTTCAACTTTTTTGAAGCCGAATTTCGTCATGAAAATTTAAAAAAAATTTCAAGCCCAAATACTTCATGAAAATTTTCAACTTTTTTGAAGCCGAATTTCTTCATGAAAATTTTCAACTTTTTTGAAGCCGAATTTCTTCATGAAAACGTTCAACTTTTTTGAAGCCGAATTTCTTCATGAAAATTTTCAACTTTTTTGAAGCCCAAATACTTCATGAAAATTTTCAACTGTTTTGAAGCCGAATTACTTCATGAAAATTTTAAACTTTTTTGAAGCCGAATTTCTTCATGAAAATTTAAAAAAAATTTCAAGCCCAAATACTTCATGAAAATTTTCAACTTTTTTGAAGCCGAATTTCTTCATGAAAATTTTCAACTTTTTTGAAGCCCAAATACTTCATGAAAATTTTCAACTTTTTTGAAGCCGAATTTCTTCATGAAAATTTTAAACTTTTTTGAAGCTGAATTTCTTCATGAATACTTTCAATTGACCCACCCCCCTCACGAAAAAGTTGAAAAAAGACGAAACACCCCCCTCTTACGAAAAAGTTGAAAAAAGACGAAACACCCCCCCCTTACGAAAAAGTTGAAAAAAGACGAAACACCCCCCCCCTTGCGAAAACTTTTTTGAAGCCGAATTTCTTCATGAAAATTTTCAACTGTTTTGAAGCCAAATTTCTTCATGAAAATTTTCAACTTTTTTGAAGCCGAATTTCTTCATGAAAATTTTAAACTTTTTTGAAGCCCAAATACTTCATGAAAATTTTCAACTTTTTTGAAGCCGAATTTCTTCATGAAAATTTAAAAAAATTTTGAAGCCCAAATACTTCATGAAAATTTTCAACTTTTTTGAAGCCGAATTTCTTCATGAAAATTTTAAACTTTTTTGAAGCCGAATTTCTTAATGAAAATTTTAAACTTTTTTGAAGCCCAAATACTTCATGAAAATTTTCAACTTTTTTGAAGCCGAATTTCTTCATGAAAATTTAAAAAAATTTTGAAGCCCAAATACTTCATGAAAATTTTCAACTTTTTTGAAGCCGAATTTCTTCATGAAAATTTTAAACTTTTTTGAAGCCGAATTTCTTAATGAAAATTTTCAACTTTTTTGAAGCCCAAATACTTCATGAAAATTTTCAACTTTTTTGAAGCCGAATTTCTTCATGAAAATTTTCAACTTTTTTGAAGCTGAATTTCTTCATGAATACTTTCAATTGACCCACCCCCCTCACGAAAAAGTTGAAAAAAGACGAAACACCCCCCTCTTACGAAAAAGTTGAAAAAAGACGAAACACCCCCCCCTTACGAAAAAGTTGAAAAAAGACGAAACACCCCCCCCTTGCGAAAACTTTTTTGAAGCCGAATTTCTTCATGAAAATTTTCAACTGTTTTGAAGCCAAATTTCTTCATGAAAATTTTCAACTTTTTTGAAGCCAAATTTCTTCATGAAAATTTTCAACTTTTTTGAAGCCCAAATACTTCATGAAAATTTTCAACTTTTTTGAAGCCGAATTTCTTCATGAAAATTTAAAAAAATTTTGAAGCCCAAATACTTCATGAAAATTTTCAACTTTTTTGAAGCCGAATTTCTTCATGAATATTTTCAACTTTTTTGAAGCCCAAATACTTCATGAAAATTTTCAACTTTTTTGAAGCCCAAATACTTCATGAAAACGTTCAACTTTTTTGAAGCCGAATTTCTTCATGAAAATTTTCAACTTTTTTGAAGCCCAAATACTTCATGAAAATTTTCAACTGTTTTGAAGCCGAATTACTTCATGAAAATTTTAAACTTTTTTGAAGCTGAATTTCTTCATGAATACTTTCAATTGACCCACCCCCCTCACGAAAAAGTTGAAAAAAGACGAAACACCCCCCTCTTACGAAAAAGTTGAAAAAAGACGAAACACCCCCCCCTTACGAAAAAGTTGAAAAAAGACGAAACACCCCCCCCTTGCGAAAACTTTTTTGAAGCCGAATTTCTTCATGAAAATTTTCAACTGTTTTGAAGCCAAATTTCTTCATGAAAATTTTCAACTTTTTTGAAGCCGAATTTCTTCATGAAAATTTTAAACTTTTTTGAAGCCCAAATACTTCATGAAAATTTTCAACTTTTTTGAAGCCGAATTTCTTCATGAAAATTTAAAAAAAATTTGAAGCCCAAATACTTCATGAAAATTTTCAACTTTTTTGAAGCCGAATTTCTTCATGAATATTTTCAACTTTTTTGAAGCCCAATTACTTCATGAAAATTTTCAACTTTTTTGAAGCCCAAATACTTCATGAAAACGTTCAACTTTTTTGAAGCCGAATTTCTTCATGAAAATTTTCAACTTTTTTGAAGCCAAAATACTTCATGAAAATTTTCAACTGTTTTGAAGCCGAATTACTTCATGAAAATTTTAAACTTTTTTGAAGCCGAATTTCTTCATGAAAATTTAAAAAAAATTTCAAGCCCAAATACTTCATGAAAATTTTCAACTTTTTTGAAGCCGAATTTCTTCATGAAAATTTTCAACTTTTTTGAAGCCCAAATACTTCATGAAAATTTTCAACTTTTTTGAAGCCGAATTTCTTCATGAAAATTTTCAACTTTTTTGAAGCTGAATTTCTTCATGAATACTTTCAATTGACCCACCCCCCTCACGAAAAAGTTGAAAAAAGACGAAACACCCCCTCTTACGAAAAAGTTGAAAAAAGACGAAACACCCCCCCCTTACGAAAAAGTTGAAAAAAGACGAAACACCCCCCCCTTGCGAAAACTTTTTTGAAGCCGAATTTCTTCATGAAAATTTTCAACTGTTTTGAAGCCAAATTTCTTCATGAAAATTTTCAACTTTTTTGAAGCCGAATTTCTTCATGAAAATTTTAAACTTTTTTGAAGCCCAAATACTTCATGAAAATTTTCAACTTTTTTGAAGCCGAATTTCTTCATGAAAATTTAAAAAAATTTTGAAGCCCAAATACTTCATGAAAATTTTCAACTTTTTTGAAGCCGAATTTCTTCATGAATATTTTCAACTTTTTTGAAGCCCAAATACTTCATGAAAATTTTCAACTTTTTTGAAGCCCAAATACTTCATGAAAACGTTCAACTTTTTTGAAGCCGAATTTCTTCATGAAAATTTTCAACTTTTTTGAAGCCCAAATACTTCATGAAAATTTTCAACTGTTTTGAAGCCGAATTACTTCATGAAAATTTTAAACTTTTTTGAAGCCGAATTTCTTCATGAAAATTTAAAAAAATTTTCAAGCCCAAATACTTCATGAAAATTTTCAACTTTTTTGAAGCCGAATTTCTTCATGAAAATTTTAAACTTTTTTGAAGCCGAATTTCTTCATGAAAATTTTAAACTTTTTTGAAACCGAATTTCTTAATGAAAATTTTCAACTTTTTTGAAGCCCAAATACTTCATGAAAATTTTCAACTTTTTTGAAGCCGAATTTCTTCATGAAAATTTTCAACTTTTTTGAAGCCCAAATACTTCATGAAAATTTTTAAATTTTTTTGAAGCCGAATTTCTTCATGAAAATTTTAAACTTTTTTGAAGCCGAATTTCTTCATGAAAATTTTCAACTTTTTTGAAGCTGAATTTCTTCATGAAAATTTAAAAAAAATTTCAAGCCCAAATACTTCATGAAAATTTTCAACTTTTTTGAAGCCCAAATACTTCATGAAAATTTTCAACTTTTTTGAAGCCGAATTTCTTCATGAAAATTTTCAACTTTTTTGAAGCTGAATTTCTTCATGAAAATTTAAAAAAAATTTCAAGCCCAAATACTTCATGAAAATTTTCAACTTTTTTGAAGCCGAATTTCTTCATGAAAATTTTAAACTTTTTTGAAGCCGAATTTCTTAATGAAAATTTTCAACTTTTTTGAAGCCCAAATACTTCATGAAAATTTTCAACTTTTTTGAAGCCGAATTTCTTCATGAAAATTTTCAACTTTTTTGAAGCCGAATTTCTTCATGAATACTTTCAATTGACCCACCCCTTGAATAATACCCCATATGAAAAAGTTGAAAAAAGAGGAAACACCCCCCCTCACGAAAAAGTTGAAAAAAGACGAAACACCCCCCCTTGCGAAAACTTTTTTGAAGACGAATTTCTTCATTAAAATTTTCAACTTTTTCGAAGCCCAAATACTTCATGAAAATGTTCATCTTTTTTGAAGCCGAATTTCTTCATGAATACTTTCAATTGACCCACCCCCCTCACGAAAAAGTTTAAAAAAGACGAAACACCCCCCTCTTACGAAAAAGTTGAAAAAAGACGAAACACCCCCCCTTTACGAAAAAGTTGAAAAAAGACGAAACACCCCCCCCTTGCGAAAACTTTTTTGAAGCCGAATTTCTTCATGAAAATTTTCAACTGTTTTGAAGCCAAATTTCTTCATGAATATTTTCAACTTTTTTGAAGCCCAAATACTTCATGAAAATTTTCAACTTTTTTGAAGCCCAAATACTTCATGAAAATTTTCAACTTTTTTGAAGCCGAATTTCTTCATGAAAATTTAAAAAAAATTTGAAGCCCAAATACTTCATGAAAATTTTCAACTTTTTTGAAGCCGAATTTCTTCATGAATATTTTCAACTTTTTTGAAGCCCAAATACTTCATGAAAATTTTCAACTTTTTTGAAGCCCAAATACTTCATGAAAATTTTCAACTTTTTTGAAGCCGAATTTCTTCATGAATATTTTCAACTTTTTTGAAGCCCAAATACTTCATGAAAATTTTCAACTTTTTTGAAGCCCAAATACTTCATGAAAACGTTCAACTTTTTTGAAGCCGAATTTCTTCATGAAAATTTTCAACTTTTTTGAAGCCCAAATACTTCATGAAAATTTTCAACTTTTTTGAAGCCCAAATACTTCATGAAAAATTTCAATTGACCAACCCCCCCATATGAAAAAGTTGAAAAAAGAGGAAACACCCCCCCTCACGAAAAAGTTGAAAAAAGACGAAACACCCCCCCTTGCGAAAACTTTTTTGAAGACGAATTTCTTCATTAAAATTTTCAACTTTTTCGAAGCCCAAATACTTCATGAAAATGTTCATCTTTTTTGAAGCCGAATTTCTTCATGAAAATTTTAAACTTTTTTGAAGCCTCAATACTTCATGAAAATTTTAAACTTTTTTGAAGCCGAATTTCTTCATGAATATTTTCAACCTTTTTGAAGCCGAATTTCTTCATGAAAATTTTCAACTTTTTTGAAGCCTAAATACTACATGAAAATTTTAATTTTTTTTGAAGCTGAATTTCTTTATGAATATTTTCAACCTTTTTGAAGCCGAATTTCTTCATGAAAATTTTAAACTTTTTTGAAGCCCAAATACTTCATGAAAATTTTCAACTTTTTTGAAGCCGAATTTCTTCATGAATATTTTCAATTGACCCACCCCCCCTCACGAAAAAGTTGAAAAAAGACGAAACACCCCCCTCTTACGAAAAAGTTGAAAAAAGACGAAACACCCCCCCCTTACGAAAAAGTTGAAAAAAGACGAAACACCCCCCCCTTGCGAAAACTTTTTTGAAGCCGAATTTCTTCATGAAAATTTTCAACTGTTTTGAAGCCAAATTTCTTCATGAATATTTTCAACTTTTTTGAAGCCCAAATACTTCATGAAAATTTTCAACTTTTTTGAAGCCCAAATACTTCATGAAAATTTTCAACTTTTTTGAAGCCGAATTTCTTCATGAAAATTTAAAAAAATTTTGAAGCCCAAATACTTCATGAAAATTTTCAACTTTTTTGAAGCCGAATTTCTTCATGAATATTTTCAACTTTTTTGAAGCCCAAATACTTCATGAAAATTTTCAACTTTTTTGAAGCCCAAATCCTTCATGAAAATTTTCAACTTTTTTGAAGCCGAATTTCTTCATGAATATTTTCAACTTTTTTGAAGCCCAAATACTTCATGAAAATTTTCAACTTTTTTGAAGCCCAAATACTTCATGAAAACGTTCAACTTTTTTGAAGCCGAATTTCTTCATGAAAATTTTCAACTTTTTTGAAGCCCAAATACTTCATGAAAATTTTGAAATTTTTTGAAGCCCAAATACTTCATGAAAAATTTCAATTGACCAACCCCCCCATATGAAAAAGTTGAAAAAAGAGGAAACACCCCCCCTCACGAAAAAGTTGAAAAAAGACGAAACACCCCCCCTTGCGAAAACTTTTTTGAAGACGAATTTCTTCATTAAAATTTTCAACTTTTTCGAAGCCCAAATACTTCATGAAAATGTTCATCTTTTTTGAAGCCGAATTTCTTCATGAAAATTTTAAACTTTTTTGAAGCCTCAATACTTCATGAAAATTTTAAACTTTTTTGAAGCCGAATTTCTTCATGAATATTTTCAACCTTTTTGAAGCCGAATTTCTTCATGAAAATTTTCAACTTTTTTGAAGCCTAAATACTACATGAAAATTTTAATTTTTTTTGAAGCTGAATTTCTTTATGAATATTTTCAACCTTTTTGAAGCCGAATTTCTTCATGAAAATTTTAAACTTTTTTGAAGCCCAAATACTTCATGAAAATTTTCAACTTTTTTGAAGCCGAATTTCTTCATGAATATTTTCAATTGACCCACCCCCCCTCACGAAAAA
The DNA here is from genome assembly GCF_963584025.1 of Labrus mixtus. NCBI lineage: Eukaryota > Metazoa > Chordata > Actinopteri > Labriformes > Labridae > Labrus > Labrus mixtus. Next base: position 29,810,183 of record NC_083623.1, read on the forward strand.
GTTGAAAAAAGACGAAACACCCCCCTCTTACGAAAAAGTTGAAAAAAGACGAAACACCCCCCCCTTACGAAAAAGTTGAAAAAAGACGAAACACCCCCCCCTTGCGAAAACTTTTTTGAAGCCGAATTTCTTCATGAAAATTTTCAACTGTTTTGAAGCCAAATTTCTTCATGAATATTTTCAACTTTTTTGAAGCCCAAATACTTCATGAAAATTTTCAACTTTTTTGAAGCCCAAATACTTCATGAAAATTTTCAACTTTTTTGAAGCCGAATTTCTTCATGAAAATTTAAAAAAATTTTGAAGCCCAAATACTTCATGAAAATTTTCAACTTTTTTGAAGCCGAATTTCTTCATGAATATTTTCAACTTTTTTGAAGCCCAAATACTTCATGAAAATTTTCAACTTTTTTGAAGCCCAAATCCTTCATGAAAATTTTCAACTTTTTTGAAGCCGAATTTCTTCATGAATATTTTCAACTTTTTTGAAGCCCAAATACTTCATGAAAATTTTCAACTTTTTTGAAGCCCAAATACTTCATGAAAACGTTCAACTTTTTTGAAGCCGAATTTCTTCATGAAAATTTTCAACTTTTTTGAAGCCCAAATACTTCATGAAAATTTTGAAATTTTTTGAAGCCCAAATACTTCATGAAAAATTTCAATTGACCAACCCCCCCATATGAAAAAGTTGAAAAAAGAGGAAACACCCCCCCTCACGAAAAAGTTGAAAAAAGACGAAACACCCCCCCTTGCGAAAACTTTTTTGAAGACGAATTTCTTCATTAAAATTTTCAACTTTTTCGAAGCCCAAATACTTCATGAAAATGTTCATCTTTTTTGAAGCCGAATTTCTTCATGAAAATTTTAAACTTTTTTGAAGCCTCAATACTTCATGAAAATTTTAAACTTTTTTGAAGCCGAATTTCTTCATGAATATTTTCAACCTTTTTGAAGCCGAATTTCTTCATGAAAATTTTCAACTTTTTTGAAGCCTAAATACTACATGAAAATTTTAATTTTTTTTGAAGCTGAATTTCTTTATGAATATTTTCAACCTTTTTGAAGCCGAATTTCTTCATGAAAATTTTAAACTATTTTGAAGCCCAAATACTTCATGAAAATTTTCAACTTTTTTGAAGCCGAATTTCTTCATGAATATTTTCAATTGACCCACCCCCCCTCACGAAAAAGTTGAAAAAAGACGAAACACCCCCCTCTTACGAAAAAGTTGAAAAAAGACGAAACACCCCCCCCTTACGAAAAATTTGAAAAAAGACGAAACACCCCCCCCTTGCGAAAACTTTTTTGAAGCCGAATTTCTTCATGAAAATTTTCAACTGTTTTGAAGCCAAATTTCTTCATGAATATTTTCAACTTTTTTGAAGCCCAAATACTTCATGAAAATTTTCAACTTTTTTGAAGCCCAAATACTTCATGAAAATTTTCAACTTTTTTGAAGCCGAATTTCTTCATGAATATTTTCAATTGACCCACCCCCCCTCACGAAAAAGTTGAAAAAAGACGAAACACCCCCCTCTTTCGAAAAAGTTGAAAAAAGACGAAACACCCCCTTGCAAAAACTTTTTTTAAGCCGAATTTCTTCATGAAAATTTTCAACTTTTTTGAAGCCCAAATACTTCATGAAAATTTTCATCTTTTTTGAAGCCGAATTTCTTCATGAAAATTTTAAACTTTTTTGAAGCCGAATTTCTTCATGAAAATTTTCAACTTTTTTGAAGCCGAATTTCTTCATGAAAATTTAAAAAAATTTTCAAGCCCAAATACTTCATGAAAATTTTCATCTTTTTTGAAGCCGAATTTCTTCATGAAAATTTTAAACTTTTTTGAAGCCGAATTTCTTCATGAAAATTTTCAATTGACCCACCCCCCTCACGAAAAAGTTGAAAAAAGACGAAACACCCCCCTCTTGCGAAAACTTTTTTGAAGCCGAATTTCTTCATGAAAATTTTCAACTTTTTTGAAGCCCAAATACTTCATGAAAATTTTCATCTTTTTTGAAGCCAAATTTCTTCATGAATATTTTGAATTGACCCACCCCCGCTAACGGAAAAGTTGAAAAAAAACGAAACACCCCCCTCTTACGAAAAAGTTGAAAAAAGACGAAACACCCCCCCCTTGCGAAAACTTTTTTGAAGCCGAATTTCTTCATGAAAATTTTCAACTTTTTTGAAGCCCAAATACTTCATGAAAATTTTCAACTTTTTTGAAGTCGAATTTCTTCATGAAAATTTTTAACTTTTTTGAAGCCCAAATACTTCATGAAAATTTTCATCTTTTTTGAAGCCGAATTTCTTCATGAAAATTTTAAACTTTTTTGAAGCCGAATTTCTTCATGAAAATTTTCAATTGACCCACCCCCCTCACGAAAAAGTTGAAAAAAGACGAAACACCCCCCTCTTGCGAAAACTTTTTTGAAGCCGAATTTCTTCATGAAAATTTTCAACTTTTTTGAAGCCCAAATACTTCATGAAAATTTTCATCTTTTTTGAAGCCAAATTTCTTCATGAATATTTTCAATTGACCCACCCCCGCTAACGGAAAAGTTGAAAAAAAACGAAACACCCCCCTCTTACGAAAAAGTTGAAAAAAGACGAAACACCCCCCCCTTGCGAAAACTTTTTTGAAGCCGAATTTCTTCATGAAAATTTTCAACTTTTTTGAAGCCCAAATACTTCATGAAAATTTTCAACTTTTTTGAAGCCGAATTTCTTCATGAAAATTTTAAACTTTTTTGAAGACGAAATTCTTCATGAAAATTAAAAAAAAATTTCAAACCCAAATACTTCATGAAAATTTTAAACTTTTTTGAAGCCGAATTTCTTCATGAATATTTTCAACCTTTTTGAAGCCGAATTTCTTCATGAAAATTTTAAACTTTTTTGAAGCCCAAATACTTCATGAAAATTTTCAACTTTTTTGAAGCCGAATTTCTTCATGAATGTTTTCAATTGACCCACCCCCCCTCACGAAAAAGTTGAAAAAAGACGAAACACCCCCATCTTACGAAAAAGTTGAAAAAAGACGAAACACCCCCCCCTCACGAAAAAGTTGAAAAAAGACGAAACACCCCCCCCTTAGGAAAAAGTTGAAAAAATACGAAACACACCCCCCTTGCGAAAACTTTTTTTAAGCCGAATTTCTTCATGAAAATTTTCAACTTTTTTGAAGCCCAAATACTTCATGAAAATTTTCAACTTTTTTGAAGCCGAATTTCTTCATGAATATTTTCAATTGACCCACCCCCCTCACGAAAAAGTTGAAAAAAGACGAAACAACCCCCTCTTTCGAAAAAGTTGAAAAAAGACGAAACACCCCCCCCTTGCGAAAACTTTTTTGAAGCCGAATTACTTCATGAAAATTTTCAACTTTTTTGAAGCTGAATTTCTTCATGAATATTTTCAATTGACCCACCCCCCCTCACGAAAAAGTTGAAAAAAGACGAAACACCCCCCCTCACGAAAAAGTTGAAAAAAGACGAAACACCTCCCAGTTACGAAAACTTTTTTGAAGCCGAATTTCTTCATGAAAATTTTAAACTTTTTTGAAGCCTCAATACTTCATGAAAATTTTAAACTTTTTTGAAGCCGAATTTATTCATGAATATTTTCAACCTTTTTGAAGCCGAATTTCTTCATGAAAATTTTCAACTTTTTTGAAGCCTAAATACTTCATGAAAATTTTAATCTTTTTTGAAGCCGAATTTCTTCATGAATATTTTCAACCTTTTTGAAGCCGAATTTCTTCATGAAAATTTTAAACTTTTTTGAAGTCCAAATACTTCATGAAAATTTTCAACTTTTTTGAAGCCGAATTTCTTCATGAATATTTTCAATTGACCCACCCCCCCTCACGAAAAAGTTGAAAAAAGACGAAACACCCCCCTCTTACGAAAAAGTTGAAAAAAGACGAAACACCCCCCCCTTGCGAAAACTTTTTTGAAGCCGAATTTCTTAATGAAAATTTTCAACTTTTTTGAAGCCCAAATACTTCATGAAAATTTTCAACTTTTTTGAAGCCGAATTTCTTCATGAAAATTTTCAACTTTTTTGAAGCCGAATTTCTTCATGAATAATTTCAATTGACCCACCCCCCTCACGAAAAAGTTGAAAAAAGACGAAACACCCCCCCTTACGAAAAAGTTGAAAAAAGACGAAACACCCCCCCTCACGAAAAAGTTGAAAAAAGATGAAACACCTCACCCTTACGAAAACTTTTTTGAAGCCGAATTTCTTCATGAAAATTTTCAACTTTTTTGAAGCCCAAATACTTCATGAAAATTTTAAACTTTTTTGAAGCCGAATTTCTTCATGAATATTTTCAACCTTTTTGAAGCCGAATTTCTTCATGAAAATTTTAAACTTTTTTGAAGCCCAAATACTTCATGAAAATTTTCAACTTTTTTGAAGCCGAATTTCTTCATGAATACTTTCAATTGACCCACCCCCCTCACGAAAAAGTTGAAAAAAGACGAAACACCCCCCTCTTACGAAAAAGTTGAAAAAAGACGAAACACCCCCCCCTTTCGAAAAAGTTGAAAAAAGATGAAACACCTCCCCCTTACGAAAACTTTTTTGAAGCCGAATTTCTTCATGAAAATTTTCAACTTTTTTGAAGCCCAAATACTTCATGAAAATTTTAAACTTTTTTGAAGCCGAATTTCTTCATGAATGTTTTCAATTGACCCACCCCCCCTCACGAAAAAGTTGAAAAAAGACGAAACACCCCCACCTTACGAAAAAGTTGAAAAAAGACGAAACACCCCCCCTCACGAAAAAGTTGAAAAAAGACGAAACACCTCCCAGTTACGAAAACTTTTTTGAAGCCGAATTTCTTCATGAAAATTTTAAACTTTTTTGAAGCCTCAATACTTCATGAAAATTTTAAACTTTTTTGAAGCCGAATTTCTTCATGAATATTTTCAACCTTTTTGAAGCCGAATTTCTTCATGAAAATTTTCAACTTTTTTGAAGCCTAAATACTTCATGAAAATTTTAATCTTTTTTGAAGCCGAATTTCTTCATGAATATTTTCAACCTTTTTGAAGCCGAATTTCTTCATGACAATTTTAAACTTTTTTGAAGTCCAAATACTTCATGAAAATTTTCAACTTTTTTGAAGCCGAATTTCTTCATGAATATTTTCAATTGACCCACCCCCCTCACGAAAAAGTTGAAAAAAGACGAAACACCCCCCTCTTACGAAAAAGTTGAAAAAAGACAAAACACCCCCCCCTTGCGAAAACTTTTTTGAAGCCGAATTTCTTAATGAAAATTTTCAACTTTTTTGAAGCCCAAATACTTCATGAAAATTTTCAACTTTTTTGAAGCCGAATTTCTTCATGAAAATTTTCAACTTTTTTGAAGCCGAATTTCTTCATGAATAATTTCAATTGACCCACCCCCCTCACGAAAAAGTTGAAAAAAGACGAAACACCCCCCCTTACGAAAAAGTTGAAAAAAGACGAAACACCCCCCCTCACGAAAAAGTTGAAAAAAGATGAAACACCTCCCCCTTACGAAAACTTTTTTGAAGCCGAATTTCTTCATGAAAATTTTCAACTTTTTTGAAGCCCAAATACTTCATGAAAATTTTAAACTTTTTTGAAGCCGAATTTCTTCATGAATATTTTCAACCTTTTTGAAGCCGAATTTCTTCATGAAAATTTTAAACTTTTTTGAAGCCCAAATACTTCATGAAAATTTTCAACTTTTTTGAAGCCGAATTTCTTCATGAATACTTTCAATTGACCCACCCCCCTCACGAAAAAGTTGAAAAAAGACGAAACACCCCCCTCTTACGAAAAAGTTGAAAAAAGACGAAACACCCCCCCCTTTCGAAAAAGTTGAAAAAAGATGAAACACCTCCCCCTTACGAAAACTTTTTTGAAGCCGAATTTCTTCATGAAAATTTTCAACTTTTTTGAAGCCCAAATACTTCATCAAAATTTTAAACTTTTTTGAAGCCGAATTTCTTCATGAATATTTTCAACCTTTTTGAAGCCGAATTTCTTCATGAAAATTTTAAACTTTTTTGAAGCCCAAATACTTCATGAAAATTTTCAACTTTTTTGAAGCCGAATTTCTTCATGAATACTTTCAATTGACCCACCCCCCTCACGAAAAAGTTGAAAAAAGACGAAACACCCCCCTCTTACGAAAAAGTTGAAAAAAGACGAAACACCCCCCCCTTTCGAAAAAGTTGAAAAAAGACGAAACACCCCCCCCTTGCGAAAACTTTTTTGAAGCCGAATTTCTTCATGAAAATTTTAAACTTTTTTGAAGCCCAAATACTTCATGAAAATTTTCAACTTTTTTGAAGCCGAATTTCTTCATGAATACTTTCAATTGACCCACCCCCCTCACGAAAAAGTTGAAAAAAGACGAAACACCCCCCTCTTACGAAAAAGTTGAAAAAAGACGAAACACCCCCCCCTTTCGAAAAAGTTGAAAAAAGACGAAACACCCCCCCCTTGCGAAAACTTTTTTGAAGCCGAATTTCTTCATGAAAATTTTCAACTTTTTTGAAGCCCAAATACTTCATGAAAATTTTCAACTTTTTTGAAGCCCAAATACTTCATGAAAATTTTCAACTTTTTTGAAGCCCAAATACTTCATGAAAACGTTCAACTTTTTTGAAGCCCAATTTCTTCATGAAAATTTTCAACTTTTTTGAAGCCCAAATACTTCATGAAAAATTTCAATTGACCAACCCCCCCTTATGAAAAAGTTGAAAAAAGAGGAAACACCCCCCCTTACGAAAAAGTTGAAAAAAGAGGAAACACCCCCCCCTCGCGAAAACTTTTTTGAAGCCGAATTTCGTCATGAAAATTTTCAACTTTTTTGAAGCCGAATTTCTTCATGAATATTTTCAACTTTTTTGAAGCCCAAATACTTCATGAAAATTTTCAACTTTTTTGAAGCCCAAATACTTCATGAAAACGTTCATCTTTTTTGAAGCCGAATTTTTTCATGAAAATTTTCAACTATTTTGAAGCCCAAATACTTCATGAAAATTTTCATCTTTTTTGAAGCCGAATTTCTTCATGAAAATTTTAAACTTTTTTGAAGCCGAATTTCTTCATGAAAATTTAAAACATTTTTGAAGCCCAAATACTTCATGAAAATTTTCAACCTTTTTGAAGCCGAATTTTTTCATGAAATTTTTAAACTTTTTTGAAGCCCAAATACTTCATGAAAATTTTCAACTTTTTTGAAGCTGAATTTCTCCATGAATATTTTCAATTGACCCACCCCCCCTCACGAAAAAGTTGAAAAAAGACGAAACACCCCCATCTCACGAAAAAGTTGAAAAAAGACGAAACACCCCCCCCTTGCGAAAACTTTTTTGAAGCCGAATTTCTTCATGAATATTTTCAATTGACCCACCCCCGCTAACGAAAAAGTTGAAAAAAGACGAAACACCCCCCCCTTACGAAAAAGTTGAAAAAAGACGAAACACCCCCCCCCTTGCGAAAACTTTTTTGAAGCAGAATTTCTTCATGAAAATTTTCAACTTTTTTGAAGCCCAAATACTTCATGAAAATTTTCAACTTTTTTGAAGCCGAATTTCTTCATGAAAATTTTCAACTTTTTTGAAGCCGAATTTCTTCATGAATATTTTCAACTTTTTTGAAGCCCAAATACTTCATGAAAATTTTCAACTTTTTTGAAGCCGAATTTCTTCATGAAAATTTTAAACTTTTTTGAAGCCGAATTTCTTCATGAAAATTTAAAAAAATTTTCAAGCCCAAATACTTCATGAAAATTTTCAACTTTTTTGAAGCCGAATTTCTTCATGAATATTTTCAACTTTTTTGAAGCCCAAATACTTCATGAAAATTTTCAACCTTTTTGAAGCCGAATTTCTTCATGAAAATTTTAAACTTTTTTGAAGAAGAATTTCTTCATGAATATTTTCAATTGACCCACCCCCCCTCACGAAAAAGTTGAAAAAGGACGAAACACCCCCCTCTTACGAAAAAGTTGAAAAAAGACGAAACACCCCCCCCTTACGAAAAAGTTGAAAAAAGACGAAACACCCCCCCCTCGTGAAAACTTTTTTGAAGCCGAATTTCTTCATGAAAATTTTCAACTTTTTTGAAGCCCAAATACTTCATGAAAATTTTCAACTTTTTTGAAGCCGAATTTCTTCATGAAAATTTAAAAATATTTTGAAGCCCAAATACTTCATGAAAATTTTCTACTTTTTTGAAGCCGAATTTCTTCATGAATATTTTCAACTTTTTTGAAGCCCAAATACTTCATGAAAGTTTTCAACTTTTTTGAAGCCCAAATACTTCATGAAAATCTTCAACTTTTTTGAAGCCGAATTTCTTCATGAATACTTTCAATTGACCCACCCCCCTCACGAAAAAGTTGAAAAAAGACGAAACACCCCCCTCTTACGAAAAAGTTGAAAAAAGACGAAACACCCCCCCCTTACGAAAAAGTTGAAAAAAGACGAAACACCCCCCCTCACGAAAAAGTTGAAAAAAGACGAAACACCTCCCAGTTACGAAAACTTTTTTGAAGCCGAATTTCTTCATGAAAATTTTAAACTTTTTTGAAGCCTCAATACTTCATGAAAATTTTAAACTTTTTTGAAGCCGAATTTCTTCATGAATATTTTCAACCTTTTTGAAGCCGAATTTCTTCATGAAAATTTTCAACTTTTTTGAAGCCTAAATACTTCATCAAAATTTTAATCTTTTTTGAAGCCGAATTTCTTCATGAATATTTTCAACCTTTTTGAAGCCGAATTTCTTCATGAAAATTTTAAACTTTTTTGAAGTCCAAATACTTCATGAAAATTTTCAACTTTTTTGAAGCCGAATTTCTTCATGAATATTTTCAATTGACCCACCCCCCCTCACGAAAAAGTTGAAAAAAGACGAAACACCCCCCTCTTACGAAAAAGTTGAAAAAAGACGAAACACCCCCCCCTTGCGAAAACTTTTTTGAAGCCGAATTTCTTAATGAAAATTTTCAACTTTTTTGAAGCCCAAATACTTCATGAAAATTTTCAACTTTTTTGAAGCCGAATTTCTTCATGAAAATTTTCAACTTTTTTGAAGCCGAATTTCTTCATGAATAATTTCAATTGACCCACCCCCCTCACGAAAAAGTTGAAAAAAGACGAAACACCCCCCATTACGAAAAAGTTGAAAAAAGACGAAACACCCCCCCTCACGAAAAAGTTGAAAAAAGATGAAACACCTCCTCCTTACGAAAACTTTTTTGAAGCCGAATTTCTTCATGAAAATTTTCAACTTTTTTGAAGCCCAAATACTTCATGAAAATTTTAAACTTTTTTGAAGCCGAATTTCTTCATGAATATTTTCAACCTTTTTGAAGCCGAATTTCTTCATGAAAATTTTAAACTTTTTTGAAGCCCAAATACTTCATGAAAATTTTCAACTTTTTTGAAGCCGAATTTCTTCATGAATACTTTCAATTGACCCACCCCCCTCACGAAAAATTTGAAAAAGACGAAACACCCCCCTCTTACGAAAAAGTTGAAAAAAGACGAAACACCCCCCCCTTTCGAAAAAGTTGAAAAAAGACGAAACACCCCCCCCTTGCGAAAACTTTTTTGAAGCCGAATTTCTTCATGAAAATTTTAAACTTTTTTGAAGCCCAAATACTTCATGAAAATTTTCAACTTTTTTGAAGCCGAATTTCTTCATGAATACTTTCAATTGACCCACCCCCCTCACGAAAAAGTTGAAAAAAGACGAAACACCCCCCTCTTACGAAAAAGTTGAAAAAAGACGAAACACCCCCCCCTTTCGAAAAAGTTGAAAAAAGACGAAACACCCCCCCCTTGCGAAAACTTTTTTGAAGCCGAATTTCTTCATGAAAATTTTCAACTTTTTTGAAGCCCAAATACTTCATGAAAATTTTCAACTTTTTTGAAGCCGAATTTCTTAATGAAAATTTTCAACTTTTTTGAAGCCCAAATACTTCATGAAAATTTTCAACTTTTTTGAAGCCGAATTTCTTCATGAAAATTTTCAACTTTTTTGAAGCTGAATTTCTTCATGAATACTTTCAATTGACCCACCCCCCTCACGAAAAAGTTGAAAAAAGACGAAACACCCACCTCTTACGAAAAAGTTGAAAAAAGACGAAACACCCCCACCTTACGAAAAAGTTGAAAAAAGACGAAACACCCCCCCCTTGCGAAAACTTTTTTGAAGCCGAATTTCTTCATGAAAATTTTCAACTGTTTTGAAGCCAAATTTCTTCATGAAAATTTTCAACTTTTTTGAAGCCGAATTTCTTCATGAAAATTTTCAACTTTTTTGAAGCCCAAATACTTCATGAAAATTTTCAACTTTTTTGAAGCCGAATTTCTTCATGAAAATTTAAAAAAATTTTGAAGCCCAAATACTTCATGAAAATTTTCAACTTTTTTGAAGCCGAATTTCTTCATGAATATTTTCAACTTTTTTGAAGCCCAAATACTTCATGAAAATTTTCAACTTTTTTGAAGCCCAAATACTTCATGAAAACGTTCAACTTTTTTGAAGCCGAATTTCTTCATGAAAATTTTCAACTTTTTTGAAGCCCAAATACTTCATGAAAATTTTCAACTGTTTTGAAGCCGAATTACTTCATGAAAATTTTAAACTTTTTTGAAGCTGAATTTCTTCATGAATACTTTCAATTGACCCACCCCCCTCACGAAAAAGTTGAAAAAAGACGAAACACCCCCCTCTTACGAAAAAGTTGAAAAAAGACGAAACACCCCCCCCTTACGAAAAAGTTGAAAAAAGACGAAACACCCCCCCCTTGCGAAAACTTTTTTGAAGCCGAATTTCTTCATGAAAATTTTCAACTGTTTTGAAGCCAAATTTCTTCATGAAAATTTTCAACTTTTTTGAAGCCGAATTTCTTCATGAAAATTTTAAACTTTTTTGAAGCCCAAATACTTCATGAAAATTTTCAACTTTTTTGAAGCCGAATTTCTTCACTAAAATTTAAAAAAAATTTGAAGCCCAAATACTTCATGAAAATTTTCAACTTTTTTGAAGCCGAATTTCTTCATGAATATTTTCAACTTTTTTGAAGCCCAAATACTTCATGAAAATTTTCAACTTTTTTGAACCCCAAATACTTCATGAAAACGTTCAACTTTTTTGAAGCCGAATTTCTTCATGAAAATTTTCAACTTTTTTGAAGCCAAAATACTTCATGAAAATTTTCAACTGTTTTGAAGCCGAATTACTTCATGAAAATTTTAAACTTTTTTGAAGCCGAATTTCTTCATGAAAATTTAAAAAAAATTTCAAGCCCAAATACTTCATGAAAATTTTCAACTTTTTTGAAGCCGAATTTCTTCATGAAAATTTTCAACTTTTTTGAAGCCCAAATACTTCATGAAAATTTTCAACTTTTTTGAAGCCGAATTTCTTCATGAAAATTTTCAACTTTTTTGAAGCTGAATTTCTTCATGAATACTTTCAATTGACCCACCCCCCTCACGAAAAAGTTGAAAAAAGACGAAACACCCCCTCTTACGAAAAAGTTGAAAAAAGACGAAACACCCCCCCCTTACGAAAAAGTTGAAAAAAGACGAAACACCCCCCCCTTGCGAAAACTTTTTTGAAGCCGAATTTCTTCATGAAAATTTTCAACTGTTTTGAAGCCAAATTTCTTCATGAAAATTTTCAACTTTTTTGAAGCCGAATTTCTTCATGAAAATTTTAAACTTTTTTGAAGCCCAAATACTTCATGAAAATTTTCAACTTTTTTGAAGCCGAATTTCTTCATGAAAATTTAAAAAAATTTTGAAGCCCAAATACTTCATGAAAATTTTCAACTTTTTTGAAGCCGAATTTCTTCATGAATATTTTCAACTTTTTTGAAGCCCAAATACTTCATGAAAACGTTCAACTTTTTTGAAGCCGAATTTCTTCATGAAAATTTTCAACTTTTTTGAAGCCCAAATACTTCATGAAAATTTTCAACTTTTTTGAAGCCGAATTTCTTCATGAAAATTTAAAAAAATTTTGAAGCCCAAATACTTCATGAAAATTTTCAACTTTTTTGAAACCGAATTTCTTCATGAAAATTTTCAACTTTTTTGAAGCCCAAATACTTCATGAAAACGTTCAACTTTTTTGAAGCCGAATTTCTTCATGAAAATTTTCAACTTTTTTGAAGCCCAAATACTTCATGAAAATTTTCAACTGTTTTGAAGCCGAATTACTTCATGAAAATTTTAAACTTTTTTGAAGCCGAATTTCTTCATGAAAATTTAAAAAAATTTTCAAGCCCAAATACTTCATGAAAATTTTCAACTTTTTTGAAGCCGAATTTCTTCATGAAAATTTTAAACTTTTTTGAAGCCGAATTTCTTCATGAAAATTTTAAACTTTTTTGAAACCGAATTTCTTAATGAAAATTTTCAACTTTTTTGAAGCCCAAATACTTCATGAAAATTTTCAACTTTTTTGAAGCCGAATTTCTTCATGAAAATGTTCAACTTTTTTGAAGCCCAAATACTTCATGAAAATTTTTAAATTTTTTTGAAGCCGAATTTCTTCATGAAAATTTTAAACTTTTTTGAAGCCGAATTTCTTCATGAAAATTTTCAACTTTTTTGAAGCTGAATTTCTTCATGAAAATTTAAAAAAAATTTCAAGCCCAAATACTTCATGAAAATTTTCAACTTTTTTGAAGCCCAAATACTTCATGAAAATTTTCAACTTTTTTGAAGCCGAATTTCTTCATGAAAATTTTCAACTTTTTTGAAGCCGAATTTCTTCATGAAAATTTTCAACTTTTTTGAAGCTGAATTTCTTCATGAAAATTTAAAAAAAATTTCAAGCCCAAATACTTCATGAAAATTTTCAACTTTTTTGAAGCCGAATTTCTTCATGAAAATTTTAAACTTTTTTGAAGCCGAATTTCTTAATGAAAATTTTCAACTTTTTTGAAGCCCAAATACTTCATGAAAATTTTCAACTTTTTTGAAGCCGAATTTCTTCATGAAAATTTTCAACTTTTTTGAAGCCGAATTTCTTCATGAATACTTTCAATTGACCCACCACTTGAATAATACCCCATATGAAAAAGTTGAAAAAAGAGGAAACACCCCCCCTCACGAAAAAGTTGAAAAAAGACGAAACACCCCCCCTTGCGAAAACTTTTTTGAAGACGAATTTCTTCATTAAAATTTTCAACTTTTTCGAAGCCCAAATACTTCATGAAAATGTTCATCTTTTTTGAAGCCGAATTTCTTCATGAATACTTTCAATTGACCCACCCCCCTCACGAAAAAGTTTAAAAAAGACGAAACACCCCCCTCTTACGAAAAAGTTGAAAAAAGACGAAACACCCCCCCTTTACGAAAAAGTTGAAAAAAGACGAAACACCCCCCCCTTGCGAAAACTTTTTTGAAGCCGAATTTCTTCATGAAAATTTTCAACTGTTTTGAAGCCAAATTTCTTCATGAATATTTTCAACTTTTTTGAAGCCCAAATACTTCATGAAAATTTTCAACTTTTTTGAAGCCCAAATACTTCATGAAAATTTTCAACTTTTTTGAAGCCGAATTTCTTCATGAAAATTTAAAAAAATTTTGAAGCCCAAATACTTCATGAAAATTTTCAACTTTTTTGAAGCCGAATTTCTTCATGAATATTTTCAACTTTTTTGAAGCCCAAATACTTCATGAAAATTTTCAACTTTTTTGAAGCCCAAATACTTCATGAAAACGTTCAACTTTTTTGAAGCCGAATTTCTTCATGAAAATTTTCAACTTTTTTGAAGCCCAAATACTTCATGAAAATTTTCAACTTTTTTGAAGCCCAAATACTTCATGAAAAATTTCAATTGACCAACCCCCCCATATGAAAAAGTTGAAAAAAGAGGAAACACCCCCCCTCACGAAAAAGTTGAAAAAAGACGAAACACCCCCCCTTGCGAAAACTTTTTTGAAGACGAATTTCTTCATTAAAATTTTCAACTTTTTCGAAGCCCAAATACTTCATGAAAATGTTCATCTTTTTTGAAGCCGAATTTCTTCATGAAAATTTTAAACTTTTTTGAAGCCTCAATACTTCATGAAAATTTTAAACTTTTTTGAAGCCGAATTTCTTCATGAATATTTTCAACCTTTTTGAAGCCGAATTTCTTCATGAAAATTTTCAACTTTTTTGAAGCCTAAATACTACATGAAAATTTTAATTTTTTTTGAAGCTGAATTTCTTTATGAATATTTTCAACCTTTTTGAAGCCGAATTTCTTCATGAAAATTTTAAACTTTTTTGAAGCCCAAATACTTCATGAAAATTTTCAACTTTTTTGAAGCCGAATTTCTTCATGAATATTTTCAATTGACCCACCCCCCCTCACGAAAAAGTTGAAAAAAGACGAAACACCCCCCTCTTACGAAAAAGTTGAAAAAAGACGAAACACCCCCCCCTTGCGAAAACTTTTTTGAAGCCGAATTTCTTCATGAAAATTTTCAACTGTTTTGAAGCCAAATTTCTTCATGAATATTTTCAACTTTTTTGAAGCCCAAATACTTCATGAAAATTTTCAACTTTTTTGAAGCCCAAATACTTCATGAAAATTTTCAACTTTTTTGAAGCCGAATTTCTTCATGAAAATTTAAAAAAATTTTGAAGCCCAAATACTTCATGAAAATTTTCAACTTTTTTGAAGCCGAATTTCTTCATGAATATTTTCAACTTTTTTGAAGCCCAAATACTTCATGAAAATTTTCAACTTTTTTGAAGCCCAAATCCTTCATGAAAATTTTCAACTTTTTTGAAGCCGAATTTCTTCATGAATATTTTCAACTTTTTTGAAGCCCAAATACTTCATGAAAATTTTCAACTTTTTTGAAGCCCAAATACTTCATGAAAACGTTCAACTTTTTTGAAGCCGAATTTCTTCATGAAAATTTTCAACTTTTTTGAAGCCCAAATACTTCATGAAAATTTTCAACTTTTTTGAAGCCCAAATACTTCATGAAAAATTTCAATTGACCAACCCCCCCATATGAAAAAGTTGAAAAAAGAGGAAACACCCCCCCTCACGAAAAAGTTGAAAAAAGACGAAACACCCCCCCTTGCGAAAACTTTTTTGAAGACGAATTTCTTCATTAAAATTTTCAACTTTTTCGAAGCCCAAATACTTCATGAAAATGTTCATCTTTTTTGAAGCCGAATTTCTTCATGAAAATTTTAAACTTTTTTGAAGCCTCAATACTTCATGAAAATTTTAAACTTTTTTGAAGCCGAATTTCTTCATGAATATTTTCAACCTTTTTGAAGCCGAATTTCTTCATGAAAATTTTCAACTTTTTTGAAGCCTAAATACTACATGAAAATTTTAATTTTTTTTGAAGCTGAATTTCTTTATGAATATTTTCAACCTTTTTGAAGCCGAATTTCTTCATGAAAATTTTAAACTTTTTTGAAGCCCAAATACTTCATGAAAATTTTCAACTTTTTTGAAGCCGAATTTCTTCATGAATATTTTCAATTGACCCACCCCCCCTCACGAAAAAGTTGAAAAAAGACGAAACACCCCCCTCTTACGAAAAAGTTGAAAAAAGACGAAACACCCCCCCCTTACGAAAAAGTTGAAAAAAGACGAAACACCCCCCCCTTGCGAAAACTTTTTTGAAGCCGAATTTCTTCATGAAAATTTTCAACTGTTTTGAAGCCAAATTTCTTCATGAATATTTTCAACTTTTTTGAAGCCCAAATACTTCATGAAAATTTTCAACTTTTTTGAAGCCCAAATACTTCATGAAAATTTTCAACTTTTTTGAAGCCGAATTTCTTCATGAAAATTTAAAAAAATTTTGAAGCCCAAATACTTCATGAAAATTTTCAACTTTTTTGAAGCCGAATTTCTTCATGAATATTTTCAACTTTTTTGAAGCCCAAATACTTCATGAAAATTTTCAACTTTTTTGAAGCCCAAATCCTTCATGAAAATTTTCAACTTTTTTGAAGCCGAATTTCTTCATGAATATTTTCAACTTTTTTGAAGCCCAAATACTTCATGAAAATTTTCAACTTTTTTGAAGCCCAAATACTTCATGAAAACGTTCAACTTTTTTGAAGCCGAATTTCTTCATGAAAATTTTCAACTTTTTTGAAGCCCAAATACTTCATGAAAATTTTGAAATTTTTTGAAGCCCAAATACTTCATGAAAAATTTCAATTGACCAACCCCCCCATATGAAAAAGTTGAAAAAAGAGGAAACACCCCCCCTCACGAAAAAGTTGAAAAAAGACGAAACACCCCCCCTTGCGAAAACTTTTTTGAAGACGAATTTCTTCATTAAAATTTTCAACTTTTTCGAAGCCCAAATACTTCATGAAAATGTTCATCTTTTTTGAAGCCGAATTTCTTCATGAAAATTTTAAACTTTTTTGAAGCCTCAATACTTCATGAAAATTTTAAACTTTTTTGAAGCCGAATTTCTTCATGAATATTTTCAACCTTTTTGAAGCCGAATTTCTTCATGAAAATTTTCAACTTTTTTGAAGCCTAAATACTACATGAAAATTTTAATTTTTTTTGAAGCTGAATTTCTTTATGAATATTTTCAACCTTTTTGAAGCCGAATTTCTTCATGAAAATTTTAAACTTTTTTGAAGCCCAAATACTTCATGAAAATTTTCAACTTTTTTGAAGCCGAATTTCTTCATGAATATTTTCAATTGACCCACCCCCCCTCACGAAAAAGTTGAAAAAAGACGAAACACCCCCCTCTTACGAAAAAGTTGAAAAAAGACGAAACACCCCCCCCTTACGAAAAAGTTGAAAAAAGACGAAACACCCCCCCCTTGCGAAAACTTTTTTGAAGCCGAATTTCTTCATGAAAATTTTCAACTGTTTTGAAGCCAAATTTCTTCATGAATATTTTCAACTTTTTTGAAGCCCAAATACTTCATGAAAATTTTCAACTTTTTTGAAGCCCAAATACTTCATGAAAATTTTCAACTTTTTTGAAGCCGAATTTCTTCATGAAAATTTAAAAAAATTTTGAAGCCCAAATACTTCATGAAAATTTTCAACTTTTTTGAAGCCGAATTTCTTCATGAATATTTTCAACTTTTTTGAAGCCCAAATACTTCATGAAAATTTTCAACTTTTTTGAAGCCCAAATCCTTCATGAAAATTTTCAACTTTTTTGAATCCGAATTTCTTCATGAATATTTTCAACTTTTTTGAAGCCCAAATACTTCATGAAAATTTTCAACTTTTTTGAAGCCCAAATACTTCATGAAAACGTTCAACTTTTTTGAAGCCGAATTTCTTCATGAAAATTTTCAACTTTTTTGAAGCCCAAATACTTCATGAAAATTTTGAAATTTTTTGAAGCCCAAATACTTCATGAAAAATTTCAATTGACCAACCCCCCCATATGAAAAAGTTGAAAAAAGAGGAAACACCCCCCCTCACGAAAAAGTTGAAAAAAGACGAAACACCCCCCCTTGCGAAAACTTTTTTGAAGACGAATTTCTTCATTAAAATTTTCAACTTTTTCGAAGCCCAAATACTTCATGAAAATGTTCATCTTTTTTGAAGCCGAATTTCTTCATGAAAATTTTAAACTTTTTTGAAGCCTCAATACTTCATGAAAATTTTAAACTTTTTTGAAGCCGAATTTCTTCATGAATATTTTCAACCTTTTTGAAGCCGAATTTCTTCATGAAAATTTTCAACTTTTTTGAAGCCTAAATACTACATGAAAATTTTAATTTTTTTTGAAGCTGAATTTCTTTATGAATATTTTCAACCTTTTTGAAGCCGAATTTCTTCATGAAAATTTTAAACTTTTTTGAAGCCCAAATACTTCATGAAAATTTTCAACTTTTTTGAAGCCGAATTTCTTCATGAATATTTTCAATTGACCCACCCCCCCTCACGAAAAAGTTGAAAAAAGACGAAACACCCCCCTCTTACGAAAAAGTTGAAAAAAGACGAAACACACCCCCTTTACGAAAAAGTTGAAAAAAGACGAAACACCCCCCCCTTGCGAAAACTTTTTTGATGCCGAATTTCTTCATGAATACTTTCAATTGACCCACCCCCCTCACGAAAAAGTTGAAAAAAGACGAAACACCTCCCCCTTACGAAAACTTTTTTGAAGCCGAATTTCTTCATGAAAATTTTAAACTTTTTTGAAGCCTCAATACTTCATGAAAATTTTAAACTTTTTTGAAGCCGAATTTCTTCATGAATATTTTCAACCTTTTTGAAGCCGAATTTCTTCATGAAAATTTTAAACTTTTTTGAAGCCGAATTTCTTCATGAATATTTTCAACTTTTTTGAAGCCGAATTTCTTCATGAATATTTTCAATTGACCCACCCCCCCTCACGAAAAAGTTGAAAAAAGACGAAACACCCCCCCTCACGAAAAAGTTGAAAAAAGACGAAACACCTCCCCCTTACGAAAACTTTTTTGAAGCCGAATTTCTTCATGAAAATTTTCAACTTTTTTGAAGCCCAAATACTTCATGAAAATCTTCAACTTTTTTGAAGCCGAATTTCTTCATGAATACTTTCAATTGACCCACCCCCCTCACGAAAAAGTTGAAAAAAGACGAAACACCCCCCTCTTACGAAAAAGTTGAAGAAAGACGAAACACCCCCCCCTTACGAAAAAGTTGAAAAAAGACGAAACACCCCCCCTCACGAAAAAGTTGAAAAAAGACGAAACACCTCCCCCTTACGAAAACTTTTTTGAAGCCGAATTTCTTCATGAATATTTTCAACCTTTTTGAAGCCGAATTTCTTCATGAAAATTTTAAACTTTTTTAAAGCCCAAATACTTCATGAAAATTTTCAACTTTTTTGAAGCCGAATTTCTTCATGAATATTTTCAATTGACCCACCCCACCTTACGAAAAAGTTGAAAAAAGACGAAACACCCCCCTCTTATGAAAAAGTTGAAAAAAGACGAAACACCCCACCTTACGAAAAAGTTGAAAAAAGACGAAACACCCCCCCTCACGAAAAAGTTGAAAAAAGACGAAACACCTACACCTTACGAAAACTTTTTTGAAGCCGAATTTCTTCATGAAAATTTTCAACGTTTTTGAAGCCGAATTTCTTCATGAAAATTTTCAACTTTTTTGAAGCCCAAATACTTCATGAAAATTTTCAACTTTTTTGAAGCCGAATTTCTTCATGAATATTTTCAATTGACCCACCCCCCTCACGAAAAAGTTGAAAAAAGACGAAACACCCCCCTCTTACGAAAAAGTTGAAAAAAGACGAAACACCCCCCCCTTACGAAAAAGTTGAAAAAAGACGAAACACCCCCCCCTTGCGAAAACTTTTTTGAATCCGAATTTCTTCATGAAAATTTTCAACTTTTTTGAAGCCTAAATACTTCATGAAAATTTTAATCTTTTTTGAAGCCGAATTTCTTCATGAATATTTTCAACTTTTTTCAAGCCCAAATACTTCATGAAAATTTTCAACTTTTTTGAAACCCAAATACTTCATGAAAATTTTCAACTTTTTTGAAGCCGAATTTCTTCATGAAAATTTAAAAAAATTTTGAAGCCCAAATACTTCATGAAAATTTTCAACTTTTTTGAAGCCGAATTTCTTCATGAATATTTTCAACTTTTTTGAAGCCCAAATACTTCATGAAAATTTTCAACTTTTTTGAAGCCCAAATACTTCATGAAAACGTTCAACTTTTTTGAAGCCGAATTTCTTCATGAAAATTTTCAACTTTTTTGAAGCCCAAATACTTCATGAAAATTTTCAACTGTTTTGAAGCCGAATTACTTCATGAAAATTTTGAACTTTTTTGAAGCCGAATTTCTTCATGAAAATTTAAAAAAATTTTAAAGCCCAAATACTTCATGAAAATTTTCAACTTTTTTGAAGCCGAATTTCTTCATGAAAATTTTAAACTTTTTTGAAACCGAATTTCTTAATGAAAATTTTCAACTTTTTTGAAGCCCAAATACTTCATGAAAATTTTCAACTTTTTTGAAGCCGAATTTCTTCATGAAAATTTTCAACTTTTTTGAAGCCGAATTTCTTCATGAAAATTTAAAAAAAATTTCAAGCCCAAATACTTCATGAAAATTTTCAACTTTTTTGAAGCCGAATTTCTTCATGAAAATTTTAAACTTTTTTGAAGCCGAATTTCTTAATGAAAATTTTCAACTTTTTTGAAGCCCAAATACTTCATGAAAATTTTCAACTTTTTTGAAGCCGAATTTCTTCATGAAAATTTTCAAATTTTTTGAAGCTGAATTTCTTCATGAAAATTTAAAAAAAATTTCAAGCCCAAATTCTTCATGAAAATTTTCAACTTTTTTGAAGCCGAATTTCTTCATGAAAATTTTAAACTTTTTTGAAGCCCAAATACTTCATGAAAATTTTCAACTTTTTTGAAGCCGAATTTCTTCATGAAAATTTAAAAAAATTTTGAAGCCCAAATACTTCATGAAAATTTTCAACTTTTTTGAAGCCGAATTTCTTCATGAATATTTTCAACTATTTTGAAGCCCAAATACTTCATGAAAATTTTCAACTTTTTTGAAGCCCAAATACTTCATGAAAACTTTCAACTTTTTTGAAGCCGAATTTCTTCATGAAAATTTTCAACTTTTTTGAAGACCAAATACTTCATGAAAATTTTCAACTGTTTTGAAGCCGAATTACTTCATGAAAATTTTAAACTTTTTTGAAGCCGAATTTCTTCATGAAAATTTAAAAAAATTTTCAAGCCCAAATACTTCATGAAAATTTTCAACTTTTTTGAAGCCGAATTTCTTCATGAAAATTTTAAACTTTTTTGAAACCGAATTTCTTAATGAAAATTTTCAACTTTTTTGAAGCCCAAATACTTCATGAAAATTTTCAACTTTTTTGAAGCCGAATTTCTTCATGAAAATTTTCAACTTTTTTGAAGCCGAATTTCTTCATGAAAATTTAAAAAAAATTTCAAGCCCAAATACTTCATGAAAATTTTCAACTTTTTTGAAGCCGAATTTCTTCATGAAAATTTTAAACTTTTTTGAAGCCGAATTTCTTAATGAAAATTTTCAACTTTTTTGAAGCCCAAATACTTCATGAAAATTTTCAACTTTTTTGAAGCCGAATTTCTTCATGAAAATTTTCAACTTTTTTGAAGCTGAATTTCTTCATGAAAATTTAAAAAAAATTTCAAGCCCAAATTCTTCATGAAAATTTTCAACTTTTTTGAAGCCGAATTTCTTCATGAAAATTTAAAAAAATTTTGAAGCCCAAATACTTCATGAAAATTTTCAACTTTTTTGAAGCCGAATTTCTTCATGAATATTTTCAACTTTTTTGAAGCCCAAATACTTCATGAAAATTTTCAACTTTTTTGAAGCCGAATTTCTTCATGAATATTTTCAACTTTTTTGAAGCCCAAATACTTCATGAAAATTTTCAACTTTTTTGAAGCCCAAATACTTCATGAAAACCTTCAACTTTTTTGAAGCCGAATTTCTTCATGAAAATTTTCAACTTTTTTGAAGCCCAAATACTTCATGAAAATTTTCAACTGTTTTGAAGCCGAATTACTTCATGAAAATTTTAAACTTTTTTGAAGCCGAATTTCTTCATGAAAATTTTCAAATTTTTTGAAGCTGAATTTCTTCATGAAAATTTAAAAAAAATTTCAAGCCCAAATTCTTCATGAAAATTTTCAACTTTTTTGAAGCCGAATTTCTTCATGAAAATTTTAAACTTTTTTGAAGCCCAAATACTTCATGAAAATTTTCAACTTTTTTGAAGCCGAATTTCTTCATGAAAATTTAAAAAAATTTTGAAGCCCAAATACTTCATGAAAATTTTCAACTTTTTTGAAGCCGAATTTCTTCATGAATATTTTCAACTATTTTGAAGCCCAAATACTTCATGAAAATTTTCAACTTTTTTGAAGCCCAAATACTTCATGAAAACCTTCAACTTTTTTGAAGCCGAATTTCTTCATGAAAATTTTCAACTTTTTTGAAGACCAAATACTTCATGAAAATTTTCAACTGTTTTGAAGCCGAATTACTTCATGAAAATTTTAAACTTTTTTGAAGCCGAATTTCTTCATGAAAATTTAAAAAAATTTTCAAGCCCAAATACTTCATGAAAATTTTCAACTTTTTTGAAGCCGAATTTCTTCATGAAAATTTTAAACTTTTTTGAAACCGAATTTCTTAATGAAAATTTTCAACTTTTTTGAAGCCCAAATACTTCATGAAAATTTTCAACTTTTT
Organism: Labrus mixtus; assembly: GCF_963584025.1. Taxonomy (NCBI): domain Eukaryota; kingdom Metazoa; phylum Chordata; class Actinopteri; order Labriformes; family Labridae; genus Labrus; species Labrus mixtus. Next base: position 29,832,454 of record NC_083623.1, read on the forward strand.
TGAAGCCGAATTTCTTCATGAAAATTTTCAACTTTTTTGATGCCGAATTTCTTCATGAAAATTTAAAAAAAATTTCAAGCCCAAATACTTCATGAAAATTTTCAACTTTTTTGAAGCCGAATTTCTTCATGAAAATTTTAAACTTTTTTGAAGCCGAATTTCTTAATGAAAATTTTCAACTTTTTTGAAGCCCAAATACTTCATGAAAATTTTCAACTTTTTTGAAGCCGAATTTCTTCATGAAAATTTTCAACTTTTTTGAAGCTGAATTTCTTCATGAAAATTTAAAAAAAATTTCAAGCCCAAATTCTTCATGAAAATTTTCAACTTTTTTGAAGCCGAATTTCTTCATGAAAATTTTAAACTTTTTTGAAGCCCAAATACTTCATGAAAATTTTCAACTTTTTTGAAGCCGAATTTCTTCATGAAAATTTAAAAAAATTTTGAAGCCCAAATACTTCATGAAAATTTTCAACTTTTTTGAAGCCGAATTTCTTCATGAATATTTTCAACTTTTTTGAAGCCCAAATACTTCATGAAAATTTTCAACTTTTTTGAAGCCGAATTTCTTCATGAATATTTTCAACTTTTTTGAAGCCCAAATACTTCATGAAAATTTTCAACTTTTTTGAAGCCCAAATACTTCATGAAAACCTTCAACTTTTTTGAAGCCGAATTTCTTCATGAAAATTTTCAACTTTTTTGAAGCCCAAATACTTCATGAAAATTTTCAACTGTTTTGAAGCCGAATTACTTCATGAAAATTTTAAACTTTTTTGAAGCCGAATTTCTTCATGAAAATTTTCAACTTTTTTGAAGCCGAATTTCTCAATGAATATTTTCAATTGACCCACCCAACTCACGAAAAAGTTGAAAAAAAACGAAAAACCCCCCTCTTACGAAAAAGTTGAAAAAAGACGAAACACCCCCCCCTCACGAAAAAGTTGAAAAAAGACGAAACACCCCCCCCTTAGGAAAAAGTTGAAAAAATACGAAACACCCCCCCCTTGCGAAAACTTTTTTGAAGCCGAATTTCTTTATGAAAATTTTCAACTTTTTTGAAGCCGAATTTCTTCATGAATATTTTCAATTGACCCACCCCCTCACGAAAAAGTTGAATAAAGACGAAACACCCCCCTCTTACGAAAAAGTTGAAAAAAGACGAAACACCCCCCTCTTACGAAAAAGTTGAAAAAATACGAAACACCCCCCCCCTTGCGAAAACTTTTTTGAAGCCGAATTACTTCATGAAAATTTTCAACTTTTTTGAAGCCCAAATACTTCATGAAAATTTTCAACTTTTTTGAAGCCGAATTTCTTCATGAATACTTTCAATTGACCCACCCCCCTCACGAAAAAGTTGAAAAAAGACGAAACACCCCCCCTTACGAAAAAGTTGAAAAAAGACGAAACACCCCCCCTCACGAAAAAGTTGAAAAAAGACGAAACACCTCCCCCTTACGAAAACTTTTTTGAAGCCGAATTTCTTCATGAAAATTTTCAACTTTTTTGAAGCCTAAATACTTCATGAAAATTTTCAACTTTTTTGAAGCCGAATTTCTTCATGAATACTTTCAATTGAGCCACCCCCTCACGAAAAAGTTGAAAAAAGACGAAACACCCCCCTCTTACGAAAAAGTTGAAAAAAGACGAAACACCCCCCCCTTACGAAAAAGTTGAAAAAAGACGAAACACCCCCCCTTACGAAAAAGTTGAAAAAAGACGAAACACCCCCCCTCACGAAAAAGTTGAAAAAAGACGAAACACTTCCCCCTTACGAAAACTTTTTTGAAGCCGAATTTCTTCATGAAAATTTTCAACTTTTTTGAAGCCGAATTTCTTCATGAAAATTTTCAACTTTTTTGAAGCCGAATTTCTTCATGAATACTTTCAATTGACCCACCCCCCTCACGAAAAAGTTGAAAAAAGACGAAACACCCCCCTCTTACGAAAAAGTTGAAAAAAGACGAAACACCCCCCCCTTACGAAAAAGTTGAAAAAAGACGAAACCCTTGCGAAAACTTTTTTGAAGCCGAATTTCTTCATGAAAATGTTCAACTGTTTTGAAGCCAAATTTCTTCATGAATATTTTCAACTTTTTTCAAGCCCAAATACTTCATGAAAATTTTCAACTTTTTTGAAGCCCAAATACTTCATGAAAATTTTCAACTTTTTTGAAGCCGAATTTCTTCATGAAAATTTAAAAAAATTTTGAAGCCCAAATACTTCATGAAAATTTTCAACTTTTTTGAAGCCGAATTTCTTCATGAATATTTTCAACTTTTTTGAAGCCCAAATACTTCATGAAAATTTTCAACTTTTTTGAAGCCCAAATACTTCATGAAAACGTTCAACTTTTTTGAAGCCGAATTTCTTCATAAAAATTTTCAACTTTTTTGAAGCCCAAATACTTCATGAAAATTTTCAACTGTTTTGAAGCCGAATTACTTCATGAAAATTTTGAACTTTTTTGAAGCCGAATTTCTTCATGAATACTTTCAATTGAGCCACCCCCTCACGAAAAAGTTGAAAAAAGACGAAACACCCCCCCCTTACGAAAAAGTTGAAAAAAGACGAAACACCCCCCCTTACGAAAAAGTTGAAAAAAGACGAAACACCCCCCCTCACGAAAAAGTTGAAAAAAGACGAAACACTTCCCCCTTACGAAAACTTTTTTGAAGCCGAATTTCTTCATGAAAATTTTCAACTTTTTTGAAGCCGAATTTCTTCATGAAAATTTTCAACTTTTTTGAAGCCGAATTTCTTCATGAATACTTTCAATTGACCCACCCCCCTCACGAAAAAGTTGAAAAAAGACGAAACACCCCCCTCTTACGAAAAAGTTGAAAAAAGACGAAACACCCCCCCCTTACGAAAAAGTTGAAAAAAGACGAAACCCTTGCGAAAACTTTTTTGAAGCCGAATTTCTTCATGAAAATGTTCAACTGTTTTGAAGCCAAATTTCTTCATGAATATTTTCAACTTTTTTCAAGCCCAAATACTTCATGAAAATTTTCAACTTTTTTGAAGCCCAAATACTTCATGAAAATTTTCAACTTTTTTGAAGCCGAATTTCTTCATGAAAATTTAAAAAAATTTTGAAGCCCAAATACTTCATGAAAATTTTCAACTTTTTTGAAGCCGAATTTCTTCATGAATATTTTCAACTTTTTTGAAGCCCAAATACTTCATGAAAATTTTCAACTTTTTTGAAGCCCAAATACTTCATGAAAACGTTCAACTTTTTTGAAGCCGAATTTCTTCATAAAAATTTTCAACTTTTTTGAAGCCCAAATACTTCATGAAAATTTTCAACTGTTTTGAAGCCGAATTACTTCATGAAAATTTTGAACTTTTTTGAAGCCGAATTTCTTCATGAAAATTTAAAAAAATTTTCAAGCCCAAATACTTCATGAAAATTTTCAACTTTTTTGAAGCCGAATTTCTTCATGAAAATTTTAAACTTTTTTGAAACCGAATTTCTTAATGAAAATTTTCAACTTTTTTGAAGCCCAAATACTTCATGAAAATTTTCAACTTTTTTGAAGCCGAATTTCTTCATGAAAATTTTCAACTTTTTTGAAGCCGAATTTCTTCATGAAAATTTAAAAAAAATTTCAAGCCCAAATACTTCATGAAAATTTTCAACTTTTTTGAAGCCGAATTTCTTCATGAAAATTTTAAACTTTTTTGAAGCCGAATTTCTTAATGAAAATTTTCAACTTTTTTGAAGCCCAAATACTTCATGAAAATTTTCAACTTTTTTGAAGCCGAATTTCTTCATGAAAATTTTCAACTTTTTTGAAGCTGAATTTCTTCATGAAAATTTAAAAAAAATTTCAAGCCCAAATACTTCATGAAAATTTTCAACTTTTTTGAAGCCGAATTTCTTCATGAAAATTTTAAACTTTTTTGAAGCCCAAATACTTCATGAAAATTTTCAACTTTTTTGAAGCCGAATTTCTTCATGAAAATTTAAAAAAATTTTGAAGCCCAAATACTTCATGAAAATTTTCAACTTTTTTGAAGCCGAATTTCTTCATGAATATTTTCAACTTTTTTGAGGCCCAAATACTTCATGAAAATTTTCAACTTTTTTGAAGCCCAAATACTTCATGAAAACCTTCAACTTTTTTGAAGCCGAATTTCTTCATGAAAATTTTAAACTTTTTTGAAGCCGAATTTCTTAATGAAAATTTTCAACTTTTTTGAAGCCCAAATACTTCATGAAAATTTTCAACTTTTTTGAAGCCGAATTTCTTCATGAAAATTTTAAACTTTTTTGAAGCCGAATTTCTTAATGAAAATTTTCAACTTTTTTGAAGCCCAAATACTTCATGAAAATTTTCAACTTTTTTGAAGCCGAATTTCTTCATGAAAATTTTCAACTTTTTTGAAGCCGAATTTCTTCATGAATACTTTCAATTGACCCACCCCCCTCACGAAAAAGTTGAAAAAAGACGAAACACCCCCCTCTTACGAAAAAGTTGAAAAAAGACGAAACACCCCCCCCTTACGAAAAAGTTGAAAAAAGACGAAACACCCCCCCCTTGCGAAAACTTTTTTGAAGCCGAATTTCTTCATGAAAATTTTCAACTGTTTTGAAGCCAAATTTCTTCATGAATATTTTCAACTTTTTTGAAGCCCAAATACTTCATGAAAATTTTCAACTTTTTTGAAGCCCAAATACTTCATGAAAATTTTAAACTTTTTTGAAGCCGAATTACTTAATGAAAATTTTAAACTTTTTTGAAGCCCAAATACTTCATGAAAATTTTCAACTTTTTTGAAGCCGAATTTCTTCATGAAAATTTTCAACTTTTTTGAAGCTGAATTTCTTCATGAAAATTTAAAAAAAATTTCAAGCCCAAATACTTCATGAAAATTTTCAACTTTTTTGAAGCCGAATTTCTTCATGAAAATTTTAAACTTTTTTGAAGCCGAATTTCTTAATGAAAATTTTCAACTTTTTTGAAGCCCAAATACTTCATGAAAATTTTCAACTTTTTTGAAGCCCAAATACTTCATGAAAATTTTCAACTTTTTTGAAGCCGAATTTCTTCATGAAAATTTTCAACTTTTTTGAAGCCCAAATACTTCATGAAAATTTTCAACTTTTTTGAAGCCCAAATACTTCATGAAAATTTTCAACTTTTTTGAAGCCGAATTTCTTCATGAAAATTTTCAACTTTTTTGAAGCTGAATTTCTTCATGAAAATTTAAAAAAAATTTCAAGCCCAAATACTTCATGAAAATTTTCAACTTTTTTGAAGCCGAATTTCTTCATGAATATTTTCAACTTTTTTGAAGCCCAAATACTTCATGAAAATTTTCAACTTTTTTGAAGCCCAAATACTTCATGAAAACGTTCAACTTTTTTGAAGCCGAATTTCTTCATGAAAATTTTCAACTTTTTTGAAGCCCAAATACTTCATGAAAATTTTCAACTGTTTTGAAGCCGAATTACTTCATGAAAATTTTCAACTTTTTTGAAGCCGAATTTCTTCATGAAAATTTAAAAAAAATTTCAAGCCCAAATACTTCATGAAAATTTTCAACTTTTTTGAAGCCGAATTTCTTCATGAAAATTTTCAACTTTTTTGAAGCTGAATTTCTTCATGAAAATTTAAAAAAAATTTCAAGCCCAAATACTTCATGAAAATTTTCAACTTTTTTGAAGCCGAATTTCTTCATGAATATTTTCAACTTTTTTGAAGCCCAAATACTTCATGAAAATTTTCAACTTTTTTGAAGCCGAATTTCTTCATGAAAATTTTAAACTTTTTTGAAACCGAATTTCTTAATGAAAATTTTCAACTTTTTTGAAGCCCAAATACTTCATGAAAATTTTCAACTTTTTTGAAGCCGAATTTCTTCATGAAAATTTTCAACTTTTTTGAAGCCGAATTTCTTCATGAAAATTTAAAAAAAATTTCAAGCCCAAATACTTCATGAAAATTTTCAACTTTTTTGAAGCCGAATTTCTTCATGAAAATTTTAAACTTTTTTGAAGCCGAATTTCTTAATGAAAATTTTCAACTTTTTTGAAGCCCAAATACTTCATGAAAATTTTCAACTTTTTTGAAGCCGAATTTCTTCATGAAAATTTTCAACTTTTTTGAAGCTGAATTTCTTCATGAAAATTTAAAAAAAATTTCAAGCCCAAATTCTTCATGAAAATTTTCAACTTTTTTGAAGCCGAATTTCTTCATGAAAATTTTCAACTTTTTTGAAGCCCAAATACTTCATGAAAATTTTCAACTTTTTTGAAGCCGAATTTCTTCATGAAAATTTAAAAAAATTTTGAAGCCCAAATACTTCATGAAAATTTTCAACTTTTTTGAAGCCGAATTTCTTCATGAATATTTTCAACTTTTTTGAAGCCCAAATACTTCATGAAAATTTTCAACTTTTTTGAAGCCGAATTTCTTCATGAATATTTTCAACTTTTTTGAAGCCCAAATACTTCATGAAAATTTTCAACTTTTTTGAAGCCCAAATACTTCATGAAAACCTTCAACTTTTTTGAAGCCGAATTTCTTCATGAAAATTTTCAACTTTTTTGAAGCCCAAATACTTCATGAAAATTTTCAACTGTTTTGAAGCCGAATTACTTCATGAAAATTTTAAACTTTTTTGAAGCCGAATTTCTTCATGAAAATTTTAAAAAATTTTCAAGCCCAAATACTTCATGAAAATTTTCAACTTTTTTGAAGCCGAATTTCTTCATGAAAATTTTAAACTTTTTTGAAACCGAATTTCTTAATGAAAATTTTCAACTTTTTTGAAGCCCAAATACTTCATGAAAATTTTCAACTTTTTTGAAGCCGAATTTCTTCATGAAAATTTTCAACTTTTTTGAAGCCGAATTTCTTCATGAAAATTTAAAAAAAATTTCAAGCCCAAATACTTCATGAAAATTTTCAACTTTTTTGAAGCCGAATTTCTTCATGAAAATTTTAAACTTTTTTGAAGCCGAATTTCTTAATGAAAATTTTCAACTTTTTTGAAGCCGAATTTCTCAATGAATATTTTCAATTGACCCACCCAACTCACGAAAAAGTTGAAAAAAAACGAAAAACCCCCCTCTTACGAAAAAGTTGAAAAAAGACGAAACACCCCCCCCTCACGAAAAAGTTGAAAAAAGACGAAACACCCCCCCCTTAGGAAAAAGTTGAAAAAATACGAAACACCCCCCCCTTGCGAAAACTTTTTTGAAGCCGAATTTCTTTATGAAAATTTTCAACTTTTTTGAAGCCGAATTTCTTCATGAATATTTTCAATTGACCCACCCCCTCACGAAAAAGTTGAATAAAGACGAAACACCCCCCTCTTACGAAAAAGTTGAAAAAAGACGAAACACCCCCCTCTTACGAAAAAGTTGAAAAAATACGAAACACCCCCCCCTTGCGAAAACTTTTTTGAAGCCGAATTACTTCATGAAAATTTTCAACTTTTTTGAAGCCCAAATACTTCATGAAAATTTTCAACTTTTTTGAAGCCGAATTTCTTCATGAATACTTTCAATTGACCCACCCCCCTCACGAAAAAGTTGAAAAAAGACGAAACACCCCCCCTTACGAAAAAGTTGAAAAAAGACGAAACACCCCCCCTCACGAAAAAGTTGAAAAAAGACGAAACACCTCCCCCTTACGAAAACTTTTTTGAAGCCGAATTTCTTCATGAAAATTTTAAACTTTTTTGAAGCCTAAATACTTCATGAAAATTTTCAACTTTTTTGAAGCCGAATTTCTTCATGAATACTTTCAATTGAGCCACCCCCTCACGAAAAAGTTGAAAAAAGACGAAACACCCCCCTCTTACGAAAAAGTTGAAAAAAGACGAAACACCCCCCCCTTACGAAAAAGTTGAAAAAAGACGAAACACCCCCCCTTACGAAAAAGTTGAAAAAAGACGAAACACCCCCCCTCACGAAAAAGTTGAAAAAAGACGAAACACTTCCCCCTTACGAAAACTTTTTTGAAGCCGAATTTCTTCATGAAAATTTTCAACTTTTTTGAAGCCGAATTTCTTCATGAAAATTTTCAACTTTTTTGAAGCCGAATTTCTTCATGAATACTTTCAATTGACCCACCCCCCTCACGAAAAAGTTGAAAAAAGACGAAACACCCCCCTCTTACGAAAAAGTTGAAAAAAGACGAAACACCCCCCCCTTACGAAAAAGTTGAAAAAAGACGAAACCCTTGCGAAAACTTTTTTGAAGCCGAATTTCTTCATGAAAATGTTCAACTGTTTTGAAGCCAAATTTCTTCATGAATATTTTCAACTTTTTTCAAGCCCAAATACTTCATGAAAATTTTCAACTTTTTTGAAGCCCAAATACTTCATGAAAATTTTCAACTTTTTTGAAGCCGAATTTCTTCATGAAAATTTAAAAAAATTTTGAAGCCCAAATACTTCATGAAAATTTTCAACTTTTTTGAAGCCGAATTTCTTCATGAATATTTTCAACTTTTTTGAAGCCCAAATACTTCATGAAAATTTTCAACTTTTTTGAAGCCCAAATACTTCATGAAAATTTTCAACTGTTTTGAAGCCGAATTACTTCATGAAAATTTTGAACTTTTTTGAAGCCGAATTTCTTCATGAATACTTTCAATTGAGCCACCCCCTCACGAAAAAGTTGAAAAAAGACGAAACACCCCCCTCTTACGAAAAAGTTGAAAAAAGACGAAACACCCCCCCCTTACGAAAAAGTTGAAAAAAGACGAAACACCCCCCCTTACGAAAAAGTTGAAAAAAGACGAAACACCCCCCCTCACGAAAAAGTTGAAAAAAGACGAAACACTTCCCCCTTACGAAAACTTTTTTGAAGCCGAATTTCTTCATGAAAATTTTCAACTTTTTTGAAGCCGAATTTCTTCATGAAAATTTTCAACTTTTTTGAAGCCGAATTTCTTCATGAATACTTTCAATTGACCCACCCCCCTCACGAAAAAGTTGAAAAAAGACGAAACACCCCCCTCTTACGAAAAAGTTGAAAAAAGACGAAACACCCCCCCCTTACGAAAAAGTTGAAAAAAGACGAAACCCTTGCGAAAACTTTTTTGAAGCCGAATTTCTTCATGAAAATGTTCAACTGTTTTGAAGCCAAATTTCTTCATGAATATTTTCAACTTTTTTCAAGCCCAAATACTTCATGAAAATTTTCAACTTTTTTGAAGCCCAAATACTTCATGAAAATTTTCAACTTTTTTGAAGCCGAATTTCTTCATGAAAATTTAAAAAAATTTTGAAGCCCAAATACTTCATGAAAATTTTCAACTTTTTTGGAGCCGAATTTCTTCATGAATATTTTCAACTTTTTTGAAGCCCAAATACTTCATGAAAATTTTCAACTTTTTTGAAGCCCAAATACTTCATGAAAACGTTCAACTTTTTTGAAGCCGAATTTCTTCATAAAAATTTTCAACTTTTTTGAAGCCCAAATACTTCATGAAAATTTTCAACTGTTTTGAAGCCGAATTACTTCATGAAAATTTTGAACTTTTTTGAAGCCGAATTTCTTCATGAAAATTTAAAAAAAATTTCAAGCCCAAATACTTCATGAAAATTTTCAACTTTTTTGAAGCCGAATTTCTTCATGAAAATTTTAAACTTTTTTGAAACCGAATTTCTTAATGAAAATTTTCAACTTTTTTGAAGCCCAAATACTTCATGAAAATTTTCAACTTTTTTGAAGCCGAATTTCTTCATGAAAATTTTCAACTTTTTTGAAGCCGAATTTCTTCATGAAAATTTAAAAAAAATTTCAAGCCCAAATACTTCATGAAAATTTTCAACTTTTTTGAAGCCGAATTTCTTCATGAAAATTTTAAACTTTTTTGAAGCCGAATTTCTTAATGAAAATTTTCAACTTTTTTGAAGCCCAAATACTTCATGAAAATTTTCAACTTTTTTGAAGCCGAATTTCTTCATGAAAATTTTCAACTTTTTTGAAGCTGAATTTCTTCATGAAAATTTAAAAAAAATTTCAAGCCCAAATACTTCATGAAAATTTTCAACTTTTTTGAAGCCGAATTTCTTCATGAAAATTTTAAACTTTTTTGAAGCCCAAATACTTCATGAAAATTTTCAACTTTTTTGAAGCCGAATTTCTTCATGAAAATTTAAAAAAATTTTGAAGCCCAAATACTTCATGAAAATTTTCAACTTTTTTGAAGCCGAATTTCTTCATGAATATTTTCAACTTTTTTGAGGCCCAAATACTTCATGAAAATTTTCAACTTTTTTGAAGCCCAAATACTTCATGAAAACCTTCAACTTTTTTGAAGCCGAATTTCTTCATGAAAATTTTCAACTTTTTTGAAGCCCAAATACTTCATGAAAATTTTCAACTGTTTTGAAGCCGAATTACTTCATGAAAATTTTAAACTTTTTTGAAGCCGAATTTCTTCATGAAAATTTAAAAAATTTTTCAAGCCCAAATACTTCATGAAAATTTTCAACTTTTTTGAAGCCGAATTTCTTCATGAAAATTTTAAACTTTTTTGAAACCGAATTTCTTAATGAAAATTTTCAACTTTTTTGAAGCCCAAATACTTCATGAAAATTTTCAACTTTTTTGAAGCCGAATTTCTTCATGAAAATTTTCAACTTTTTTGAAGCCGAATTTCTTCATGAAAATTTAAAAAAAATTTCAAGCCCAAATACTTCATGAAAATTTTCAACTTTTTTGAAGCCGAATTTCTTCATGAAAATTTTCAACTTTTTTGAAGCCGAATTTCTTCATGAAAATTTTCAACTTTTTTGAAGCCGAATTTCTTCATGAATACTTTCAATTGACCCACCCCCCTCACGAAAAAGTTGAAAAAAGACGAAACACCCCCCTCTTACGAAAAAGTTGAAAAAAGACGAAACACCCCCCCCTTACGAAAAAGTTGAAAAAAGACGAAACCCTTGCGAAAACTTTTTTGAAGCCGAATTTCTTCATGAAAATGTTCAACTGTTTTGAAGCCAAATTTCTTCATGAATATTTTCAACTTTTTTCAAGCCCAAATACTTCATGAAAATTTTCAACTTTTTTGAAGCCCAAATACTTCATGAAAATTTTCAACTTTTTTGAAGCCGAATTTCTTCATGAAAATTTAAAAAAATTTTGAAGCCCAAATACTTCATGAAAATTTTCAACTTTTTTGAAGCCGAATTTCTTCATGAATATTTTCAACTTTTTTGAAGCCCAAATACTTCATGAAAATTTTCAACTTTTTTGAAGCCCAAATACTTCATGAAAACGTTCAACTTTTTTGAAGCCGAATTTCTTCATAAAAATTTTCAACTTTTTTGAAGCCCAAATACTTCATGAAAATTTTCAACTGTTTTGAAGCCGAATTACTTCATGAAAATTTTGAACTTTTTTGAAGCCGAATTTCTTCATGAAAATTTAAAAAAATTTTCAAGCCCAAATACTTCATGAAAATTTTCAACTTTTTTGAAGCCGAATTTCTTCATGAAAATTTTAAACTTTTTTGAAACCGAATTTCTTAATGAAAATTTTCAACTTTTTTGAAGCCCAAATACTTCATGAAAATTTTCAACTTTTTTGAAGCCGAATTTCTTCATGAAAATTTTCAACTTTTTTGAAGCCGAATTTCTTCATGAAAATTTAAAAAAAATTTCAAGCCCAAATACTTCATGAAAATTTTCAACTTTTTTGAAGCCGAATTTCTTCATGAAAATTTTAAACTTTTTTGAAGCCGAATTTCTTAATGAAAATTTTCAACTTTTTTGAAGCCCAAATACTTCATGAAAATTTTCAACTTTTTTGAAGCCGAATTTCTTCATGAAAATTTTCAACTTTTTTGAAGCTGAATTTCTTCATGAAAATTTAAAAAAAATTTCAAGCCCAAATACTTCATGAAAATTTTAAACTTTTTTGAAGCCCAAATACTTCATGAAAATTTTCAACTTTTTTGAAGCCGAATTTCTTCATGAAAATTTAAAAAAATTTTGAAGCCCAAATACTTCATGAAAATTTTCAACTTTTTTGAAGCCGAATTTCTTCATGAATATTTTCAACTTTTTTGAGGCCCAAATACTTCATGAAAATTTTCAACTTTTTTGAAGCCCAAATACTTCATGAAAACCTTCAACTTTTTTGAAGCCGAATTTCTTCATGAAAATTTTCAACTTTTTTGAAGCCCAAATACTTCATGAAAATTTTCAACTGTTTTGAAGCAGAATTACTTCATGAAAATTTTAAACTTTTTTGAAGCCGAATTTCTTCATGAAAATTTAAAAAAATTTTCAAGCCCAAATACTTCATGAAAATTTTCAACTTTTTTGAAGCCGAATTTCTTCATGAAAATTTTAAACTTTTTTGAAACCGAATTTCTTAATGAAAATTTTCAACTTTTTTGAAGCCCAAATACTTCATGAAAATTTTCAACTTTTTTGAAGCCGAATTTCTTCATGAAAATTTTCAACTTTTTTGAAGCCGAATTTCTTCATGAAAATTTAAAAAAAATTTCAAGCCCAAATACTTCATGAAAATTTTCAACTTTTTTGAAGCCGAATTTCTTCATGAAAATTTTAAACTTTTTTGAAGCCGAATTTCTTAATGAAAATTTTCAACTTTTTTGAAGTCCAAATACTTCATGAAAATTTTCAACTTTTTTGAAGCCGAATTTCTTCATGAAAATTTTCAACTTTTTTGAAGCTGAATTTCTTCATGAAAATGTAAAAAAAATTTCAAGCCCAAATACTTCATGAAAATTTTCAACTTTTTTGAAGCCGAATTTCTTCATGAAAATTTTAAACTTTTTTGAAGCCGAATTTCTTCATGAAAATTTTCAACTTTTTTGAAGCCGAATTTCTTCATGAATACTTTCAATTGACCCACCCCCCTCACGAAAAAGTTGAAAAAAGACGAAACACCCCCCTCTTACGAAAAAGTTGAAAAAAGACGAAACACCCCCCCCTTACGAAAAAGTTGAAAAAAGACGAAACACCCCCCCCTTGCGAAAACTTTTTTGAAGCCGAATTTCTTCATGAAAATTTTCAACTGTTTTGAAGCCAAATTTCTTCATGAATATTTTCAACTTTTTTGAAGCTGAATTTCTTCATGAAAATTTAAAAAAAATTTCAAGCCCAAATACTTCATGAAAATTTTCAACTTTTTTGAAGCCGAATTTCTTCATGAAAATTTTAAACTTTTTTGAAGCCCAAATACTTCATGAAAATTTTCAACTTTTTTGAAGCCGAATTTCTTCATGAAAATTTAAAAATATTTTGAAGCCCAAATACTTCATGAAAATTTTCAACTTTTTTGAAGCCGAATTTCTTCATGAATATTTTCAACTTTTTTGAAGCCCAAATACTTCATGAAAATTTTCAACTTTTTTGAAGCCCAAATACTTCATGAAAACGTTCAACTTTTTTGAAGCCGAATTTCTTCATGAAAATTTTCAACTTTTTTGAAGCCCAAATACTTCATGAAAATTTTCAACTGTTTTGAAGCCGAATTACTTCATGAAAATTTTAAACTTTTTTGAAGCCGAATTTCTTCATGAAAATTTAAAAAAATTTTCAAGCCCAAATACTTCATGAAAATTTTCAACTTTTTTGAAGCCGAATTTCTTCATGAAAATTTTAAACTTTTTTGAAACCGAATTTCTTAATGAAAATTTTCAAATTTTTTGAAGCCCAAATACTTCATGAAAATTTTCAACTTTTTTGAAGCCGAATTTCTTCATGAAAATTTTCAACTTTTTTGAAGCCGAATTTCTTCATGAAAATTTAAAAAAAATTTCAAGCCCAAATACTTCATGAAAATTTTCAACTTTTTTGAAGCCGAATTTCTTCATGAAAATTTTAAACTTTTTTGAAGCCGAATTACTTAATGAAAATTTTCAACTTTTTTGAAGCTGAATTTCTTCATGAAAATTTAAAAAAAATTTCAATCCCAAATACTTCATGAAAATTTTCAACTTTTTTGAAGCCGAATTTCTTAATGAAAATTTTCAACTTTTTTGAAGCCCAAATACTTCATGAAAATTTTCAACTTTTTTGAAGCCGAATTTCTTCATGAAAATTTTCAACTTTTTTGAAGCCGAATTTCTTCATGAATACTTTCAATTGACCCACCCCCCTCACGAAAAAGTTGAAAAAAGACGAAACACCCCCCTCTTACGAAAAAGTTGAAAAAAGACGAAACACCCCCCCCTTACGAAAAAGTTGAAAAAAGACGAAACACCCCCCCCTTGCGAAAACTTTTTTGAAGCCGAATTTCTTCATGAAAATTTTCAACTGTTTTGAAGCCAAATTTCTTCATGAATATTTTCAACTTTTTTGAAGCTGAATTTCTTCATGAAAATTTAAAAAAAATTTCAAGCCCAAATACTTCATGAAAATTTTCAACTTTTTTGAAGCCGAATTTCTTCATGAAAATTTTAAACTTTTTTGAAGCCCAAATACTTCATGAAAATTTTCAACTTTTTTGAAGCCGAATTTCTTCATGAAAATTTAAAAATATTTTGAAGCCCAAATACTTCATGAAAATTTTCAACTTTTTTGAAGCCGAATTTCTTCATGAATATTTTCAACTTTTTTGAAGCCCAAATACTTCATGAAAATTTTCAACTTTTTTGAAACCCAAATACTTCATGAAAACGTTCAACTTTTTTGAAGCCGAATTTCTTCATGAAAATTTTCAACTTTTTTGAAGCCCAAATACTTCATGAAAATTTTCAACTGTTTTGAAGCCGAATTACTTCATGAAAATTTTAAACTTTTTTGAAGCCGAATTTCTTCATGAAAATTTAAAAAAATTTTCAAGCCCAAATACTTCATGAAAATTTTCAACTTTTTTGAAGCCGAATTTCTTCATGAAAATTTTAAACTTTTTTGAAACCGAATTTCTTAATGAAAATTTTCAAATTTTTTGAAGCCCAAATACTTCATGAAAATTTTCAACTTTTTTGAAGCCGAATTTCTTCATGAAAATTTTCAACTTTTTTGAAGCCGAATTTCTTCATGAAAATTTAAAAAAAATTTCAAGCCCAAATACTTCATGAAAATTTTCAACTTTTTTGAAGCCGAATTTCTTCATGAAAATTTTAAACTTTTTTGAAGCCGAATTACTTAATGAAAATTTTCAACTTTTTTGAAGCTGAATTTCTTCATGAAAATTTAAAAAAAATTTCAATCCCAAATACTTCATGAAAATTTTCAACTTTTTTGAAGCCGAATTTCTTCATGAAAATTTTAAACTTTTTTGAAGCCGAATTTCTTAATGAAAATTTTCAACTTTTTTGAAGCCCAAATACTTCATGAAAATTTTCAACTTTTTTGAAGCCGAATTTCTTCATGAAAATTTTCAACTTTTTTGAAGCCGAATTTCTTCATGAATACTTTCAATTGACCCACCCCCCTCACGAAAAAGTTGAAAAAAGACGAAACACCCCCCTCTTACGAAAAAGTTGAAAAAAGACGAAACACCCCCCCCTTACGAAAAAGTTGAAAAAAGACGAAACACCCCCCCCTTGCGAAAACTTTTTTGAAGCCGAATTTCTTCATGAAAATTTTCAACTGTTTTGAAGCCAAATTTCTTCATGAATATTTTCAACTTTTTTGAAGCCCAAATACTTCATGAAAATTTTCAACTTTTTTGAAGCCCAAATACTTCATGAAAATTTTCAACTTTTTTGAAGCCGAATTTCTTCATGAAAATTTAAAAAAAATTTGAAGCCCAAATACTTCATGAAAATTTAAAAAAATTTTGAAGCCCAAATACTTCATGAAAATTTTCAACTTTTTTGAAGCCCAAATACTTCATGAAAACGTTCAACTTTTTTGAAGCCGAATTTCTTCATGAAAATTTTCAACTTTTTTGAAGCCCAAATACTTCATGAAAATTTTCAACTGTTTTGAAGCCGAATTACTCCATGAAAATTTTAAACTTTTTTGAAGCCGAATTTCTTCATGAAAATTTAAAAAAATTTTCAAGCCCAAATACTTCATGAAAATTTTCAACTTTTTTGAAGCCGAATTTCTTCATGAAAATTTTAAACTTTTTTGAAACCGAATTTCTTAATGAAAATTTTCAAATTTTTTGAAGCCCAAATACTTCATGAAAATTTTCAACTTTTTTGAAGCCGAATTTCTTCATGAAAATTTTCAACTTTTTTGAAGCCGAATTTCTTCATGAAAATTTAAAAAAAATTTCAAGCCCAAATACTTCATGAAAATTTTCAACTTTTTTGAAGCCGAATTTCTTCATGAAAATTTTAAACTTTTTTGAAGCCGAATTACTTAATGAAAATTTTCAACTTTTTTGAAGCCCAAATACTTCATGAAAATTTTCAACTTTTTTGAAGCCGAATTTCTTCATGAAAATTTTCAACTTTTTTGAAGCTGAATTTCTTCATGAAAATTTAAAAAAAATTTCAATCCCAAATACTTCATGAAAATTTTCAACTTTTTTGAAGCCGAATTTCTTTATGAAAATTTTAAACTTTTTTGAAGCCGAATTTCTTAATGAAAATTTTCTACTTTTTTGAAGCCCAAATACTTCATGAAAATTTTCAACTTTTTTGAAGCCGAATTTCTTCATGAAAATTTTCAACTTTTTTGAAGCCGAATTTCTTCATGAATACTTTCAATTGACCCACCCCCCTCACGAAAAAGTTGAAAAAAGACGAAACACCCCCCTCTTACGAAAAAGTTGAAAAAAGACGAAACACCCCCCCCTTACGAAAAAGTTGAAAAAAGACGAAACACCCCCCCCTTGCGAAAACTTTTTTGAAGCCGAATTTCTTCATGAAAATTTTCAACTGTTTTGAAGCCAAATTTCTTCATGAATATTTTCAACTTTTTTGAAGCCCAAATACTTCATGAAAATTTTCAACTTTTTTGAAGCCCAAATACTTCATGAAAATTTTCAACTTTTTTGAAGCCGAATTTCTTCATGAAAATTTAAAAAAAATTTGAAGCCCAAATACTTCATGAAAATTTAAAAAAATTTTGAAGCCCAAATACTTCATGAAAATTTTCAACTTTTTTGAAGCCGAATTTCTTCATGAATATTTTCAACTTTTTTGAAGCCCAAATACTTCATGAAAATTTTCAACTTTTTTGAAGCCCAAATACTTCATGAAAACGTTCAACTTTTTTGAAGCCGAATTTCTTCATGAAAATTTTCAACTTTTTTGAAGCCCAAATACTTCATGAAAAATTTCAATTGACCAACCCCCCATATGAAAAAGTTGAAAAAAGAGGAAACACCCCCCCTCACGAAAAAGTTGAAAAAAGACGAAACACCCCCCCTTGCGAAAACTTTTTTGAAGAGAAATTTCTTCATTAAAATTTTCAACTTTTTCGAAGCCCAAATACTTCATGAAAATGTTCATCTTTTTTGAAGCCGAATTTCTTCATGAAAATTTTAAACTTTTTTGAAGCCTCAATACTTCATGAAAATTTTAAACTTTTTTGAAGCCGAATTTCTTCATGAATATTTTCAACCTTTTTGAAGCCGAATTTCTTCATGAAAATTTTCAACTTTTTTGAAGCCTAAATACTACATGAAAATTTTAATTTTTTTTGAAGCTGAATTTCTTTATGAATATTTTCAACCTTTTTGAAGCCGAATTTCTTCATGAAAATTTTAAACTTTTTTGAAGCCCAAATACTTCATGAAAATTTTCAACTGTTTTGAAGCCGAATTACTCCATGAAAATTTTAAACTTTTTTGAAGCCGAATTTCTTCATGAAAATTTAAAAAAATTTTCAAGCCCAAATACTTCATGAAAATTTTCAACTTTTTTGAAGCCGAATTTCTTCATGAAAATTTTAAACTTTTTTGAAACCGAATTTCTTAATGAAAATTTTCAAATTTTTTGAAGCCCAAATACTTCATGAAAATTTTCAACTTTTTTGAAGCCGAATTTCTTCATGAAAATTTTAAACTTTTTTGAAACCGAATTTCTTAATGAAAATTTTCAAATTTTTTGAAGCCCAAATACTTCATGAAAATTTTCAACTTTTTTGAAGCCGAATTTCTTCATGAAAATTTTCAACTTTTTTGAAGCCGAATTTCTTCATGAAAATTTAAAAAAAATTTCAAGCCCAAATACTTCATGAAAATTTTCAACTTTTTTGAAGCCGAATTTCTTCATGAAAATTTTAAACTTTTTTGAAGCCGAATTACTTAATGAAAATTTTCAACTTTTTTGAAGCCCAAATACTTCATGAAAATTTTCAACTTTTTTGAAGCCGAATTTCTTCATGAAAATTTTCAACTTTTTTGAAGCTGAATTTCTTCATGAAAATTTAAAAAAAATTTCAATCCCAAATACTTCATGAAAATTTTCAACTTTTTTGAAGCCGAATTTCTTTATGAAAATTTTAAACTTTTTTGAAGCCGAATTTCTTAATGAAAATTTTCTACTTTTTT
This sequence comes from Labrus mixtus, assembly GCF_963584025.1. Taxonomy (NCBI): domain Eukaryota; kingdom Metazoa; phylum Chordata; class Actinopteri; order Labriformes; family Labridae; genus Labrus; species Labrus mixtus. The sequence goes on from NC_083623.1 coordinate 29,850,866, forward strand.
GAAGCCCAAATACTTCATGAAAATTTTCAACTTTTTTGAAGCCGAATTTCTTCATGAAAATTTTCAACTTTTTTGAAGCCGAATTTCTTCATGAATACTTTCAATTGACCCACCCCCCTCACGAAAAAGTTGAAAAAAGACGAAACACCCCCCTCTTACGAAAAAGTTGAAAAAAGACGAAACACCCCCCCCTTACGAAAAAGTTGAAAAAAGACGAAACACCCCCCCCTTGCGAAAACTTTTTTGAAGCCGAATTTCTTCATGAAAATTTTCAACTGTTTTGAAGCCAAATTTCTTCATGAATATTTTCAACTTTTTTGAAGCCCAAATACTTCATGAAAATTTTCAACTTTTTTGAAGCCCAAATACTTCATGAAAATTTTCAACTTTTTTGAAGCCGAATTTCTTCATGAAAATTTAAAAAAAATTTGAAGCCCAAATACTTCATGAAAATTTAAAAAAATTTTGAAGCCCAAATACTTCATGAAAATTTTCAACTTTTTTGAAGCCGAATTTCTTCATGAATATTTTCAACTTTTTTGAAGCCCAAATACTTCATGAAAATTTTCAACTTTTTTGAAGCCCAAATACTTCATGAAAACGTTCAACTTTTTTGAAGCCGAATTTCTTCATGAAAATTTTCAACTTTTTTGAAGCCCAAATACTTCATGAAAAATTTCAATTGACCAACCCCCCATATGAAAAAGTTGAAAAAAGAGGAAACACCCCCCCTCACGAAAAAGTTGAAAAAAGACGAAACACCCCCCCTTGCGAAAACTTTTTTGAAGAGAAATTTCTTCATTAAAATTTTCAACTTTTTCGAAGCCCAAATACTTCATGAAAATGTTCATCTTTTTTGAAGCCGAATTTCTTCATGAAAATTTTAAACTTTTTTGAAGCCTCAATACTTCATGAAAATTTTAAACTTTTTTGAAGCCGAATTTCTTCATGAATATTTTCAACCTTTTTGAAGCCGAATTTCTTCATGAAAATTTTCAACTTTTTTGAAGCCTAAATACTACATGAAAATTTTAATTTTTTTTGAAGCTGAATTTCTTTATGAATATTTTCAACCTTTTTGAAGCCGAATTTCTTCATGAAAATTTTAAACTTTTTTGAAGCCCAAATACTTCATGAAAATTTTCAACTTTTTTGAAGCCGAATTTCTTCATGAATATTTTCAATTGACCCACCCCCCCTCACGAAAAAGTTGAAAAAAGACGAAACACCCCCCTCTTACGAAAAAGTTGAAAAAAGACGAAACACCCCCCCTTTACGAAAAAGTTGAAAAAAGACGAAACACCCCCCCCTTACGAAAAAGTTGAAAAAAGACGAAACACCCCCCCCTTGCGAAAACTTTTTTGAAGCCGAATTTCTTCATGAATACTTTCAATTGACCCACCCCCCTCACGAAAAAGTTGAAAAAAGACGAAACACCTCCCCCTTATGAAAACTTTTTTGAAGCCGAATTTCTTCAAGAAAATTTTAAACTTTTTTGAAGCCTCAATACTTCATGAAAATTTTAAACTTTTTTGAAGCCGAATTTCTTCATGAATATTTTCAACCTTTTTTAAGCCGAATTTCTTCATGAAAATTTTAAACTTTTTTAAAGCCCAAATACTTCATGAAAATTTTCAACTTTTTTGAAGCTGAATTTCTTCATGAATATTTTCAATTGACCCACCCCCCCTCACGAAAAAGTTGAAAAAAGACGAAACACCCCCCCTCACGAAAAAGTTGAAAAAAGACGAAACACCTCCCCCTTACGAAAACTTTTTTGAAGCCGAATTTCTTCATGAAAATTTTCAACTTTTTTGAAGCCCAAATACTTCATGAAAATCTTCAACTTTTTTGAAGCCGAATTTCTTCATGAATACTTTCAATTGACCCACCCCCCTCACGAAAAAGTTGAAAAAAGACGAAACACCCCCCTCTTACGAAAAAGTTGAAGAAAGACGAAACACCCCCCCCTTACGAAAAAGTTGAAAAAAGACGAAACACCCCCCCTCACAAAAAAGTTGAAAAAAGACGAAACACCTCCCCCTTACGAAAACTTTTTTGAAGCCGAATTTCTTCATGAAAATTTTAAACTTTTTTGAAGCCTCAATACTTCATGAAAATTTTAAACTTTTTTGATGCCGAATTTCTTCATGAATATTTTCAACCTTTTTGAAGCCGAATTTCTTCATGAAAATTTTAAACTTTTTTGAAGCCCAAATACTTCATGAAAATTTTCAACTTTTTTGAAGCCGAATTTCTTCATGAAAATTTAAAAAAATTTTGAAGCCCAAATACTTCATGAAAATTTTCAACTTTTTTGAAGCCGAATTTCTTCATGAATATTTTCAACTTTTTTGAAGCCCAAATACTTCATGAAAATTTTCAACTTTTTTGAAGCCCAAATACTTCATGAAAACGTTCAACTTTTTTGAAGCCGAATTTCTTCATGAAAATTTTCAACTTTTTTGAAGCCGAATTTCTTCATGAATACTTTCAATTGACCCACCCCCCTCACGAAAAAGTTGAAAAAAGACGAAACACCCCCCTCTTACGAAAAAGTTGAAAAAAGACGAAACACCCCCCCCTTACGAAAAAGTTGAAAAAAGACGAAACACCCCCCCCTTGCGAAAACTTTTTTGAAGCCGAATTTCTTCATGAAAATTTTCAACTGTTTTGAAGCCAAATTTCTTCATGAATATTTTCAACTTTTTTGAAGCCCAAATACTTCATGAAAATTTTCAACTTTTTTGAAGCCCAAATACTTCATGAAAATTTTCAACTTTTTTGAAGCCGAATTTCTTCATGAAAATTTTCAACTTTTTTGAAGCTGAATTTCTTCATGAAAATTTAAAAAAAATTTCAAGCCCAAATACTTCATGAAAATTTTCAACTTTTTTGAAGCCGAATTTCTTCATGAAAATTTTAAACTTTTTTGAAGCCCAAATACTTCATGAAAATTTTCAAATTTTTTGAAGCCGAATTTCTTCATGAAAATTTAAAAAAATTTTGAAGCCCAAATACTTCATGAAAATTTTCAACTTTTTTGAAGCCGAATTTCTTCATGAATATTTTCAACTTTTTTGAAGCCCAAATACTTCATGAAAATTTTCAACTTTTTTGAAGCCCAAATACTTCATGAAAACGTTCAACTTTTTTGAAGCCGAATTTCTTCATGAAAATTTTCAACTTTTTCGAAGCCCAAATACTTCATGAAAATGTTCATCTTTTTTGAAGCCGAATTTCTTCATGAAAATTTTCAACTTTTTTGAAGCTGAATTTCTTCATGAAAATTTAAAAAAAATTTCAAGCCCAAATACTTCATGAAAATTTTCAACTTTTTTGAAGCCGAATTTCTTCATGAAAATTTTAAACTTTTTTGAAGCCCAAATACTTCATGAAAATTTTCAACTTTTTTGAAGCCGAATTTCTTCATGAAAATTTAAAAAAATTTTGAAGCCCAAATACTTCATGAAAATTTTCAACTTTTTTGAAGCCGAATTTCTTCATGAATATTTTCAACTTTTTTGAAGCCCAAATACTTCATGAAAATTTTCAACTTTTTTGAAGCCCAAATACTTCATGAAAACGTTCAACTTTTTTGAAGCCGAATTTCTTCATGAAAATTTTAAAAAAATTTGAAGCCCAAATACTTCATGAAAATTTAAAAAAATTTTGAAGCCCAAATACTTCATGAAAATTTTCAACTTTTTTGAAGCCCAAATACTTCATGAAAACGTTCAACTTTTTTGAAGCCGAATTTCTTCATGAAAATTTTCAACTTTTTTGAAGCCCAAATACTTCATGAAAATTTTCAACTGTTTTGAAGCCGAATTACTTCATGAAAATTTTAAACTTTTTTGAAGCCGAATTTCTTCATGAAAATTTAAAAAAATTTTCAAGCCCAAATACTTCATGAAAATTTTCAACTTTTTTGAAGCCGAATTTCTTCATGAAAATTTTAAACTTTTTTGAAACCGAATTTTTTAATGAAAATTTTCAAATTTTTTGAAGCCCAAATACTTCATGAAAATTTTCAACTTTTTTGAAGCCGAATTTCTTCATGAAAATTTTCAACTTTTTTGAAGCCGAATTTCTTCATGAAAATTTAAAAAAAATTTCAAGCCCAAATACTTCATGAAAATTTTCAACTTTTTTGAAGCCGAATTTCTTCATGAAAATTTTAAACTTTTTTGAAGCCGAATTACTTAATGAAAATTTTCAACTTTTTTGAAGCCCAAATACTTCATGAAAATTTTCAACTTTTTTGAAGCCGAATTTCTTCATGAAAATTTTCAACTTTTTTGAAGCTGAATTTCTTCATGAAAATTTAAAAAAAATTTCAATCCCAAATACTTCATGAAAATTTTCAACTTTTTTGAAGCCGAATTTCTTTATGAAAATTTTAAACTTTTTTGAAGCCGAATTTCTTAATGAAAATTTTCTACTTTTTTGAAGCCCAAATACTTCATGAAAATTTTCAACTTTTTTGAAGCCGAATTTCTTCATGAAAATTTTCAACTTTTTTGAAGCCGAATTTCTTCATGAATACTTTCAATTGACCCACCCCCCTCACGAAAAAGTTGAAAAAAGACGAAACACCCCCCTCTTACGAAAAAGTTGAAAAAAGACGAAACACCCCCCCCTTACGAAAAAGTTGAAAAAAGACGAAACACCCCCCCCTTGCGAAAACTTTTTTGAAGCCGAATTTCTTCATGAAAATTTTCAACTGTTTTGAAGCCAAATTTCTTCATGAATATTTTCAACTTTTTTGAAGCCCAAATACTTCATGAAAATTTTCAACTTTTTTGAAGCCCAAATACTTCATGAAAATTTTCAACTTTTTTGAAGCCGAATTTCTTCATGAAAATTTAAAAAAAATTTGAAGCCCAAATACTTCATGAAAATTTAAAAAAATTTTGAAGCCCAAATACTTCATGAAAATTTTCAACTTTTTTGAAGCCGAATTTCTTCATGAATATTTTCAACTTTTTTGAAGCCCAAATACTTCATGAAAATTTTCAACTTTTTTGAAGCCCAAATACTTCATGAAAACGTTCAACTTTTTTGAAGCCGAATTTCTTCATGAAAATTTTCAACTTTTTTGAAGCCCAAATACTTCATGAAAAATTTCAATTGACCAACCCCCCATATGAAAAAGTTGAAAAAAGAGGAAACACCCCCCCTCACGAAAAAGTTGAAAAAAGACGAAACACCCCCCCTTGCGAAAACTTTTTTGAAGAGAAATTTCTTCATTAAAATTTTCAACTTTTTCGAAGCCCAAATACTTCATGAAAATGTTCATCTTTTTTGAAGCCGAATTTCTTCATGAAAATTTTAAACTTTTTTGAAGCCTCAATACTTCATGAAAATTTTAAACTTTTTTGAAGCCGAATTTCTTCATGAATATTTTCAACCTTTTTGAAGCCGAATTTCTTCATGAAAATTTTCAACTTTTTTGAAGCCTAAATACTACATGAAAATTTTAATTTTTTTTGAAGCTGAATTTCTTTATGAATATTTTCAACCTTTTTGAAGCCGAATTTCTTCATGAAAATTTTAAACTTTTTTGAAGCCCAAATACTTCATGAAAATTTTCAACTTTTTTGAAGCCGAATTTCTTCATGAATATTTTCAATTGACCCACCCCCCCTCACGAAAAAGTTGAAAAAAGACGAAACACCCCCCTCTTACGAAAAAGTTGAAAAAAGACGAAACACCCCCCCTTTACGAAAAAGTTGAAAAAAGACGAAACACCCCCCCCTTACGAAAAAGTTGAAAAAAGACGAAACACCCCCCCCTTGCGAAAACTTTTTTGAAGCCGAATTTCTTCATGAATACTTTCAATTGACCCACCCCCCTCACGAAAAAGTTGAAAAAAGACGAAACACCTCCCCCTTACGAAAACTTTTTTGAAGCCGAATTTCTTCAAGAAAATTTTAAACTTTTTTGAAGCCTCAATACTTCATGAAAATTTTAAACTTTTTTGAAGCCGAATTTCTTCATGAATATTTTCAACCTTTTTTAAGCCGAATTTCTTCATGAAAATTTTAAACTTTTTTAAAGCCCAAATACTTCATGAAAATTTTCAACTTTTTTGAAGCTGAATTTCTTCATGAATATTTTCAATTGACCCACCCCCCCTCACGAAAAAGTTGAAAAAAGACGAAACACCCCCCCTCACGAAAAAGTTGAAAAAAGACGAAACACCTCCCCCTTACGAAAACTTTTTTGAAGCCGAATTTCTTCATGAAAATTTTCAACTTTTTTGAAGCCCAAATACTTCATGAAAATCTTCAACTTTTTTGAAGCCGAATTTCTTCATGAATACTTTCAATTGACCCACCCCCCTCACGAAAAAGTTGAAAAAAGACGAAACACCCCCCTCTTACGAAAAAGTTGAAGAAAGACGAAACACCCCCCCTTTACGAAAAAGTTGAAAAAAGACGAAACACCCCCCCTCACAAAAAAGTTGAAAAAAGACGAAACACCTCCCCCTTACGAAAACTTTTTTGAAGCCGAATTTCTTCATGAAAATTTTAAACTTTTTTGAAGCCTCAATACTTCATGAAAATTTTAAACTTTTTTGAAGCCGAATTTCTTCATGAATATTTTCAACCTTTTTGAAGCCGAATTTCTTCATGAAAATTTTAAACTTTTTTGAAGCCCAAATACTTCATGAAAATTTTGAACTTTTTTGAAGCCGAATTTCTTCATGAAAATTTAAAAAAATTTTGAAGCCCAAATACTTCATGAAAATTTTCAACTTTTTTGAAGCCGAATTTCTTCATGAATATTTTCAACTTTTTTGAAGCCCAAATACTTCATGAAAATTTTCAACTTTTTTGAAGCTCAAATACTTCATGAAAACGTTCAACTTTTTTGAAGCCGAATTTCTTCATGAAAATTTTCAACTTTTTTGAAGCCGAATTTCTTCATGAATACTTTCAATTGACCCACCCCCCTCACGAAAAAGTTGAAAAAAGACGAAACACCCCCCTCTTACGAAAAAGTTGAAAAAAGACGAAACACCCCCCCCTTACGAAAAAGTTGAAAAAAGACGAAACACCCCCCCCTTGCGAAAACTTTTTTGAAGCCGAATTTCTTCATGAAAATTTTCAACTGTTTTGAAGCCAAATTTCTTCATGAATATTTTCAACTTTTTTGAAGCCCAAATACTTCATGAAAATTTTCAACTTTTTTGAAGCCCAAATACTTCATGAAAATTTTCAACTTTTTTGAAGCCGAATTTCTTCATGAAAATTTTCAACTTTTTTGAAGCTGAATTTCTTCATGAAAATTTAAAAAAAATTTCAAGCCCAAATACTTCATGAAAATTTTCAACTTTTTTGAAGCCGAATTTCTTCATGAAAATTTTAAACTTTTTTGAAGCCCAAATACTTCATGAAAATTTTCAACTTTTTTGAAGCCGAATTTCTTCATGAAAATTTAAAAAAATTTTGAAGCCCAAATACTTCATGAAAATTTTCAACTTTTTTGAAGCCGAATTTCTTCATGAATATTTTCAACTTTTTTGAAGCCCAAATACTTCATGAAAATTTTCAACTTTTTTGAAGCCCAAATACTTCATGAAAACGTTCAACTTTTTTGAAGCCGAATTTCTTCATGAAAATTTTCAACTTTTTCGAAGCCCAAATACTTCATGAAAATGTTCATCTTTTTTGAAGCCGAATTTCTTCATGAAAATTTTAAACTTTTTTGAAGCCTCAATACTTCATGAAAATTTTAAACTTTTTTGAAGCCGAATTTCTTCATGAATATTTTCAACCTTTTTGAAGCCGAATTTCTTCATGAAAATTTTCAACTTTTTTGAAGCCTAAATACTACATGGAAATTTTAATTTTTTTTGAAGCTGAATTTCTTTATGAATATTTTCAACCTTTTTGAAGCCGAATTTCTTCATGAAAATTTTAAACTTTTTTGAAGCCCAAATACTTCATGAAAATTTTCAACTTTTTTGAAGCCGAATTTCTTCATGAATATTTTCAATTGACCCACCCCCCCTCACGAAAAAGTTGAAAAAAGACGAAACACCCCCCTCTTACGAAAAAGTTGAAAAAAGACGAAACACCCCCCCTTTACGAAAAAGTTGAAAAAAGACGAAACACCCCCCCCTTACGAAAAAGTTGAAAAAAGACGAAACACCCCCCCCTTGCGAAAACTTTTTTGAAGCCGAATTTCTTCATGAATACTTTCAATTGACCCACCCCCCTCACGAAAAAGTTGAAAAAAGACGAAACACCTCCCCCTTACGAAAACTTTTTTGAAGCCGAATTTCTTCATGAAAATTTTAAACTTTTTTGAAGCCTCAATACTTCATGAAAATTTTAAACTTTTTTGAAGCCGAATTTCTTCATGAATATTTTCAACCTTTTTGAAGCCGAATTTCTTCATGAAAATTTTAAACTTTTTTAAAGCCCAAATACTTCATGAAAATTTTCAACTTTTTTGAAGCCGAATTTCTTCATGAATATTTTCAATTGACCCACCCCCCCTCACGAAAAAGTTGAAAAAAGACGAAACACCCCCCCTCACGAAAAAGTTGAAAAAAGACGAAACACCTCCCCCTTACGAAAACTTTTTTGAAGCCGAATTTCTTCATGAAAATTTTCAACTTTTTTGAAGCCCAAATACTTCATGAAAATCTTCAACTTTTTTGAAGCCGAATTTCTTCATGAATACTTTCAATTGACCCACCCCCCTCACGAAAAAGTTGAAAAAAGACGAAACACCCCCCTCTTACGAAAAAGTTGAAGAAAGACGAAACACCGCCCCCTTACGAAAAAGTTGAAAAAAGACGAAACACCCCCCCTCACGAAAAAGTTGAAAAAAGACGAAACACCTCCCCCTTACGAAAACTTTTTTGAAGCCGAATTTCTTCATGAAAATTTTAAACTTTTTTGAAGCCTCAATACTTCATGAAAATTTTAAACTTTTTTGAAGCCGAATTTCTTCATGAATATTTTCAACCTTTTTGAAGCCGAATTTCTTCATGAAAATTTTAAACTTTTTTGAAGCCCAAATACTTCATGAAAATTTTAAACTTTTTTGAAGCCGAATTTCTTCATGAAAATTTAAAAAAATTTTGAAGCCCAAATACTTCATGAAAATTTTCAACTTTTTTGAAGCCGAATTTCTTCATGAATATTTTCAACTTTTTTGAAGCCCAAATACTTCATGAAAATTTTCAACTTTTTTGAAGCCCAAATACTTCATGAAAACGTTCAACTTTTTTGAAGCCGAATTTCTTCATGAAAATTTTCAACTTTTTTGAAGCCCAAATACTTCATGAAAATTTTCAACTTTTTTGAAGCCCAAATACTTCATGAAAAATTTCAATTGACCAACCCCCCCATATGAAAAAGTTGAAAAAAGAGGAAACACCCGCCCTCACGAAAAAGTTGAAAAAAGACGAAACACCCCCCCTTGCGAAAACTTTTTTGAAGACGAATTTCTTCATTAAAATTTTCAACTTTTTCGAAGCCCAAATACTTCATGAAAATGTTCATCTTTTTTGAAGCCGAATTTCTTCATGAAAAATTTTAAACTTTTTTGAAGCCTCAATACTTCATGAAAATTTTAAACTTTTTTGAAGCCGAATTTCTTCATGAATATTTTCAACCTTTTTGAAGCCGAATTTCTTCATGAAAATTTTCAACTTTTTTGAAGCCTAAATACTACATGAAAATTTTAATTTTTTTTGAAGCTGAATTTCTTTATGAATATTTTCAACCTTTTTGAAGCCGAATTTCTTCATGAAAATTTTCAACTTTTTTGAAGCCCAAATACTTCATGAAAATTTTCAACTTTTTTGAAGCCGAATTTCTTCATGAATATTTTCAATTGACCCACCCCCCCTCACGAAAAAGTTGAAAAAAGACGAAACACCCTCCTCTTACGAAAAAGTTGAAAAAAGACGAAACACCCCCCCTTTACGAAAAAGTTGAAAAAAGACGAAACACCTCCCCCTTACGAAAAAGTTGAAAAAAGACGAAACACCCCCCCCTTGCGAAAACTTTTTTGAAGCCGAATTTCTTCATGAATACTTTCAATTGACCCACCCCCCTCACGAAAAAGTTGAAAAAAGACGAAACACCTCCCCCTTACGAAAACTTTTTTGAAGCCGAATTTCTTCATGAAAATTTTCAACTTTTTTGAAGCCCAAATACTTCATGAAAATTTTCAACTTTTTTGAAGCCGAATTTCTTCATGAATACTTTCAATTGACCCACCCCCCTCACGAAAAAGTTGAAAAAAGACGAAATACCCCCCTCTTACGAAAAAGTTGAAAAAAGACGATACAACCCTTACGAAAAAGTTGAAAAAAGACGAAACACCCCCCCCTTGCGAAAACTTTTTTGAAGCCGAATTTCTTCATGAAAATTTTCAACTTTTTTGAAGCCCAAATACTTCATGAAAATTTTCATCTTTTTTGAAGCTAAATTTCTTCATGAATATTTTCAATTGACCCACCCCCGCAAACGAAAAAGTTGAAAAAAGACGAAACACCCCCCCCTTACGAAAAAGTTGAAAAAAGACGAAACACCCCCCCCTTGTGAAAACTTTTTTGAAGCCGAATTTCTTCATGAATGTTTTCAATTGACCCACCCCCTCACGAAAAAGTTGAAAAAAGACGAAACACACCCCTCTTACGAAAAAGTTGAAAAATGACGAAACACCCCCCCCTTGCGAAAAAGTTGAAAAAAGACGAAACACCCCCCCCTTGCGAAAACTTTTTTGAAGCCGAATTTCTTCATGAAAATTTTCAACTTTTTTGAAGCCCAAATACTTCATGAAAATTTTCAACTGTTTTGAAGCCGAATTTCTCCATGAAAATTTTAAACTTTTTTGAAGCCGAATTTCTTCATGAAAATTTAAAAAAAATTTTCAAGCCCAAATACTTCATGAAAATTTTTAACTTTTTTGAAGCCGAATTTCTTCATGAAAATTTTAAACTTTTTTGAAGCCGAATTTCTTAATGAAAATTTTCAACTTTTTTGAAGCCCAAATACTTCATGAAAATTTTCAACTTTTTTGAAGCCGAATTTCTTCATGAAAATTTTCAACTTTTTTGAAGCCGAATTTCTTCATGAAAATTTAAAACATTTTTGAAGCCCAAATACTTCATGAAAATTTTCAACTTTTTTGAAGCCGAATATCTTCATGAATATTTTCAATTGACCCACCCCCCCTCACGAAAAAGTTGAAAAAAGAGGAAACACCCCCCCTCACGAAAAAGTTGAAAAAAGACGAAACACCCCCCCTTGCGAAAACTTTTTTGAAGACGAATTTCTTCATTAAAATTTTCAACTTTTTCGAAGCCCAAATACTTCATGAAAATGTTCATCTTTTTTGAAGCCGAATTTCTTCATGAAAAATTTTAAACTTTTTTGAAGCCTCAATACTTCATGAAAATTTTAAACTTTTTTGAAGCCGAATTTCTTCATGAATATTTTAAACCTTTTTGAAGCCGAATTTCTTCATGAAAATTTTCAACTTTTTTGAAGCCTAAATACTACATGAAAATTTTAATTTTTTTTGAAGCTGAATTTCTTTATGAATATTTTCAACCTTTTTGAAGCCGAATTTCTTCATGAAAATTTTCAACTTTTTTGAAGCCCAAATACTTCATGAAAATTTTCAACTTTTTTGAAGCCGAATTTCTTCATGAATATTTTCAATTGACCCACCCCCCCTCACGAAAAAGTTGAAAAAAGACGAAACACCCTCCTCTTACGAAAAAGTTGAAAAAAGACGAAACACCCCCCCTTTACGAAAAAGTTGAAAAAAGACGAAACACCTCCCCCTTACGAAAAAGTTGAAAAAAGACGAAACACCCCCCCCTTGCGAAAACTTTTTTGAAGCCGAATTTCTTCATGAATACTTTCAATTGACCCACCCCCCTCACGAAAAAGTTGAAAAAAGACGAAACACCTCCCCCTTACGAAAACTTTTTTGAAGCCGAATTTCTTCATGAAAATTTTCAACTTTTTTGAAGCCCAAATACTTCATGAAAATTTTCAACTTTTTTGAAGCCGAATTTCTTCATGAATACTTTCAATTGACCCACCCCCCTCACGAAAAAGTTGAAAAAAGACGAAATACCCCCCTCTTACGAAAAAGTTGAAAAAAGACGATACAACCCTTACGAAAAATTTGAAAAAAGACGAAACACCCCCCCCTTGCGAAAACTTTTTTTTATCCGAATTTCTTCATGAAAATTTTCAACTTTTTTGAAGCCCAAATACTTCATGAAAATTTTCATCTTTTTTGAAGCTAAATTTCTTCATGAATATTTTCAATTGACCCACCCCCGCAAACGAAAAAGTTGAAAAAAGACGAAACACCCCCCCCTTACGAAAAAGTTGAAAAAAGACGAAACACCCCCCCCCTTGTGAAAACTTTTTTGAAGCCGAATTTCTTCATGAATGTTTTCAATTGACCCACCCCCTCACGAAAAAGTTGAAAAAAGACGAAACACACCCCTCTTACGAAAAAGTTGAAAAATGACGAAACACCCCCCCCTTGCGAAAAAGTTGAAAAAAGACGAAACACCCCCCCCTTGCGAAAACTTTTTTGAAGCCGAATTTCTTCATGAAAATTTTCAACTTTTTTGAAGCCCAAATACTTCATGAAAATTTTCAACTGTTTTGAAGCCGAATTTCTCCATGAAAATTTTAAACTTTTTTGAAGCCGAATTTCTTCATGAAAATTTAAAAAAAAATTTCAAGCCCAAATACTTCATGAAAATTTTCAACTTTTTTGAAGCCGAATTTCTTCATGAAAATTTTAAACTTTTTTGAAGCCGAATTTCTTAATGAAAATTTTCAACTTTTTTGAAGCCCAAATACTTCATGAAAATTTTCAACTTTTTTGAAGCCGAATTTCTTCATGAAAATTTAAAACATTTTTGAAGCCCAAATACTTCATGAAAATTTTCAACTTTTTTGAAGCCGAATATCTTCATGAATATTTTCAATTGACCCACCCCCCCTCACGAAAAAGTTGAAAAAAGAGGAAACACCCCCCCTCACGAAAAAGTTGAAAAAAGACGAAACACCCCCCCTTGCGAAAACTTTTTTGAAGACGAATTTCTTCATTAAAATTTTCAACTTTTTCGAAGCCCAAATACTTCATGAAAATGTTCATCTTTTTTGAAGCCGAATTTCTTCATGAAAAATTTTAAACTTTTTTGAAGCCTCAATACTTCATGAAAATTTTAAACTTTTTTGAAGCCGAATTTCTTCATGAATATTTTAAACCTTTTTGAAGCCGAATTTCTTCATGAAAATTTTCAACTTTTTTGAAGCCTAAATACTACATGAAAATTTTAATTTTTTTTGAAGCTGAATTTCTTTATGAATATTTTCAACCTTTTTGAAGCCGAATTTCTTCGTAGTTGAAAAAAGACGAAACACCCCCCCCTTACGAAAAAGTTGAAAAAAGACGAAACACCCCCCCCCTCGCGAAAACTTTTTTGAAGCCGAATTTCTTCATGAAAATTTTCAACTTTTTTGAAGCCCAAATACTTCATGAAAATTTTCAACTTTTTTGAAGACGAATTTCTTCATGAATACTTTCAATTGACCCACCCCCCTCACGAAAAAGTTGAAAAAAGACGAAATACCCCCCTCTTACGAAAAAGTTGAAAAAAGACGATACAACCCTTACGAAAAAGTTGAAAAAAGACGAAACACCCCCCCCTTGCGAAAACTTTTTTGAAGCCGAATTTCTTCATGAAAATTTTCAACTTTTTTGAAGCCCAAATACTTCATGAAAATTTTCATCTTTTTTGAAGCCAAATTTCTTCATGAATATTTTCAATTGACCCACCCCCGCAAACGAAAAAGTAGAAAAAAGACGAAACACACCCCCCTTACGAAAAAGTTGAAAAAAGACGAAACACCCCCCCCTTGCGAAAACTTTTTTGAAGCCGAATTTCTTCATGAATATTTTCAATTGACCCACCCCCTCACGAAAAAGTTGAAAAAAGACGAAACACACCCCTCTTACGAAAAAGTTGAAAAATGACGAAACACCCCCCCCTTGCGAAAAAGTTGAAAAAAGACGAAACACCCCCCCCTTGCGAAAACTTTTTTGAAGCCGAATTTCTTCATGAAAATTTTCAACTTTTTTGAAGCCTAAATACTACATGAAAATTTTAATTTTTTTTGAAGCTGAATTTCTTTATGAATATTTTCAACCTTTTTGAAGCCGAATTTCTTCATGAAAATTTTCAACTTTTTTGAAGCCCAAATACTTCATGAAAATTTTCAACTTTTTTGAAGCCGAATTTCTTCATGAATATTTTCAATTGACCCACCCCCCCTCACGAAAAAGTTGAAAAAAGACGAAACACCCTCCTCTTACGAAAAAGTTGAAAAAAGACGAAACACCCCCCCTTTACGAAAAAGTTGAAAAAAGACGAAACACCTCCCCCTTACGAAAAAGTTGAAAAAAGACGAAACACCCCCCCCTTGCGAAAACTTTTTTGAAGCCGAATTTCTTCATGAATACTTTCAATTGACCCACCCCCCTCACGAAAAAGTTGAAAAAAGACGAAACACCTCCCCCTTACGAAAACTTTTTTGAAGCCGAATTTCTTCATGAAAATTTTCAACTTTTTTGAAGCCGAATTTCTTCATGAAAATTTAAAACATTTTTGAAAACCAAATACTTCATGAAAATTTTCAACTTTTTTGAAGCCGAATATCTTCATGAATATTTTCAATTGACCCACCCCCCCTCACGAAAAAGTTGAAAAAAGACGAAACACCCCCCTCTTACGAAAAAGTTGAAAAAAGACGAAACACCCCCCCTTACGAAAAAGTTGAAAAAAGACGAAACACCCCCCCCTTACGAAAAAGTTGAAAAAAGACGAAACACCCCCCCCCTCGCGAAAACTTTTTTGAAGCCGAATTTCTTCATGAAAATTTTCAACTTTTTTGAAGCCGAATTTCTTCATGAAAATTTAAAACATTTTTGAAAACCAAATACTTCATGAAAATTTTCAACTTTTTTGAAGCCGAATATCTTCATGAATATTTTCAATTGACCCACCCCCCCTCACGAAAAAGTTGAAAAAAGACGAAATACCCCCCTCTTACGAAAAAGTTGAAAAAAGACGATACAACCCTTACGAAAAAGTTGAAAAAAGACGAAACACCCCCCCCTTGCGAAAACTTTTTTGAAGCCGAATTTCTTCATGAAAATTTTCAAATTTTTTGAAGCCCAAATACTTCATGAAAATTTTCATCTTTTTTGAAGCCAAATTTCTTCATGAATATTTTCAATTGACCCACCCCCGCAAACGAAAAAGTAGAAAAAAGACGAAACACACCCCCCTTACGAAAAAGTTGAAAAAAGACGAAACACCCCCCCCTTGCGAAAACTTTTTTGAAGCCGAATTTCTTCATGAATATTTTCAATTGACCCACCCCCTCACGAAAAAGTTGAAAAAAGACGAAACACACCCCTCTTACGAAAAAGTTGAAAAATGACGAAACACCCCCCCCTTGCGAAAAAGTTGAAAAAAGACGAAACACCCCCCCCTTGCGAAAACTTTTTTGAAGCCGAATTTCTTCATGAAAATTTTCAACTTTTTTGAAGCCCAAATACTTCATGAAAATTTTCAACTGTTTTGAAGCCGAATTTCTCCATGAAAATTTTAAACTTTTTTGAAGCCGAATTTCATCATGAAAATTTTAAAAAAAATTTCAAGCCCAAATACTTCATGAAAATTTTCAACTTTTTTGAAGCCGAATTTCTTCATGAAAATTTTAAACTTTTTTGAAGCCGAATTTCTTAATTAAAATTTTCAACTTTTTTGAAGCCCAAATACTTCATGAAAATTTTCAACTTTTTTGAAGCCGAATTTCTTCATGAAAATTTTCAACTTTTTTGAAGCCGAATTTCTTCATGAAAATTTAAAAAAAATTTCAAGCCCAAATACTTCATGAAAATTTTCAACTTTTTTGAAGCCGAATTTCTTCATGAAAATTTTAAACTTTTTTGAAGCCGAATTTCTTCATGAAAATTTTCAACTTTTTTGAAGCCGAATTTCTTCATGAATATTTTCAATTGACCCACCCCCTTACGAAAAAGTTGAAAAAAGACGAAACACCCCCCCCCTTGCGAAACCTTTTTTGAAGCCGAATTTCTTCATGAATATTTTCAATTGACCCACCCCCTCACGAAAAAGTTGAAAAAAGACGAAACACACCCCTCTTACGAAAAAGTTGAAAAAAGACGAAACACCCCCCCTTACGAAAAAGTTGAAAAAAGACGAAACACCCCCCCCTTGCGAAAACTTTTTTGAAGCCCAAATACTTCATGAAAATGTTCAACTTTTTTGAAGCCGAATTTCTTCATGAATATTTTCAATTGACCCACCCCCCCTCACGAAAAAGTTCAAAAAAGACGAAACACCCCCCTCTTACGAAAAAGTTGAAAAAAGACGAAACACCCCCCCTTACGAAAAAGTTGAAAAAAGACGAAACACCCCCCCCTTACGAAAAAGTTGAAAAAAGACGAAACACCCCCCCCTCGCGAAAACTTTTTTGAAGCCGAATTTCTTCATGAAAATTTTCAACTGTTTTGAAGCCCAAATACTTCATGAAAATTTTCAACTGTTTTGAAGCCGAATTTCTTCATGAAAATTTTAAACTTTTTTGAAGCCGAATTTCTTCATGAAAATTTAAAAAAAATTTCAAGCCCAAATACTTCATGAAAATTTTCAACTTTTTTGAAGCCGAATTTCTTCATGAAAATTTTAAACTTTTTTGAAGGAGAATTTCTTAATGAAAATTTTCAACTTTTTTGAAGCCCAAATACTTCATGAAAATTTTCAACTTTTTTGAAGCCGAATTTCTTCATGAAAATTTTCAACTTTTTTGTAGCCGAATTTCTTCATGAAAATTAAAAAAAAATTTCAAGCCCAAATACTTCATGAAAATTTTCAACTTTTTTGAAGCCGAATTTCTTCATGAAAATTTTCAACTGTTTTGAAGCCGAATTTCTTCATGAATATTTTCAACTTTTTTGAAGCCCAAATACTTCATGAAAATTTTCAACTTTTTTGAAGCCCAAATACTTCATGAAAATTTTCAACTTTTTTGAAGCCCAAATACTTCATGAAAACGTTCATCTTTTTTGAAGCCGAATTTCTTCATGAAAATTTTCAACTTTTTTGAAGCCCAAATACTTCATGAAAATTTTCAACTTTTTTGAAGCCGAATTTCTTCATGAATATTTTCAATTGACCCACCCCCCCTCACGAAAAAGTTGAAAAAAGACGAAACACCCCCCTCTTACGAAAAAGTTGAAAAAAGACGAAACACCCCCCCTTACGAAAAAGTTGAAAAAAGACGAAACACCCCCCCCTTACGAAAAAGTTGAAAAAAGACGAAACACCCCCCCCTCGCGAAAACTTTTTTGAAGCCGAATTTCTTCATGAATACTTTCAATTGACCCACCCCCCTCACGAAAAAGTTGAAAAAAGACGAAACTCCCCCCCCTTACGAAAAAGTTGAAAAAAGACGAAACACCCCCCCCTTGCGAAAACTTTTTTGAAGCCGAATTTCTTCATGAATATTTTCAATTGACCCACCCCCTCACGAAAAAGTTGAAAAAAGACGAAACACACCCCTCTTACGAAAAAGTTGAAAAAAGACGAAACACCCCCCCCTTACGAAAAAGTTGAAAAAAGACGAAACACCCCCCCCTTGCAAAAACTTTTTTGAAGCCGAATTTCTTCATGAAAATTTTCAACTTTTTTGAAGCCCAAATACTTCATGAAAATTTTCAACTGTTTTGAAGCCGAATTTCTTCATGAAAATTTTAAACTTTTTTGAAGCCGAATTTCGTCATGAAAATTTAAAAAAAATTTCAAGCCCAAATACTTCATGAAAATTTTCAACTTTTTTGAAGGCGAATTTCTTCATGAAAATTTTAAACTTTTTTGAAGCAGAATTTCTTAATGAAAATTTTCAACTTTTTTGAAGCCCAAATACTTCATGAAAATTTTCAACTTTTTTGAAGCCCAAATACTTCATGAAAATTTTCAACTTTTTTGAAGCCCAAATACTTCATGAAAACGTTCATCTTTTTTGAAGCCGAATTTCTTCATGAAAATTTTCAACTTTTTTGAAGCCCAAATACTTCATGAAAATTTTCAACTTTTTTGAAGCCGAATTTCTTCATGAATATTTTCAATTGACCCACCCCCCCTCACGAAAAAGTTGAAAAAAGACGAAACACCCCCCTCTTACGAAAAAGTTGAAAAAAGACGAAACACCCCCCCTTACGAAAAAGTTGAAAAAAGACGAAACACCCCCCCCTTACGAAAAAGTTGAAAAAAGACGAAACACCCCCCCCTCGCGAAAACTTTTTTGAAGCCGAATTTCTTCATGAAAATTTTCAACTTTTTTGAAGCCCAAATACTTCATGAAAATTTTCAACTTTTTTGAAGCCGAATTTCTTCATGAATACTTTCAATTGACCCACCCCCCTCACGAAAAAGTTGAAAAAAGACGAAACTCCCCCCCCTTACGAAAAAGTTGAAAAAAGACGAAACACCCCCCCCTTGCGAAAACTTTTTTGAAGCCGAATTTCTTCATGAATATTTTCAATTGACCCACCCCCTCACGAAAAAGTTGAAAAAAGACGAAACACACCCCTCTTACGAAAAAGTTGAAAAAAGACGAAACACCCCCCCCTTACGAAAAAGTTGAAAAAAGACGAAACACCCCCCCCTTGCAAAAACTTTTTTGAAGCCGAATTTCTTCATGAAAATTTTCAACTTTTTTGAAGCCCAAATACTTCATGAAAATTTTCAACTGTTTTGAAGCCGAATTTCTTCATGAAAATTTTAAACTTTTTTGAAGCCGAATTTCGTCATGAAAATTTAAAAAAAATTTCAAGCCCAAATACTTCATGAAAATTTTCAACTTTTTTGAAGGCGAATTTCTTCATGAAAATTTTAAACTTTTTTGAAGCAGAATTTCTTAATGAAAATTTTCAACTTTTTTGAAGCCCAAATACTTCATGAAAATTTTCAACTTTTTTGAAGCCGAATTTCTTCATGAAAATTTTCAACTTTTTTGAAGCCGAATTTCTTCATGAAAATTTTCAACTTTTTTGAAGCCGAATTTCTTCATGAAAATTTTAAACTTTTTTGAAGCCGAATTTCTTAATGAAAATTTTCAACTTTTTTGAAGCCCAAATACTTCATGAAAATTTTCAACTTTTTTGAAGCCGAATTTCTTCATGAAAATTTTCAACTTTTTTGAAGCCCAAATACTTCATGAAAATTTTCATCTTTTTTGAAGCCAAATTTCTTCATGAAAATTTTCAATTGACCCACCCCCGCTAACGAAAAAGTTCAAAAAAGACGACACACCCCCCCTTTACGAAAAAGTTGAAAAAAGACGAAACACCCCCCCCCTTGCGAAAACTTTTTTGAAGCCGAATTTCTTCATGAAAATTTTCAACTTTTTTGAAGCCCAAATACTTCATGAAAATTTTCAACTTTTTTGAAGCCGAATTTCTTCATGAAAATTTTAAACTTTTTTGAAACCGAATTTCTTAATGAAAATTTTCAACTTTTTTGAAGCCCAAATACTTCATGAAAATTTTCAACTTTTTTGAAGCCGAATTTCTTCATGAAAATTTTCAACTTTTTTGAAGCCGAATTTCTTCATGAAAATTTAAAAAAAATTTCAAGCCCAAATACTTCATGAAAATTTTCAACTTTTTTGAAGCCGAATTTCTTCATGAAAATTTTAAACTTTTTTGAAGCCGAATTTCTTAATGAAAATTTTCAACTTTTTTGAAGCCCAAATACTTCATGAAAATTTTAAACTTTTTTGAAGCCGAATTTCTTCATGAAAATTTTCAACTTTTTTGAAGCTGAATTTCTTCATGAAAATTTAAAAAAAATTTCAAGCCCAAATACTTCATGAAAATTTTCAACTTTTTTGAAGCCGAATTTCTTCATGAAAATTTTAAACTTTTTTGAAGCCGAATTTCTTAATGAAAATTTTCAACTTTTTTGAAGCCCAAATACTTCATGAAAATTTTCAACTTTTTTGAAGCCGAATTTCTTCATGAAAATTTTCAACTTTTTTGAAGCCGAATTTCTTCATGAATACTTTCAATTGACCCACCCCCCTCACGAAAAAGTTGAAAAAAGACGAAACACCCCCCTCTTACGAAAAAGTTGAAAAAAGACGAAACACCCCCCCCTTACGAAAAAGTTGAAAAAAGACGAAACACCCCCCCCTTGCGAAAACTTTTTTGAAGCCGAATTTCTTCATGAAAATTTTCAACTGTTTTGAAGCCAAATTTCTTCATGAATATTTTCAACTTTTTTGAAGCCCAAATACTTCATGAAAATTTTCAACTTTTTTGAAGCCCAAATACTTCATGAAAATTTTCAACTTTTTTGAAGCCGAATTTCTTCATGAAAATTTAAAAAAATTTTGAAGCCCAAATACTTCATGAAAATTTTCAACTTTTTTGAAGCCGAATTTCTTCATGAATATTTTCAACTTTTTTGAAGCCCAAATACTTCATGAAAATTTTCAACTTTTTTGAAGCCCAAATACTTCATGAAAACGTTCAACTTTTTTGAATCCGAATTTCTTCATGAAAATTTTCAACTTTTTTGAAGCCCAAATACTTCATGAAAATTTTCAACTGTTTTGAAGCCGAATTACTTCATGAAAATTTTAAACTTTTTTGAAGCCGAATTTCTTCATGAAAATTTAAAAAAATTTTCAAGCCCAAATACTTCATGAAAATTTTCAACTTTTTTGAAGCCGAATTTCTTCATGAAAATTTTAAACTTTTTTGAAACCGAATTTCTTAATGAAAATTTTCAACTTTTTTGAAGCCCAAATACTTCATGAAAATTTTCAACTTTTTTGAAGCCGAATTTCTTTATGAAAATTTTCAACTTTTTTGAAGCCGAATTTCTTCATGAAAATTTAAAAAAAATTTCAAGCCCAAATACTTCATGAAAATTTTCAACTTTTTTGAAGCCGAATTTCTTCATGAAAATTTTAAACTTTTTTGAAGCCGAATTTCTTAATGAAAATTTTCAACTTTTTTGAAGCCCAAATACTTCATGAAAATTTTCAACTTTTTTGAAGCCGAATTTCTTCATGAATACTTTCAATTGACCCACCCCCCTCACGAAAAAGTTGAAAAAAGACGAAACACCCCCCTCTTACGAAAAAGTTGAAAAAAGAC
Source organism: Labrus mixtus (assembly GCF_963584025.1). Classification (NCBI taxonomy): domain Eukaryota; kingdom Metazoa; phylum Chordata; class Actinopteri; order Labriformes; family Labridae; genus Labrus; species Labrus mixtus. The sequence continues at coordinate 29,872,136 of NC_083623.1, forward strand.
GAAACACCCCCCCCTTGCGAAAACTTTTTTGAAGCCGAATTTCTTCATGAAAATTTTCAACTGTTTTGAAGCCAAATTTCTTCATGAAAATTTTCAACTTTTTTGAAGCCGAATTTCTTCATGAAAATTTTAAACTTTTTTGAAGCCCAAATACTTCATGAAAATTTTCAACTTTTTTGAAGCCGAATTTCTTCATGAAAATTTAAAAAAATTTTGAAGCCCAAATACTTCATGAAAATTTTCAACTTTTTTGAAGCCGAATTTCTTCATGAATATTTTCAACTTTTTTGAAGCCCAAATACTTCATGAAAATTTTCAACTTTTTTGAAGCCCAAATACTTCATGAAAACGTTCAACTTTTTTGAAGCCGAATTTCTTCATGAAAATTTTCAACTTTTTTGAAGCCCAAATACTTCATGAAAATTTTCAACTGTTTTGAAGCCGAATTACTTCATGAAAATTTTAAACTTTTTTGAAGCCGAATTTCTTCATGAAAATTTAAAAAAATTTTCAAGCCCAAATACTTCATGAAAATTTTCAACTTTTTTGAAGCCGAATTTCTTCATGAAAATTTTAAACTTTTTTGAAACCGAATTTCTTAATGAAAATTTTCAACTTTTTTGAAGCCCAAATACTTCATGAAAATTTTCAACTTTTTTGAAGCCGAATTTCTTTATGAAAATTTTCAACTTTTTTGAAGCCGAATTTCTTCATGAAAATTTAAAAAAAATTTCAAGCCCAAATACTTCATGAAAATTTTCAACTTTTTTGAAGCCGAATTTCTTCATGAAAATTTTAAACTTTTTTGAAGCCGAATTTCTTAATGAAAATTTTCAACTTTTTTGAAGCCCAAATACTTCATGAAAATTTTCAACTTTTTTGAAGCCGAATTTCTTCATGAATACTTTCAATTGACCCACCCCCCTCACGAAAAAGTTGAAAAAAGACGAAACACCCCCCTCTTACGAAAAAGTTGAAAAAAGACGAAACACCCCCCCCTTACGAAAAAGTTGAAAAAAGACGAAACACCCCCCCCTTGCGAAAACTTTTTTGAAGCCGAATTTCTTCATGAAAATTTTCAACTGTTTTGAAGCCAAATTTCTTCATGAAAATTTTCAACTTTTTTGAAGCCGAATTTCTTCATGAAAATTTTAAACTTTTTTGAAGCCCAAATACTTCATGAAAATTTTCAACTTTTTTGAAGCCGAATTTCTTCATGAAAATTTAAAAAAATTTTGAAGCCCAAATACTTCATGAAAATTTTCAACTTTTTTGAAGCCGAATTTCTTCATGAATATTTTCAACTTTTTTGAAGCCCAAATACTTCATGAAAATTTTCAACTTTTTTGAAGCCCAAATACTTCATGAAAACGTTCAACTTTTTTGAAGCCGAATTTCTTCATGAAAATTTTCAACTTTTTTGAAGCCCAAATACTTCATGAAAATTTTCAACTGTTTTGAAGCCGAATTACTTCATGAAAATTTTAAACTTTTTTGAAGCCGAATTTCTTCATGAAAATTTAAAAAAAATTTCAAGCCCAAATACTTCATGAAAATTTTCAACTTTTTTGAAGCCGAATTTCTTCATGAAAATTTTCAACTTTTTTGAAGCCCAAATACTTCATGAAAATTTTCAACTTTTTTGAAGCCGAATTTCTTCATGAAAATTTTCAACTTTTTTGAAGCTGAATTTCTTCATGAATACTTTCAATTGACCCACCCCCCTCACGAAAAAGTTGAAAAAAGACGAAACACCCCCCTCTTACGAAAAAGTTGAAAAAAGACGAAACACCCCCCCCTTACGAAAAAGTTGAAAAAAGACGAAACACCCCCCCCCTTGCGAAAACTTTTTTGAAGCCGAATTTCTTCATGAAAATTTTCAACTGTTTTGAAGCCAAATTTCTTCATGAAAATTTTCAACTTTTTTGAAGCCGAATTTCTTCATGAAAATTTTAAACTTTTTTGAAGCCCAAATACTTCATGAAAATTTTCAACTTTTTTGAAGCCGAATTTCTTCATGAAAATTTAAAAAAATTTTGAAGCCCAAATACTTCATGAAAATTTTCAACTTTTTTGAATCCTAATTTCTTCATGAAAATTTTCAACTTTTTTGAAGCCGAATTTCTTAATGAAAATTTTCAACTTTTTTGAAGCCCAAATACTTCATGAAAATTTTCAACTTTTTTGAAGCCCAAATACTTCATGAAAATTTTCAACTTTTTTGAAGCCGAATTTCTTCATGAAAATTTTCAACTTTTTTGAAGCCCAAATACTTCATGAAAATTTTCAACTTTTTTGAAGCCGAATTTCTTCATGAAAATTTAAAAAAATTTTGAAGCCCAAATACTTCATGAAAATTTTCAACTTTTTTGAAGCCGAATTTCTTCATGAATATTTTCAACTTTTTTGAAGCCCAAATACTTCATGAAAATTTTCAACTTTTTTGAAGCCCAAATACTTCATGAAAACGTTCAACTTTTTTGAAGCCGAATTTCTTCATGAAAATTTTCAACTTTTTTGAAGCCCAAATACTTCATGAAAATTTTCAACTGTTTTGAAGCCGAATTACTTCATGAAAATTTTAAACTTTTTTGAAGCCGAATTTCTTCATGAAAATTTAAAAAAATTTTGAAGCCCAAATACTTCATGAAAATTTTCAACTTTTTTGAAGCCGAATTTCTTCATGAATATTTTCAACTTTTTTGAAGCCCAAATACTTCATGAAAATTTTCAACTTTTTTGAAGCCCAAATACTTCATGAAAATTTTCAACTTTTTTGAAGCCCAAATACTTCATGAAAAATTTCAATTGACCAACCCCCCCATATGAAAAAGTTGAAAAAAGAGGAAACACCCCCCCTCACGAAAAAGTTGAAAAAAGACGAAACAACCCCCTTGCGAAAACTTTTTTGAAGACGAATTTCTTCATTAAAATTTTCAACTTTTTCGAAGCCCAAATACTTCATGAAAATGTTCATCTTTTTTGAAGCCGAATTTCTTCATGAATACTTTCAATTGACCCACCCCCCTCACGAAAAAGTTGAAAAAAGACGAAACACCCCCCTCTTACGAAAAAGTTGAAAAAAGACGAAACACCCCCCCCTTACGAAAAAGTTGAAAAAAGACGAAACACCCCCCCCTTGCGAAAACTTTTTTGAAGCCGAATTTCTTCATGAAAATTTTCAACTGTTTTGAAGCCAAATTTCTTCATGAATATTTTCAACTTTTTTGAAGCCCAAATACTTCATGAAAATTTTCAACTTTTTTGAAGCCCAAATACTTCATGAAAATTTTCAACTTTTTTGAAGCCGAATTTCTTCATGAAAATTTAAAAAGATTTTGAAGCCCAAATACTTCATGAAAATTTTCAACTTTTTTGAAGCCGAATTTCTTCATGAATATTTTCAACTTTTTTGAAGCCCAAATACTTCATGAAAATTTTCAACTTTTTTGAAGCCCAAATACTTCATGAAAATTTTCAACTTTTTTGAAGCCGAATTTCTTCATGAATATTTTCAACTTTTTTGAAGCCCAAATACTTCATGAAAATTTTCAACTTTTTTGAAGCCCAAATACTTCATGAAAACGTTCAACTTTTTTGAAGCCGAATTTCTTCATGAAAATTTTCAACTTTTTTGAAGCCCAAATACTTCATGAAAATTTTCAACTTTTTTGAAGCCCAAATACTTCATGAAAAATTTCAATTGACCAACCCCCCCATATGAAAAAGTTGAAAAAAGAGGAAACACCCCCCCTCACGAAAAAGTTGAAAAAAGACGAAACACCCCCCCTTGCGAAAACTTTTTTGAAGACGAATTTCTTCATTAAAATTTTGAACTTTTTCGAAGCCCAAATACTTCATGAAAATGTTCATCTTTTTTGAAGCCGAATTTCTTCATGAATACTTTCAATTGACCCACCCCCCTCACGAAAAAGTTGAAAAAAGACGAAACACCCCCCTCTTACGAAAAAGTTGAAAAAAGACGAAACACCCCCCCCTTGCGAAAACTTTTTTGAAGCCGAATTTCTTCATGAAAATTTTCAACTGTTTTGAAGCCAAATTTCTTCATGAATATTTTCAACTTTTTTGAAGCCCAAATACTTCATGAAAATTTTCAACTTTTTTGAAGCCCAAATACTTCATGAAAATTTTCAACTTTTTTGAAGCCGAATTTCTTCATGAAAATTTAAAAAAATTTTGAAGCCCAAATACTTCATGAAAATTTTCAACTTTTTTGAAGCCGAATTTCTTCATGAAAATTTAAAAAAATTTTGAAGCCCAAATACTTCATGAAAATTTTCAACTTTTTTGAAGCCGAATTTCTTCATGAATATTTTCAACTTTTTTGAAGCCCAAATACTTCATGAAAATTTTCAACTTTTTTGAAGCCCAAATACTTCATGAAAACGTTCAACTTTTTTGAAGCCGAATTTCTTCATGAAAATTTTCAACTTTTTTGAAGCCCAAATACTTCATGAAAATTTTCAACTGTTTTGAAGCCGAATTACTTCATGAAAATTTTCAACTTTTTTGAAGCCGAATTTCTTCATGAAAATTTAAAAAAATTTTGAAGCCCAAATACTTCATGAAAATTTTCAACTTTTTTGAAGCCGAATTTCTTCATGAATATTTTCAACTTTTTTGAAGCCCAAATACTTCATGAAAATTTTCAACTTTTTTGAAGCCCAAATACTTCATGAAAACGTTCAACTTTTTTGAAGCCGAATTTCTTCATGAAAATTTTCAACTTTTTTGAAGCCCAAATACTTCATGAAAATTTTCAACTGTTTTGAAGCCGAATTACTTCATGAAAATTTTAAACTTTTTTGAAGCCGAATTTCTTCATGAAAATTTAAAAAAAATTTCAAGCCCAAATACTTCATGAAAATTTTCAACTTTTTTGAAGCCGAATTCATTCATGAAAATTTTAAACTTTTTTGAAACCGAATTTCTTAATGAAAATTTTCAACTTTTTTGAAGCCCAAATACTTCATGAAAATTTTCAACTTTTTTGAAGCCGAATTTCTTTATGAAAATTTTCAACTTTTTTGAAGCCGAATTTCTTCATGAAAATTTAAAAAAAATTTCAAGCCCAAATACTTCATGAAAATTTTCAACTTTTTTGAAGCCGAATTTCTTCATGAAAATTTTAAACTTTTTTGAAGCCGAATTTCTTAATGAAAATTTTCAACTTTTTTGAAGCCCAAATACTTCATGAAAATTTTCAACTTTTTTGAAGCCGAATTTCTTCATGAAAATTTTCAACTTTTTTGAAGCTGAATTTCTTCATGAATACTTTCAATTGACCCACCCCCCTCACGAAAAAGTTGAAAAAAGACGAAACACCCCCCTCTTACGAAAAAGTTGAAAAAAGACGAAACACCCCCCCCTTACGAAAAAGTTGAAAAAAGACGAAACACCCCCCCCTTGCGAAAACTTTTTTGAAGCCGAATTTCTTCATGAAAATTTTCAACTGTTTTGAAGCCAAATTTCTTCATGAAAATTTTCAACTTTTTTGAAGCCGAATTTCTTCATGAAAATTTTCAACTTTTTTGAAGCCGAATTTCTTCATGAAAATTTTAAACTTTTTTGAAACCGAATTTCTTAATGAAAATTTTCAACTTTTTTGAAGCCCAAATACTTCATGAAAATTTTCAACTTTTTTGAAGCCGAATTTCTTTATGAAAATTTTCAACTTTTTTGAAGCCGAATTTCTTCATGAAAATTTTAAACTTTTTTGAAGCCGAATTTCTTAATGAAAATTTTCAACTTTTTTGAAGCCCAAATACTTCATGAAAATTTTCAACTTTTTTGAAGCCGAATTTCTTCATGAAAATTTTCAACTTTTTTGAAGCTGAATTTCTTCATGAATACTTTCAATTGACCCACCCCCCTCACGAAAAAGTTGAAAAAAGACGAAACACCCCCCTCTTACGAAAAAGTTGAAAAAAGACGAAACACCCCCCCCTTACGAAAAAGTTGAAAAAAGACGAAACACCCCCCCCTTGCGAAAACTTTTTTGAAGCCGAATTTCTTCATGAAAATTTTCAACTGTTTTGAAGCCAAATTTCTTCATGAAAATTTTCAACTTTTTTGAAGCCGAATTTCTTCATGAATATTTTCAACTTTTTTGAAGCCCAAATACTTCATGAAAATTTTCAACTTTTTTGAAGCCCAAATACTTCATGAAAACGTTCAACTTTTTTGAAGCCGAATTTCTTCATGAAAATTTTCAACTTTTTTGAAGCCCAAATACTTCATGAAAATTTTCAACTTTTTTGAAGCCCAAATACTTCATGAAAAATTTCAATTGACCAACCCCCCCATATGAAAAAGTTGAAAAAAGAGGAAACACCCCCCCTCACGAAAAAGTTGAAAAAAGACGAAACAACCCCCTTGCGAAAACTTTTTTGAAGACGAATTTCTTCATTAAAATTTTCAACTTTTTCGAAGCCCAAATACTTCATGAAAATGTTCATCTTTTTTGAAGCCGAATTTCTTCATGAATACTTTCAATTGACCCACCCCCCTCACGAAAAAGTTGAAAAAAGACGAAACACCCCCCTCTTACGAAAAAGTTGAAAAAAGACGAAACACCCCCCCCTTACGAAAAAGTTGAAAAAAGACGAAACACCCCCCCCTTGCGAAAACTTTTTTGAAGCCGAATTTCTTCATGAAAATTTTCAACTGTTTTGAAGCCAAATTTCTTCATGAATATTTTCAACTTTTTTGAAGCCCAAATACTTCATGAAAATTTTCAACTTTTTTGAAGCCCAAATACTTCATGAAAATTTTCATCTTTTTTGAAGCCGAATTTCTTCATGAAAATTTAAAAAGATTTTGAAGCCCAAATACTTCATGAAAATTTTCAACTTTTTTGAAGCCGAATTTCTTCATGAATATTTTCAACTTTTTTGAAGCCCAAATACTTCATGAAAATTTTCAACTTTTTTGAAGCCCAAATACTTCATGAAAATTTTCAACTTTTTTGAAGCCGAATTTCTTCATGAATATTTTCAACTTTTTTGAAGCCCAAATACTTCATGAAAATTTTCAACTTTTTTGAAGCCCAAATACTTCATGAAAACGTTCAACTTTTTTGAAGCCGAATTTCTTCATGAAAATTTTCAACTTTTTTGAAGCCCAAATACTTCATGAAAATTTTCAACTTTTTTGAAGCCCAAATACTTCATGAAAAATTTCAATTGACCAACCCCCCCATATGAAAAAGTTGAAAAAAGAGGAAACACCCCCCCTCACGAAAAAGTTGAAAAAAGACGAAACACCCCCCCTTGCGAAAACTTTTTTGAAGACGAATTTCTTCATTAAAATTTTCAACTTTTTCGAAGCCCAAATACTTCATGAAAATGTTCATCTTTTTTGAAGCCGAATTTCTTCATGAAAATTTTAAACTTTTTTGAAGCCTCAATACTTCATGAAAATTTTAAACTTTTTTGAAGCCGAATTTCTTCATGAATATTTTCAACCTTTTTGAAGCCGAATTTCTTCATGAAAATTTTCAACTTTTTTGAAGCCTAAATACTACATGAAAATTTTAATTTTTTTTGAAGCTGAATTTCTTTATGAATATTTTCAACCTTTTTGAAGCCGAATTTCTTCATGAAAATTTTAAACTTTTTTGAAGCCCAAATACTTCATGAAAATTTTCAACTTTTTTGAAGCCGAATTTCTTCATGAATATTTTCAATTGACCCACCCCCCCTCACGAAAAAGTTGAAAAAAGACGAAACACCCCCCTCTTACGAAAAAGTTGAAAAAAGACGAAACACACCCCCTTTACGAAAAAGTTGAAAAAAGACGAAACACCCCCCCCTTGCGAAAACTTTTTTGAAGCCGAATTTCTTCATGAATACTTTCAATTGACCCACCCCCCTCACGAAAAAGTTGAAAAAAGACGAAACACCTCCCCCTTACGAAAACTTTTTTGAAGCCGAATTTCTTCATGAAAATTTTAAACTTTTTTGAAGCCTCAATACTTCATGAAAATTTTAAACTTTTTTGAAGCCGAATTTCTTCATGAATATTTTCAACCTTTTTGAAGCCGAATTTCTTCATGAAAATTTTAAACTTTTTTAAAGGCCAAATACTTCATGAAAATTTTCAACTTTTTTGAAGCCGAATTTCTTCATGAATATTTTCAATTGACCCACCCCCCCTCACGAAAAAGTTGAAAAAAGACGAAACACCCCCCCTCACGAAAAAGTTGAAAAAAGACGAAACACCTCCCCCTTACGAAAACTTTTTTGAAGCCGAATTTCTTCATGAAAATTTTCAACTTTTTTGAAGCCCAAATACTTCATGAAAATCTTCAACTTTTTTGAAGCCGAATTTCTTCATGAATACTTTCAATTGACCCACCCCCCTCACGAAAAAGTTGAAAAAAGACGAAACACCCCCCTCTTACGAAAAAGTTGAAGAAAGACGAAACACCCCCCCCTTACGAAAAAGTTGAAAAAAGACGAAACACCCCCCCTCACGAAAAAGTTGAAAAAAGACGAAACACCTCCCCCTTACGAAAACTTTTTTGAAGCCGAATTTCTTCATGAAAATTTTTAACTTTTTTGAAGCCCAAATACTTCATGAAAATCTTCAACTTTTTTGAAGCCGAATTTCTTCATGAATACTTTCAATTGACCCACCCCCCTCACGAAAAAGTTGAAAAAAGACGAAACACCCCCCTCTTACGAAAAAGTTGAAGAAAGACGAAACACCCCCCCCTTACGAAAAAGTTGAAAAAAGACGAAACACCCCCCCTCACGAAAAAGTTGAAAAAAGACGAAACACCTCCCCCTTACGAAAACTTTTTTGAAGCCGAATTTCTTCATGAAAATTTTAAACTTTTTTGAAGCCTCAATACTTCATGAAAATTTTAAACTTTTTTGAAGCCGAATTTCTTCATGAATATTTTCAACCTTTTTGAAGCCGAATTTCTTCATGAATATTTTCAATTGACCCACCCCCCCTCACGAAAAAGTTGAAAAAAGACGAAACACCCCCCTCTTATGAAAAAGTTGAAAAAAGACGAAACACCCCACCTTACGAAAAAGTTGAAAAAAGACGAAACACCCCCCCTCACGAAAAAGTTGAAAAAAGACGAAACACCTACACCTTACGAAAACTTTTTTGAAGCCGAATTTCTTCATGAAAATTTTCAACGTTTTTGAAGCCGAATTTCTTCATGAAAATTTTAAACTTTTTTGAAGCCCAAATACTTCATGAAAATTTTCAACTTTTTTGAAGCCGAATTTCTTCATGAATATTTTCAATTGACCCACCCCCCTCACGAAAAAGTTGAAAAAAGACGAAACACCCCCCTCTTACGAAAAAGTTGAAAAAAGACGAAACACACCCCCTTTACGAAAAAGTTGAAAAAAGACGAAACACCCCCCCCTTGCGAAAACTTTTTTGAAGCCGAATTTCTTCATGAATACTTTCAATTGACCCACCCCCCTCACGAAAAAGTTGAAAAAAGACGAAACACCTCCCCCTTACGAAAACTTTTTTGAAGCCGAATTTCTTCATGAAAATTTTAAACTTTTTTGAAGCCTCAATACTTCATGAAAATTTTAAACTTTTTTGAAGCCGAATTTCTTCATGAATATTTTCAACCTTTTTGAAGCCGAATTTCTTCATGAAAATTTTAAACTTTTTTAAAGGCCAAATACTTCATGAAAATTTTCAACTTTTTTGAAGCCGAATTTCTTCATGAATATTTTCAATTGACCCACCCCCCCTCACGAAAAAGTTGAAAAAAGACGAAACACCCCCCCTCACGAAAAAGTTGAAAAAAGACGAAACACCTCCCCCTTACGAAAACTTTTTTGAAGCCGAATTTCTTCATGAAAATTTTCAACTTTTTTGAAGCCCAAATACTTCATGAAAATCTTCAACTTTTTTGAAGCCGAATTTCTTCATGAATACTTTCAATTGACCCACCCCCCTCACGAAAAAGTTGAAAAAAGACGAAACACCCCCCTCTTACGAAAAAGTTGAAGAAAGACGAAACACCCCCCCCTTACGAAAAAGTTGAAAAAAGACGAAACACCCCCCCTCACGAAAAAGTTGAAAAAAGACGAAACACCTCCCCCTTACGAAAACTTTTTTGAAGCCGAATTTCTTCATGAAAATTTTTAACTTTTTTGAAGCCCAAATACTTCATGAAAATCTTCAACTTTTTTGAAGCCGAATTTCTTCATGAATACTTTCAATTGACCCACCCCCCTCACGAAAAAGTTGAAAAAAGACGAAACACCCCCCTCTTACGAAAAAGTTGAAGAAAGACGAAACACCCCCCCCTTACGAAAAAGTTGAAAAAAGACGAAACACCCCCCCTCACGAAAAAGTTGAAAAAAGACGAAACACCTCCCCCTTACGAAAACTTTTTTGAAGCCGAATTTCTTCATGAAAATTTTAAACTTTTTTGAAGCCTCAATACTTCATGAAAATTTTAAACTTTTTTGAAGCCGAATTTCTTCATGAATATTTTCAACCTTTTTGAAGCCGAATTTCTTCATGAATATTTTCAATTGACCCACCCCCCCTCACGAAAAAGTTGAAAAAAGACGAAACACCCCCCTCTTATGAAAAAGTTGAAAAAAGACGAAACACCCCACCTTACGAAAAAGTTGAAAAAAGACGAAACACCCCCCCTCACGAAAAAGTTGAAAAAAGACGAAACACCTACACCTTACGAAAACTTTTTTGAAGCCGAATTTCTTCATGAAAATTTTCAACGTTTTTGAAGCCGAATTTCTTCATGAAAATTTTAAACTTTTTTGAAGCCCAAATACTTCATGAAAATTTTCAACTTTTTTGAAGCCGAATTTCTTCATGAATATTTTCAATTGACCCACCCCCCTCACGAAAAAGTTGAAAAAAGACGAAACACCCCCCTCTTACGAAAAAGTTGAAAAAAGACGAAACACCCCCCCCTTACGAAAAAGTTGAAAAAAGACGAAACACCCCCCCCTTGCGAAAACTTTTTTGAATCCGAATTTCTTCATGAAAATTTTCAACTTTTTTGAAGCCTAAATACTTCATGAAAATTTTAATCTTTTTTGAAGCCGAATTTCTTCATGAATATTTTCAACCTTTTTGAAGCCGAATTTCTTCATGAAAATTTTCAACTTTTTTGAAGCCCAGATACTTCATGAAAATTTTCAACTTTTTTGAAGCCGAATTTCTCAATGAATATTTTCAATTGACCCACCCAACTCACGAAAAAGTTGAAAAAAAACGAAACACCCCCCTCTTACGAAAAAGTTGAAAAAAGACGAAACACCCCCCCCTCACGAAAAAGTTGAAAAAAGACGAAACACCCCCCCCTTAGGAAAAAGTTGAAAAAATACGAAACACCCCCCCCTTGCGAAAACTTTTTTGAAGCCGAATTTCTTTATGAAAATTTTCAACTTTTTTGAAGCCGAATTTCTTCATGAATACTTTCAATTGACCCACCCCCCTCACGAAAAAGTTGAAAAAAGACGAAACACCCCCCCTTACGAAAAAGTTGAAAAAAGACGAAACACCCCCCCTCACGAAAAAGTTGAAAAAAGACGAAACACCTCCCCCTTATGAAAACTTTTTTGAAGCCGAATTTCTTCATGAAAATTTTCAACTTTTTTGAAGCCTAAATACTTCATGAAAATTTTCAACTTTTTTGAAGCCGAATTTCTTCATGAATACTTTCAATTGACCCACCCCCTCACGAAAAAGTTGAAAAAAGACGAAACACCCCCCTCTTACGAAAAAGTTGAAAAAAGACGAAACACCCCCCCCTTACGAAAAAGTTGAAAAAAGACGAAACACCCCCCCTTACGAAAAAGTTGAAAAAAGACGAAACACCCCCCCCTCACGAAAAAGTTGAAAAAAGACGAAACACTTCCCCCTTACGAAAACTTTTTTGAAGCCGAATTTCTTCATGAAAATTTTCAACTTTTTTGAAGCCGAATTTCTTCATGAAAATTTTCAACTTTTTTGAAGCCGAATTTCTTCATGAATACTTTCAATTGACCCACCCCCCTCACGAAAAAGTTGAAAAAAGACGAAACACCCCCCTCTTACGAAAAAGTTGAAAAAAGACGAAACACCCCCCCCCTTACGAAAAAGTTGAAAAAAGACGAAACACCCCCCCCTTGCGAAAACTTTTTTGAAGCCGAATTTCTTCATGAAAATGTTCAACTGTTTTGAAGCCAAATTTCTTCATGAATATTTTCAACTTTTTTCAAGCCCAAATACTTCATGAAAATTTTCAACTTTTTTGAAGCCCAAATACTTCATGAAAATTTTCAACTTTTTTGAAGCCGAATTTCTTCATGAAAATTTAAAAAAATTTTGAAGCCCAAATACTTCATGAAAATTTTCAACTTTTTTGAAGCCGAATTTCTTCATGAATATTTTCAACTTTTTTGAAGCCCAAATACTTCATGAAAATTTTCAACTTTTTTGAAGCCCAAATACTTCATGAAAACGTTCAACTGTTTTGAAGCCGAATTTCTTCATGAAAATTTTCAACTTTTTTGAAGCCGAATTTCTTCATGAAAATTTAAAAAAAATTTCAAGCCCAAATACTTCATGAAAATTTTCAACTTTTTTGAAGCCGAATTTCTTCATGAAAATTTTAAACTTTTTTGAATCCGAATTTCTTAATGAAAATTTTCAACTTTTTTGGAGCCCAAATACTTCATGAAAATTTTCAACTTTTTTGAAGCCGAATTTCTTCATGAAAATTTTCAACTTTTTTGAAGCTGAATTTCTTCATGAAAATTTAAAAAAAATTTCAAGCCCAAATACTTCATGAAAATTTTCAACTTTTTTGAAGCCGAATTTCTTCATGAAAATTTTCAACTTTGTTGAAGCCCAAATACTTCATGAAAATTTTCAACTTTTTTGAAGCCGAATTTCTTCATGAAAATTTAAAAAAATTTTGAAGCCCAAATACTTCATGAAAATTTTCAACTTTTTTGAAGCCGAATTTCTTCATGAATATTTTCAACTTTTTTGAAGCCCAAATACTTCATGAAAATTTTCAACTTTTTTGAAGCCCAAATACTTCATGAAAACCTTCAACTTTTTTGAAGCCGAATTTCTTCATGAAAATTTTCAACTTTTTTGAAGCCCAAATACTTCATGAAAATTTTCAACTGTTTTGAAGCCGAATTACTTCATGAAAATTTTAAACTTTTTTGAAGCCGAATTTCTTCATGAAAATTTAAAAAAATTTTCAAGCCCAAATACTTCATGAAAATTTTCAACTTTTTTGAAGCCGAATTTCTTCATGAAAATTTTAAACTTTTTTGAAACCGAATTTCTTAATGAAAATTTTCAACTTTTTTGAAGCCCAAATACTTCATGAAAATTTTCAACTTTTTTGAAGCCGAATTTCTTCATGAAAATTTTCAACTTTTTTGAAGCCGAATTTCTTCATGAAAATTTAAAAAAAATTTCAAGCCCAAATACTTCATGAAAATTTTCAACTTTTTTGAAGCCGAATTTCTTCATGAAAATTTTAAACTTTTTTGAAGCCGAATTTCTTAATGAAAATTTTCAACTTTTTTGAAGCCCAAATACTTCATGAAAATTTTCAACTTTTTTGAAGCCGAATTTCTTCATGAAAATTTTCAACTTTTTTGAAGCTGAATTTCTTCATGAAAATTTAAAAAAAATTTCAAGCCCAAATACTTCATGAAAATTTTCAACTTTTTTGAAGCCGAATTTCTTCATGAAAATTTTCAACTTTTTTGAAGCCGAATTTCTTAATGAAAATTTTCAACTTTTTTGAAGCCCAAATACTTCATGAAAATTTTCAACTTTTTTGAAGCCGAATTTCTTCATGAAAATTTTCAACTTTTTTGAAGCCGAATTTCTTCATGAATACTTTCAATTGACCCACCCCCCTCACGAAAAAGTTGAAAAAAGACGAAACACCCCCCTCTTACGAAAAAGTTGAAAAAAGACGAAACACCCCCCCCTTACGAAAAAGTTGAAAAAAGACGAAACACCCCCCCCTTGCGAAAACTTTTTTGAAGCTGAATTTCTTCATGAAAATTTTCAACTGTTTTGAAGCCAAATTTCTTCATGAATATTTTCAACTTTTTTGAAGCCCAAATACTTCATGAAAATTTTCAACTTTTTTGAAGCCCAAATACTTCATGAAAATTTTAAACTTTTTTGAAGCCGAATTACTTAATGAAAATTTTCAACTTTTTTGAAGCCCAAATACTTCATGAAAATTTTCAACTTTTTTGAAGCCGAATTTCTTCATGAAAATTTTCAACTTTTTTGAAGCTGAATTTCTTCATGAAAATTTAAAAAAAATTTCAAGCCCAAATACTTCATGAAAATTTTCAACTTTTTTGAAGCCGAATTTCTTCATGAAAATTTTAAACTTTTTTGAAGCCGAATTTCTTAATGAAAATTTTCAACTTTTTTGAAGCCCAAATACTTCATGAAAATTTTCAACTTTTTTGAAGCCCAAATACTTCATGAAAATTTTCAACTTTTTTGAAGCCGAATTTCTTCATGAAAATTTTCAACTTTTTTGAAGCTGAATTTCTTCATGAAAATTTAAAAAAAATTTCAAGCCCAAATACTTCATGAAAATTTTCAACTTTTTTGAAGCCGAATTTCTTCATGAAAATTTTAAACTTTTTTGAAGCCGAATTTCTTAATGAAAATTTTCAACTTTTTTGAAGCCCAAATACTTCATGAAAATTTTCAACTTTTTTGAAGCCCAAATACTTCATGAAAATTTTCAACTTTTTTGAAGCCGAATTTCTTCATGAAAATTTTCAACTTTTTTGAAGCTGAATTTCTTCATGAAAATTTAAAAAAAATTTCAAGCCCAAATACTTCATGAAAATTTTCAACTTTTTTGAAGCCGAATTTCTTCATGAATATTTTCAACTTTTTTGAAGCCCAAATACTTCATGAAAATTTTCAACTTTTTTGAAGCCCAAATACTTCATGAAAACGTTCAACTTTTTTGAAGCCGAATTTCTTCATGAAAATTTTCAACTTTTTTGAAGCCCAAATGCTTCATGAAAATTTTCAACTGTTTTGAAGCCGAATTACTTCATGAAAATTTTAAACTTTTTTGAAGCCGAATTTCTTCATGAAAATTTAAAAAAATTTTCAAGCCCAAATACTTCATGAAAATTTTCAACTTTTTTGAAGCCGAATTTCTTCATGAAAATTTTAAACTTTTTTGAAACCGAATTTCTTAATGAAAATTTTCAACTTTTTTGAAGCCCAAATACTTCATGAAAATTTTCAACTTTTTTGAAGCCGAATTTCTTCATGAAAATTTTCAACTTTTTTGAAGCCGAATTTCTTCATGAAAATTTAAAAAAAATTTCAAGCCCAAATACTTCATGAAAATTTTCAACTTTTTTGAAGCCGAATTTCTTCATGAATACTTTCAATTGACCCACCCCCCTCACGAAAAAGTTGAAAAAAGACGAAACACCCCCCTCTTACGAAAAAGTTGAAGAAAGACGAAACACCCCCCCCTTACGAAAAAGTTGAAAAAAGACGAAACACCCCCCCTCACGAAAAAGTTGAAAAAAGACGAAACACCTCCCCCTTACGAAAACTTTTTTGAAGCCGAATTTCTTCATGAAAATTTTTAACTTTTTTGAAGCCCAAATACTTCATGAAAATCTTCAACTTTTTTGAAGCCGAATTTCTTCATGAATACTTTCAATTGACCCACCCCCCTCACGAAAAAGTTGAAAAAAGACGAAACACCCCCCTCTTACGAAAAAGTTGAAGAAAGACGAAACACCCCCCCCTTACGAAAAAGTTGAAAAAAGACGAAACACCCCCCCTCACGAAAAAGTTGAAAAAAGACGAAACACCTCCCCCTTACGAAAACTTTTTTGAAGCCGAATTTCTTCATGAAAATTTTAAACTTTTTTGAAGCCTCAATACTTCATGAAAATTTTAAACTTTTTTGAAGCCGAATTTCTTCATGAATATTTTCAACCTTTTTGAAGCCGAATTTCTTCATGAATATTTTCAATTGACCCACCCCCCCTCACGAAAAAGTTGAAAAAAGACGAAACACCCCCCTCTTATGAAAAAGTTGAAAAAAGACGAAACACCCCACCTTACGAAAAAGTTGAAAAAAGACGAAACACCCCCCCTCACGAAAAAGTTGAAAAAAGACGAAACACCTACACCTTACGAAAACTTTTTTGAAGCCGAATTTCTTCATGAAAATTTTCAACGTTTTTGAAGCCGAATTTCTTCATGAAAATTTTAAACTTTTTTGAAGCCCAAATACTTCATGAAAATTTTCAACTTTTTTGAAGCCGAATTTCTTCATGAATATTTTCAATTGACCCACCCCCCTCACGAAAAAGTTGAAAAAAGACGAAACACCCCCCTCTTACGAAAAAGTTGAAAAAAGACGAAACACCCCCCCCTTACGAAAAAGTTGAAAAAAGACGAAACACCCCCCCCTTGCGAAAACTTTTTTGAATCCGAATTTCTTCATGAAAATTTTCAACTTTTTTGAAGCCTAAATACTTCATGAAAATTTTAATCTTTTTTGAAGCCGAATTTCTTCATGAATATTTTCAACCTTTTTGAAGCCGAATTTCTTCATGAAAATTTTCAACTTTTTTGAAGCCCAGATACTTCATGAAAATTTTCAACTTTTTTGAAGCCGAATTTCTCAATGAATATTTTCAATTGACCCACCCAACTCACGAAAAAGTTGAAAAAAAACGAAACACCCCCCTCTTACGAAAAAGTTGAAAAAAGACGAAACACCCCCCCCTCACGAAAAAGTTGAAAAAAGACGAAACACCCCCCCCTTAGGAAAAAGTTGAAAAAATACGAAACACCCCCCCCTTGCGAAAACTTTTTTGAAGCCGAATTTCTTTATGAAAATTTTCAACTTTTTTGAAGCCGAATTTCTTCATGAATACTTTCAATTGACCCACCCCCCTCACGAAAAAGTTGAAAAAAGACGAAACACCCCCCCTTACGAAAAAGTTGAAAAAAGACGAAACACCCCCCCTCACGAAAAAGTTGAAAAAAGACGAAACACCTCCCCCTTATGAAAACTTTTTTGAAGCCGAATTTCTTCATGAAAATTTTCAACTTTTTTGAAGCCTAAATACTTCATGAAAATTTTCAACTTTTTTGAAGCCGAATTTCTTCATGAATACTTTCAATTGACCCACCCCCTCACGAAAAAGTTGAAAAAAGACGAAACACCCCCCTCTTACGAAAAAGTTGAAAAAAGACGAAACACCCCCCCCTTACGAAAAAGTTGAAAAAAGACGAAACACCCCCCCTTACGAAAAAGTTGAAAAAAGACGAAACACCCCCCCCTCACGAAAAAGTTGAAAAAAGACGAAACACTTCCCCCTTACGAAAACTTTTTTGAAGCCGAATTTCTTCATGAAAATTTTCAACTTTTTTGAAGCCGAATTTCTTCATGAAAATTTTCAACTTTTTTGAAGCCGAATTTCTTCATGAATACTTTCAATTGACCCACCCCCCTCACGAAAAAGTTGAAAAAAGACGAAACACCCCCCTCTTACGAAAAAGTTGAAAAAAGACGAAACACCCCCCCCCTTACGAAAAAGTTGAAAAAAGACGAAACACCCCCCCCTTGCGAAAACTTTTTTGAAGCCGAATTTCTTCATGAAAATGTTCAACTGTTTTGAAGCCAAATTTCTTCATGAATATTTTCAACTTTTTTCAAGCCCAAATACTTCATGAAAATTTTCAACTTTTTTGAAGCCCAAATACTTCATGAAAATTTTCAACTTTTTTGAAGCCGAATTTCTTCATGAAAATTTAAAAAAATTTTGAAGCCCAAATACTTCATGAAAATTTTCAACTTTTTTGAAGCCGAATTTCTTCATGAATATTTTCAACTTTTTTGAAGCCCAAATACTTCATGAAAATTTTCAACTTTTTTGAAGCCCAAATACTTCATGAAAACGTTCAACTGTTTTGAAGCCGAATTTCTTCATGAAAATTTTCAACTTTTTTGAAGCCGAATTTCTTCATGAAAATTTAAAAAAAATTTCAAGCCCAAATACTTCATGAAAATTTTCAACTTTTTTGAAGCCGAATTTCTTCATGAAAATTTTAAACTTTTTTGAATCCGAATTTCTTAATGAAAATTTTCAACTTTTTTGGAGCCCAAATACTTCATGAAAATTTTCAACTTTTTTGAAGCCGAATTTCTTCATGAAAATTTTCAACTTTTTTGAAGCTGAATTTCTTCATGAAAATTTAAAAAAAATTTCAAGCCCAAATACTTCATGAAAATTTTCAACTTTTTTGAAGCCGAATTTCTTCATGAAAATTTTCAACTTTGTTGAAGCCCAAATACTTCATGAAAATTTTCAACTTTTTTGAAGCCGAATTTCTTCATGAAAATTTAAAAAAATTTTGAAGCCCAAATACTTCATGAAAATTTTCAACTTTTTTGAAGCCGAATTTCTTCATGAATATTTTCAACTTTTTTGAAGCCCAAATACTTCATGAAAATTTTCAACTTTTTTGAAGCCCAAATACTTCATGAAAACCTTCAACTTTTTTGAAGCCGAATTTCTTCATGAAAATTTTCAACTTTTTTGAAGCCCAAATACTTCATGAAAATTTTCAACTGTTTTGAAGCCGAATTACTTCATGAAAATTTTAAACTTTTTTGAAGCCGAATTTCTTCATGAAAATTTAAAAAAATTTTCAAGCCCAAATACTTCATGAAAATTTTCAACTTTTTTGAAGCCGAATTTCTTCATGAAAATTTTAAACTTTTTTGAAACCGAATTTCTTAATGAAAATTTTCAACTTTTTTGAAGCCCAAATACTTCATGAAAATTTTCAACTTTTTTGAAGCCGAATTTCTTCATGAAAATTTTCAACTTTTTTGAAGCCGAATTTCTTCATGAAAATTTAAAAAAAATTTCAAGCCCAAATACTTCATGAAAATTTTCAACTTTTTTGAAGCCGAATTTCTTCATGAAAATTTTAAACTTTTTTGAAGCCGAATTTCTTAATGAAAATTTTCAACTTTTTTGAAGCCCAAATACTTCATGAAAATTTTCAACTTTTTTGAAGCCGAATTTCTTCATGAAAATTTTCAACTTTTTTGAAGCTGAATTTCTTCATGAAAATTTAAAAAAAATTTCAAGCCCAAATACTTCATGAAAATTTTCAACTTTTTTGAAGCCGAATTTCTTCATGAAAATTTTCAACTTTTTTGAAGCCGAATTTCTTAATGAAAATTTTCAACTTTTTTGAAGCCCAAATACTTCATGAAAATTTTCAACTTTTTTGAAGCCGAATTTCTTCATGAAAATTTTCAACTTTTTTGAAGCCGAATTTCTTCATGAATACTTTCAATTGACCCACCCCCCTCACGAAAAAGTTGAAAAAAGACGAAACACCCCCCTCTTACGAAAAAGTTGAAAAAAGACGAAACACCCCCCCCTTACGAAAAAGTTGAAAAAAGACGAAACACCCCCCCCTTGCGAAAACTTTTTTGAAGCTGAATTTCTTCATGAAAATTTTCAACTGTTTTGAAGCCAAATTTCTTCATGAATATTTTCAACTTTTTTGAAGCCCAAATACTTCATGAAAATTTTCAACTTTTTTGAAGCCCAAATACTTCATGAAAATTTTAAACTTTTTTGAAGCCGAATTACTTAATGAAAATTTTCAACTTTTTTGAAGCCCAAATACTTCATGAAAATTTTCAACTTTTTTGAAGCCGAATTTCTTCATGAAAATTTTCAACTTTTTTGAAGCTGAATTTCTTCATGAAAATTTAAAAAAAATTTCAAGCCCAAATACTTCATGAAAATTTTCAACTTTTTTGAAGCCGAATTTCTTCATGAAAATTTTAAACTTTTTTGAAGCCGAATTTCTTAATGAAAATTTTCAACTTTTTTGAAGCCCAAATACTTCATGAAAATTTTCAACTTTTTTGAAGCCCAAATACTTCATGAAAATTTTCAACTTTTTTGAAGCCGAATTTCTTCATGAAAATTTTCAACTTTTTTGAAGCTGAATTTCTTCATGAAAATTTAAAAAAAATTTCAAGCCCAAATACTTCATGAAAATTTTCAACTTTTTTGAAGCCGAATTTCTTCATGAAAATTTTAAACTTTTTTGAAGCCGAATTTCTTAATGAAAATTTTCAACTTTTTTGAAGCCCAAATACTTCATGAAAATTTTCAACTTTTTTGAAGCCCAAATACTTCATGAAAATTTTCAACTTTTTTGAAGCCGAATTTCTTCATGAAAATTTTCAACTTTTTTGAAGCTGAATTTCTTCATGAAAATTTAAAAAAAATTTCAAGCCCAAATACTTCATGAAAATTTTCAACTTTTTTGAAGCCGAATTTCTTCATGAATATTTTCAACTTTTTTGAAGCCCAAATACTTCATGAAAATTTTCAACTTTTTTGAAGCCCAAATACTTCATGAAAACGTTCAACTTTTTTGAAGCCGAATTTCTTCATGAAAATTTTCAACTTTTTTGAAGCCCAAATGCTTCATGAAAATTTTCAACTGTTTTGAAGCCGAATTACTTCATGAAAATTTTAAACTTTTTTGAAGCCGAATTTCTTCATGAAAATTTAAAAAAATTTTCAAGCCCAAATACTTCATGAAAATTTTCAACTTTTTTGAAGCCGAATTTCTTCATGAAAATTTTAAACTTTTTTGAAACCGAATTTCTTAATGAAAATTTTCAACTTTTTTGAAGCCCAAATACTTCATGAAAATTTTCAACTTTTTTGAAGCCGAATTTCTTCATGAAAATTTTCAACTTTTTTGAAGCCGAATTTCTTCATGAAAATTTAAAAAAAATTTCAAGCCCAAATACTTCATGAAAATTTTCAACTTTTTTGAAGCCGAATTTCTTCATGAAAATTTTCAACTTTTTTGAAGCTGAATTTCTTCATGAAAATTTAAAAAAAATTTCAAGCCCAAATACTTCATGAAAATTTTCAACTTTTTTGAAGCCGAATTTCTTCATGAAAATTTTAAACTTTTTTGAAGCCGAATTTCTTAATGAAAATTTTCAACTTTTTTGAAGCCCAAATACTTCATGAAAATTTTCAACTTTTTTGAAGCCGAATTTCTTCATGAAAATTTTAAACTTTTTTGAAGCCGAATTTCTTAATGAAAATTTTCAACTTTTTTGAAGCCCAAATACTTCATGAAAATTTTCAACTTTTTTGAAGCCGAATTTCTTCATGAAAATTTTCAACTTTTTTGAAGCCGAATTTCTTCATGAATACTTTCAATTGACCCACCCCCCTCACGAAAAAGTTGAAAAAAGACGAAACACCCCCCTCTTACGAAAAAGTTGAAAAAAGACGAAACACCCCCCCCTTACGAAAAAGTTGAAAAAAGACGAAACACCCCCCCCTTGCGAAAACTTTTTTGAAGCCGAATTTCTTCATGAAAATTTTCAACTGTTTTGAAGCCAAATTTCTTCATGAATATTTTCAACTTTTTTGAAGCCCAAATACTTCATGAAAATTTTCAACTTTTTTGAAGCCCAAATACTTCATGAAAATTTTAAACTTTTTTGAAGCCGAATTACTTAATGAAAATTTTAAACTTTTTTGAAGCCCAAATACTTCATGAAAATTTTCAACTTTTTTGAAGCCGAATTTCTTCATGAAAATTTTCAACTTTTTTGAAGCTGAATTTCTTCATGAAAATTAAAAAAAAATTTCAAGCCCAAATACTTCATGAAAATTTTCAACTTTTTTGAAGCCGAATTTCTTCATGAAAATTTTAAACTTTTTTGAAGCCGAATTTCTTAATGAAAATTTTCAACTTTTTTGAAGCCCAAATACTTCATGAAAATTTTCAACTTTTTTGAAGCCCAAATACTTCATGAAAATTTTCAACTTTTTTGAAGCCGAATTTCTTCATGAAAATTTTCAACTTTTTTGAAGCTGAATTTCTTCATGAAAATTTAAAAAAAATTTCAAGCCCAAATACTTCATGAAAATTTTCAACTTTTTTGAAGCCGAATTTCTTCATGAATATTTTCAACTTTTTTGAAGCCCAAATACTTCATGAAAATTTTCAACTTTTTTGAAGCCCAAATACTTCATGAAAACGTTCAACTTTTTTGAAGCCGAATTTCTTCATGAAAATTTTCAACTTTTTTGAAGCCCAAATACTTCATGAAAATTTTCAACTGTTTTGAAGCCGAATTACTTCATGAAAATTTTAAACTTTTTTGAAGCCGAATTTCTTCATGAAAATTTAAAAAAATTTTCAAGCCCAAATACTTCATGAAAATTTTCAACTTTTTTGAAGCCGAATTTCTTCATGAAAATTTTAAACTTTTTTGAAACCGAATTTCTTAATGAAAATTTTCAACTTTTTTGAAGCCCAAATACTTCATGAAAATTTTCAACTTTTTTGAAGCCGAATTTCTTCATGAAAATTTTCAACTTTTTTGAAGCCGAATTTCTTCATGAAAATTTAAAAAAAATTTCAAGCCCAAATACTTCATGAAAATTTTCAACTTTTTTGAAGCCGAATTTCTTCATGAAAATTTTCAACTTTTTTGAAGCTGAATTTCTTCATGAAAATTTAAAAAAAATTTCAAGCCCAAATACTTCATGAAAATTTTCAACTTTTTTGAAGCCGAATTTCTTCATGAGTATTTTCAACTTTTTTGAAGCCCAAATACTTCATGAAAATTTTCAACTTTTTTGAAGCCCAAATACTTCATGAAAACGTTCAACTTTTTTGAAGCCGAATTTCTTCATGAAAATTTTCAACTTTTTTGAAGCCCAAATACTTCATGAAAATTTTCAACTGTTTTGAAGCCGAATTACTTCATGAAAATTTTAAACTTTTTTGAAGCCGAATTTCTTCATGAAAATTTAAAAAAATTTTCAAGCCCAAATACTTCATGAAAATTTTCAACTTTTTTGAAGCCGAATTTCTTCATGAAAATTTTAAACTTTTTTGAAACCGAATTTCTTAATGAAAATTTTCAACTTTTTTGAAGCCCAAATACTTCATGAAAATTTTCAACTTTTTTGAAGCCGAATTTCTTCATGAAAATTTTCAACTTTTTTGAAGCCGAATTTCTTCATGAAAATTTAAAAAAAATTTCAAGCCCAAATACTTCATGAAAATTTTCAACTTTTTTGAAGCCGAATTTCTTCATGAAAATTTTCAACTTTTTTGAAGCTGAATTTCTTCATGAAAATTTAAAAAAAATTTCAAGCCCAAATACTTCATGAAAATTTTCAACTTTTTTGAAGCCGAATTTCTTCATGAAAATTTTCAACTTTTTTGAAGCCGAATTTCTTCATGAAAATTTTCAACTTTTTTGAAGCCGAATTTCTTAATGAAAATTTTCAACTTTTTTGAAGCCCAAATACTTCATGAAAATTTTCAACTTTTTTGAAGCCGAATTTCTTCATGAAAATTTTAAACTTTTTTGAAGCCGAATTTCTTAATGAAAATTTTCAACTTTTTTGAAGCCCAAATACTTCATGAAAATTTTCAACTTTTTTGAAGCCGAATTTCTTCATGAAAATTTTCAACTTTTTTGAAGCCGAATTTCTTCATGAATACTTTCAATTGACCCACCCCCCTCACGAAAAAGTTGAAAAAAGACGAAACACCCCCCTCTTACGAAAAAGTTGAAAAAAGACGAAACACCCCCCCCTTACGAAAAAGTTGAAAAAAGACGAAACACCCCCCCCTTGCGAAAACTTTTTTGAAGCCGAATTTCTTCATGAAAATTTTCAACTGTTTTGAAGCCAAATTTCTTCATGAATATTTTCAACTTTTTTGAAGCCCAAATACTTCATGAAAATTTTCAACTTTTTTGAAGCCCAAATACTTCATGAAAATTTTAAACTTTTTTGAAGCCGAATTACTTAATGAAAATTTTAAACTTTTTTGAAGCCCAAATACTTCATGAAAATTTTCAACTTTTTTGAAGCCGAATTTCTTCATGAAAATTTTCAACTTTTTTGAAGCTGAATTTCTTCATGAAAATTTAAAAAAAATTTCAAGCCCAAATACTTCATGAAAATTTTCAACTTTTTTGAAGCCGAATTTCTTCATGAAAATTTTAAACTTTTTTGAAGCCGAATTTCTTAATGAAAATTTTCAACTTTTTTGAAGCCCAAATACTTCATGAAAATTTTCAACTTTTTTGAAGCCCAAATACTTCATGAAAATTTTCAACTTTTTTGAAGCCGAATTTCTTCATGAAAATTTTCAACTTTTTTGAAGCTGAATTTCTTCATGAAAATTTAAAAAAAATTTCAAGCCCAAATACTTCATGAAAATTTTCAACTTTTTTGAAGCCGAATTTCTTCATGAAAATTTTAAACTTTTTTGAAGCCCAAATACTTCATGAAAATTTTCAACTTTTTTGAAGCCGAATTTCTTCATGAAAATTTAAAAAAATTTTGAAGCCCAAATACTTCATGAAAATTTTCAACTTTTTTGAAGCCGAATTTCTTCATGAATATTTTCAACTTTTTTGAAGCCCAAATACTTCATGAAAATTTTCAACTTTTTTGAAGCCCAAATACTTCATGAAAACGTTCAACTTTTTTGAAGCCGAATTTCTTCATGAAAATTTTCAACTTTTTTGAAGCCCAAATACTTCATGAAAATTTTCAACTGTTTTGAAGACGAATTACTTCATGAAAATTTTAAACTTTTTTGAAGCCGAATTTCTTCATGAAAATTTAAAAAAAATTTCAAGCCCAAATACTTCATGAAAATTTTCAACTTTTTTGAAGCCGAATTTCTTCATGAAAATTTTAAACTTTTTTGAAACCGAATTTCTTAATGAAAATTTTCAACTTTTTTGAAGCCCAAATACTTCATGAAAATTTTCAACTTTTTTGAAGCCGAATTTCTTCATGAAAATTTTCAACTTTTTTGAAGCCGAATTTCTTCATGAAAATTTAAAAAAAATTTCAAGCCCAAATACTTCATGAAAATTTTCAACTTTTTTGAAGCCGAATTTCTTCATGAAAATTTTAAACTTTTTTGAAGCCGAATTACTTAATGAAAATTTTCAACTTTTTTGATGCCCAAATACTTCATGAAAATTTTCAACTTTTTTGAAGCCGAATTTCTTCATGAAAATTTTCAACTTTTTTGAAGCTGAATTTCTTCATGAAAATTTAAAAAAAATTTCAAGCCCAAATACTTCATGAAAATTTTCAACTTTTTTGAAGCCGAATTTCTTCATGAAAATTTTAAACTTTTTTGAAGCCGAATTTCTTAATGAAAATTTTCAACTTTTTTGAAGCCCAAATACTTCATGAAAATTTTCAACTTTTTTGAAGCCGAATTTCTTCATGAAAATTTTCAACTTTTTTGAAGCCGAATTTCTTCATGAATACTTTCAATTGACCCACCCCCCTCACGAAAAAGTTGAAAAAAGACGAAACACCCCCCTCTTACGAAAAAATTGAAAAAAGACGAAACACCCCCCCCTTACGAAAAAGTTGAAAAAAGACGAAACACCCCCCCCTTGCGAAAACTTTTTTGAAGCCGAATTTCTTCATGAAAATGTTCAACTGTTTTGAAGCCAAATTTCTTCATGAATATTTTCAACTTTTTTCAAGCCCAAATACTTCATGAAAATTTTCAACTTTTTTGAAGCCCAAATACTTCATGAAAATTTTCAACTTTTTTGAAGCCGAATTTCTTCATGAATATTTTCAACTTTTTTGAAGCCCAAATACTTCATGAAAATTTTCAACTTTTTTGAAGCCCAAATACTTCATGAAAACGTTCAACTTTTTTGAAGCCGAATTTCTTCATGAAAATTTCCAACTTTTTTGAAGCCGAATTTCTTCATGAAAATTTAAAAAAAATTTCAAGCCCAAATACTTCATGAAAATTTTCAACTTTTTTGAAGCCGAATTTCTTCATGAAAATTTTAAACTTTTTTGAAGCCGAATTTCTTAATGAAAATTTTCAACTTTTTTGAAGCCCAAATACTTCATGAAAATTTTCAACTTTTTTGAAGCCGAATTTCTTCATGAAAATTTTCAACTTTTTTGAAGCTGAATTTCTTCATGAAAATTTAAAAAAAATTTCAAGCCCAAATACTTCATGAAAATTTTCAACTTTTTTGAAGCCGAATTTCTTCATGAAAATTTTAAACTTTTTTGAAGCCGAATTTCTTAATGAAAATTTTCAACTTTTTTGAAGCCCAAATACTTCATGAAAATTTTCAACTTTTTTGAAGCCGAATTTCTTCATGAAAATTTTCAACTTTTTTGAAGCTGAATTTCTTAATGAAAATGTAAAAAAAATTTCAAGCCCAAATACTTCATGAAAATTTTCAACTTTTTTGAAGCCGAATTTCTTCATGAAAATTTTAAACTTTTTTGAAGCCGAATTACTTAATGAAAATTTTCAACTTTTTTGAAGCCCAAATACTTCATGAAAATTTTCAACATTTTTGAAGCCGAATTTCTTCATGAAAATTTTCAACTTTTTTGAAGCTGAATTTCTTCATGAAAATTTAAAAAAAATTTCAAGCCCAAATACTTCATGAAAATTTTCAACTTTTTTGAAGCCGAATTTCTTCATGAAAATTTTCAACTTTTTTGAAGCCGAATTTCTTAATGAAAATTTTCAACTTTTTTGAAGCCCAAATACTTCATGAAAATTTTCAACTTTTTTGAAGCCGAATTTCTTCATGAAAATTTTAAACTTTTTTGAAGCCGAATTTCTTAATGAAAATTTTCAACTTTTTTGAAGCCCAAATACTTCATGAAAATTTTCAACTTTTTTGAAGCCGAATTTCTTCATGAAAATTTTCAACT
This sequence comes from Labrus mixtus, assembly GCF_963584025.1. Classification (NCBI taxonomy): domain Eukaryota; kingdom Metazoa; phylum Chordata; class Actinopteri; order Labriformes; family Labridae; genus Labrus; species Labrus mixtus. The sequence goes on from NC_083623.1 coordinate 29,898,985, forward strand.
TTTTTGAAGCCGAATTTCTTCATGAATACTTTCAATTGACCCACCCCCCTCACGAAAAAGTTGAAAAAAGACGAAACACCCCCCTCTTACGAAAAAATTGAAAAAAGACGAAACACCCCCCCCTTACGAAAAAGTTGAAAAAAGACGAAACACCCCCCCCTTGCGAAAACTTTTTTGAAGCCGAATTTCTTCATGAAAATGTTCAACTGTTTTGAAGCCAAATTTCTTCATGAATATTTTCAACTTTTTTCAAGCCCAAATACTTCATGAAAATTTTCAACTTTTTTGAAGCCCAAATACTTCATGAAAATTTTCAACTTTTTTGAAGCCGAATTTCTTCATGAATATTTTCAACTTTTTTGAAGCCCAAATACTTCATGAAAATTTTCAACTTTTTTGAAGCCCAAATACTTCATGAAAACGTTCAACTTTTTTGAAGCCGAATTTCTTCATGAAAATTTTCAACTTTTTTGAAGCCCAAATACTTCATGAAAATTTTCAACTGTTTTGAAGCCGAATTTCTTCATGAAAATTTCCAACTTTTTTGAAGCCGAATTTCTTCATGAAAATTTAAAAAAAATTTCAAGCCCAAATACTTCATGAAAATTTTCAACTTTATTGAAGCCGAATTTCTTCATGAAAATTTTAAACTTTTTTGAAGCCGAATTTCTTAATGAAAATTTTCAACTTTTTTGAAGCCCAAATACTTCATGAAAATTTTCAACTTTTTTGAAGCCGAATTTCTTCATGAAAATTTTCAACTTTTTTGAAGCTGAATTTCTTCATGAAAATTTAAAAAAAATTTCAAGCCCAAATACTTCATGAAAATTTTCAACTTTTTTGAAGCCGAATTTCTTCATGAAAATTTTAAACTTTTTTGAAGCCGAATTACTTAATGAAAATTTTCAACTTTTTTGAAGCCCAAATACTTCATGAAAATTTTCAACTTTTTTGAAGCCGAATTTCTTCATGAAAATTTTCAACTTTTTTGAAGCTGAATTTCTTCATGAAAATTTAAAAAAAATTTCAAGCCCAAATACTTCATGAAAATTTTCAACTTTTTTGAAGCCGAATTTCTTCATGAAAATTTTAAACTTTTTTGAAGCCGAATTTCTTAATGAAAATTTTCAACTTTTTTGAAGCCCAAATACTTCATGAAAATTTTCAACTTTTTTGAAGCCGAATTTCTTCATGAAAATTTTCAACTTTTTTGAAGCCGAATTTCTTCATGAATACTTTCAATTGACCCACCCCCCTCACGAAAAAGTTGAAAAAAGACGAAACACCCCCCTCTTACGAAAAAGTTGAAAAAAGACGAAACACCCCCCCCTTACGAAAAAGTTGAAAAAAGACGAAACACCCCCCCCTTGCGAAAACTTTTTTGAAGCCGAATTTCTTCATGAAAATGTTCAACTGTTTTGAAGCCAAATTTCTTCATGAATATTTTCAACTTTTTTCAAGCCCAAATACTTCATGAAAATTTTCAACTTTTTTGAAGCCCAAATACTTCATGAAAATTTTAAACTTTTTTGAAGCCGAATTTCTTAATGAAAATTTTCAACTTTTTTGAAGCCCAAATACTTCATGAAAATTTTCAACTTTTTTGAAGCCGAATTTCTTCATGAAAATTTTCAACTTTTTTGAAGCCGAATTTCTTCATGAATACTTTCAATTGACCCACCCCCTTCACGAAAAAGTTGAAAAAAGACGAAACACCCCCCTCTTACGAAAAAATTGAAAAAAGACGAAACACCCCCCCCTTACGAAAAAGTTGAAAAAAGACGAAACACCCCCCCCTTGCGAAAACTTTTTTGAAGCCGAATTTCTTCATGAAAATGTTCAACTGTTTTGAAGCCAAATTTCTTCATGAATATTTTCAACTTTTTTCAAGCCCAAATACTTCATGAAAATTTTCAACTTTTTTGAAGCCCAAATACTTCATGAAAATTTTCAACTTTTTTGAAGCCGAATTTCTTCATGAATATTTTCAACTTTTTTGAAGCCCAAATACTTCATGAAAATTTTCAACTTTTTTGAAGCCCAAATACTTCATGAAAACGTTCAACTTTTTTGAAGCCGAATTTCTTCATGAAAATTTTCAACTTTTTTGAAGCCCAAATACTTCATGAAAATTTTCAACTGTTTTGAAGCCGAATTTCTTCATGAAAATTTCCAACTTTTTTGAAGCCGAATTTCTTCATGAAAATTTAAAAAAAAATTCAAGCCCAAATACTTCATGAAAATTTTCAACTTTTTTGAAGCCGAATTTCTTCATGAAAATTTTAAACTTTTTTGAATCCGAATTTCTTAATGAAAATTTTCAACTTTTTTGAAGCCCAAATACTTCATGAAAATTTTCAACTTTTTTGAAGCCGAATTTCTTCATGAAAATTTTCAACTTTTTTGAAGCTGAATTTCTTCATGAAAATTTTAAAAAAATTTCAAGCCCAAATACTTCATGAAAATTTTCAACTTTTTTGAAGCCGAATTTCTTCATGAAAATTTTAAACTTTTTTGAAGCCGAATTACTTAATGAAAATTTTCAACTTTTTTGAAGCCCAAATACTTCATGAAAATTTTCAACTTTTTTGAAGCCGAATTTCTTCATGAAAATTTTCAACTTTTTTGAAGCTGAATTTCTTCATGAAAATTTAAAAAAAATTTCAAGCCCAAATACTTCATGAAAATTTTCAACTTTTTTGAAGCCGAATTTCTTCATGAAAATTTTAAACTTTTTTGAAGCCGAATTTCTTAATGAAAATTTTCAACTTTTTTGAAGCCCAAATACTTCATGAAAATTTTCAACTTTTTTGAAGCCGAATTTCTTCATGAAAATTTTCAACTTTTTTGAAGCCGAATTTCTTCATGAAAATTTAAAAAAAATTTCAAGCCCAAATACTTCATGAAAATTTTCAACTTTTTTGAAGCCAAATTTCTTCATGAATATTTTCAACTTTTTTGAAGCCCAAATACTTCATGAAAATTTTCAACTTTTTTGAAGCCCAAATACTTCATGAAAATTTTCAACTTTTTTGAAGCCGAATTTCTTCATGAAAATGTAAAAAAAATTTGAAGCCCAAATACTTCATGAAAATTTAAAAAAATTTTGAAGCCCAAATACTTCATGAAAATTTTCAACTTTTTTGAAGCCGAATTTCTTCATGAATATTTTCAACTTTTTTGAAGCCCAAATACTTCATGAAAATTTTCAACTTTTTTGAAGCCCAAATACTTCATGAAAACGTTCAACTTTTTTGAAGCCGAATTTCTTCATGAAAATTTTCAACTTTTTTGAAGCCCAAATACTTCATGAAAATTTTCAACTTTTTTGAAGCCCAAATACTTCATGAAAAATTTCAATTGACCAACCCCCCCATATGAAAAAGTTGAAAAAAGAGGAAACACCCCCCCTCACGAAAAAGTTGAAAAAAGACGAAACACCCCCCCTTCCGAAAACTTTTTTGAAGACGAATTTCTTCATTAAAATTTTCAACTTTTTCGAAGCCCAAATACTTCATGAAAATTTTCATCTTTTTTGAAGCCGAATTTCTTCATGAAAATTTTAAACTTTTTTGAAGCCTCAATACTTCATGAAAATTTTAAACTTTTTTGAAGCCGAATTTCTTCATGAATATTTTCAACCTTTTTGAAGCCGAATTTCTTCATGAAAATTTTCAACTTTTTTGAAGCCTAAATACTACATGAAAATTTTAATTTTTTTTGAAGCTGAATTTCTTTATGAATATTTTCAACCTTTTTGAAGCCGAATTTCTTCATGAAAATTTTAAACTTTTTTGAAGCCCAAATACTTCATGAAAATTTTCAACTTTTTTGAAGCCGAATTTCTTCATGAATATTTTCAATTGACCCACCCCCCCTCACGAAAAAGTTGAAAAAAGACGAAACACCCCCCTCTTACGAAAAAGTTGAAAAAAGACGAAACACCCCCCCTTTACGAAAAAGTTGAAAAAAGACGAAACACCCCCCCCTTACGAAAAAGTTGAAAAAAGACGAAACACCCCCCCCTTGCGAAAACTTTTTTGAAGCCGAATTTCTTCATGAATACTTTCAATTGACCCACCCCCCTCACGAAAAAGTTGAAAAAAGACGAAACACCTCCCCCTTACGAAAACTTTTTTGAAGCCGAATTTCTTCATGAAAATTTTAAACTTTTTTGAAGCCTCAATACTTCATGAAAATTTTAAACTTTTTTGAAGCCGAATTTCTTCATGAATATTTTCAACCTTTTTGAAGCCGAATTTCTTCATGAAAATTTTAAACTTTTTTAAAGCCCAAATACTTCATGAAAATTTTCAACTTTTTTGAAGCCGAATTTCTTCATGAATATTTTCAATTGACCCACCCCCCCTCACGAAAAAGTTGAAAAAAGACGAAACACCCCCCCTCACGAAAAAGTTGAAAAAAGACGAAACACCTCCCCCTTACGAAAACTTTTTTGAAGCCGAATTTCTTCATGAAAATTTTCAACTTTTTTGAAGCCCAAATACTTCATGAAAATCTTCAACTTTTTTGAAGCCGAATTTCTTCATGAATACTTTCAATTGACCCACCCCCCTCACGGAAAAGTTGAAAAAAGACGAAACACCCCCCTCTTACGAAAAAGTTGAAGAAAGACGAAACACCCCCCCCTTACGAAAAAGTTGAAAAAAGACGAAACACCCCCCCTCACGAAAAAGTTGAAAAAAGACGAAACACCTCCCCCTTACGAAAACTTTTTTGAAGCCGAATTTCTTCATGAAAATTTTAAACTTTTTTGAAGCCTCAATACTTCATGAAAATTTTAAACTTTTTTGAAGCCGAATTTCTTCATGAAAATTTTAAACTTTTTTGAAGCCGAATTACTTAATGAAAATTTTAAACTTTTTTGAAGCCTCAATACTTCATGAAAATTTTAAACTTTTTTGAAGCCGAATTTCTTCATGAATATTTTCAACCTTTTTGAAGCCGAATTTCTTCATGAAAATTTTCAACTTTTTTGAAGCCTAAATACTACATGAAAATTTTAATTTTTTTTGAAGCTGAATTTCTTTATGAATATTTTCAACCTTTTTGAAGCCGAATTTCTTCATGAAAATTTTAAACTTTTTTGAAGCCCAAATACTTCATGAAAATTTTCAACTTTTTTGAAGCCGAATTTCTTCATGAATATTTTCAATTGACCCACCCCCCCTCACGAAAAAGTTGAAAAAAGACGAAACACCCCCCTCTTACGAAAAAGTTGAAAAAAGACGAAACACCCCCCCTTTACGAAAAAGTTGAAAAAAGACGAAACACCCCCCCCTTACGAAAAAGTTGAAAAAAGACGAAACACCCCCCCCTTGCGAAAACTTTTTTGAAGCCGAATTTCTTCATGAATACTTTCAATTGACCCACCCCCCTCACGAAAAAGTTGAAAAAAGACGAAACACCTCCCCCTTACGAAAACTTTTTTGAAGCCGAATTTCTTCATGAAAATTTTAAACTTTTTTGAAGCCTCAATACTTCATGAAAATTTTAAACTTTTTTGAAGCCGAATTTCTTCATGAATATTTTCAACCTTTTTGAAGCCGAATTTCTTCATGAAAATTTTAAACTTTTTTAAAGCCCAAATACTTCATGAAAATTTTCAACTTTTTTGAAGCCGAATTTCTTCATGAATATTTTCAATTGACCCACCCCCCCTCACGAAAAAGTTGAAAAAAGACGAAACACCCCCCCTCACGAAAAAGTTGAAAAAAGACGAAACACCTCCCCCTTACGAAAACTTTTTTGAAGCCGAATTTCTTCATGAAAATTTTCAACTTTTTTGAAGCCCAAATACTTCATGAAAATCTTCAACTTTTTTGAAGCCGAATTTCTTCATGAATACTTTCAATTGACCCACCCCCCTCACGGAAAAGTTGAAAAAAGACGAAACACCCCCCTCTTACGAAAAAGTTGAAGAAAGACGAAACACCCCCCCCTTACGAAAAAGTTGAAAAAAGACGAAACACCCCCCCTCACGAAAAAGTTGAAAAAAGACGAAACACCTCCCCCTTACGAAAACTTTTTTGAAGCCGAATTTCTTCATGAAAATTTTAAACTTTTTTGAAGCCTCAATACTTCATGAAAATTTTAAACTTTTTTGAAGCCGAATTTCTTCATGAAAATTTTAAACTTTTTTGAAGCCGAATTACTTAATGAAAATTTTAAACTTTTTTGAAGCCCAAATACTTCATGAAAATTTTCAACTTTTTTGAAGCCGAATTTCTTCATGAAAATTTTCAACTTTTTTGAAGCTGAATTTCTTCATGAAAATTTAAAAAAAATTTCAAGCCCAAATACTTCATGAAAATTTTCAACTTTTTTGAAGCCGAATTTCTTCATGAAAATTTTAAACTTTTTTGAAGCCGAATTTCTTAATGAAAATTTTCAACTTTTTTGAAGCCCAAATACTTCATGAAAATTTTCAACTTTTTTGAAGCCGAATTTCTTCATGAAAATTTTCAACTTTTTTGAAGCCGAATTTCTTCATTAATACTTTCAATTGACCCACCCCCCTCACGAAAAAGTTGAAAAAAGACGAAACAACCCCCTCTTACGAAAAAGTTGAAAAAAGACGAAACACCCCCCCTTTACGAAAAAGTTGAAAAAAGACGAAACACCCCCCCCTTGCGAAAACTTTTTTGAAGCCGAATTTCTTCATGAAAATGTTCAACTGTTTTGAAGCCAAATTTCTTCATGAATATTTTCAACTTTTTTCAAGCCCAAATACTTCATGAAAATTTTCAACTTTTTTGAAGCCCAAATACTTCATGAAAATTTTCAACTTTTTTGAAGCCGAATTTCTTCATGAAAATTTAAAAAAATTTTGAAGCCCAAATACTTCATGAAAATTTTCAACTTTTTTGAAGCCGAATTTCTTCATGAATATTTTCAACTTTTTTGAAGCCCAAATACTTCATGAAAATTTTCAACTTTTTTGAAGCCCAAATACTTGATGAAAACGTTCAACTTTTTTGAAGCCGAATTTCTTCATGAAAATTTTCAACTTTTTTGAAGCCCAAATACTTCATGAAAATTTTCAACTGTTTTGAAGCCGAATTTCTTCATGAAAATTTTCAACTTTTTTGAAGCCGAATTTCTTCATGAAAATTTAAAAAAAATTTCAAGCCCAAATACTTCATGAAAATTTTCAACTTTTTTGAAGCCAAATTTCTTCATGAATATTTTCAACTTTTTTGAAGCCCAAATACTTCATGAAAATTTTCAACTTTTTTGAAGCCCAAATACTTCATGAAAATTTTCAACTTTTTTGAAGCCGAATTTCTTCATGAAAATGTAAAAAAATTTTGAAGCCCAAATACTTCATGAAAATTTAAAAAAATTTTGAAGCCCAAATACTTCATGAAAATTTTCAACTTTTTTGAAGCCGAATTTCTTCATGAATATTTTCAACTTTTTTGAAGCCCAAATACTTCATGAAAATTTTCAACTTTTTTGAAGCCCAAATACTTCATGAAAACGTTCAACTTTTTTGAAGCCGAATTTCTTCATGAAAATTTTCAACTTTTTTGAAGCCCAAATACTTCATGAAAATTTTCAACTTTTTTGAAGCCCAAATACTTCATGAAAAATTTCAATTGACCAACCCCCCCATATGAAAAAGTTGAAAAAAGAGGAAACACCCCCCCTCACGAAAAAGTTGAAAAAAGACGAAACACCCCCCCTTGCGAAAACTTTTTTGAAGACGAATTTCTTCATTAAAATTTTCAACTTTTTCGAAGCCCAAATACCTCATGAAAATGTTCATCTTTTTTGAAGCCGAATTTCTTCATGAAAATTTTAAACTTTTTTGAAGCCTCAATACTTCATGAAAATTTTAAACTTTTTTGAAGCCGAATTTCTTCATGAATATTTTCAACCTTTTTGAAGCCGAATTTCTTCATGAAAATTTTCAACTTTTTTGAAGCCTAAATACTACATGAAAATTTTAATTTTTTTTGAAGCTGAATTTCTTTATGAATATTTTCAACCTTTTTGAAGCCGAATTTCTTCATGAAAATTTAAAAAAAATTTCAAGCCCAAATACTTCATGAAAATTTTCAACTTTTTTGAAGCCGAATTTCTTCATGAAAATTTTAAACTTTTTTGAAGCCGAATTTCTTAATGAAAATTTTCAACTTTTTTGAAGCCCAAATACTTCATGAAAATTTTCAACTTTTTTGAAGCCGAATTTCTTCATGAAAATTTTCAACTTTTTTGAAGCCGAATTTCTTCATGAATACTTTCAATTGACCCACCCCCCTCATGAAAAAGTTGAAAAAAGACGAAACACCCCCCTCTTACGAAAAAGTTGAAAAAAGACGAAACACCCCCCCCTTACGAAAAAGTTGAAAAAAGACGAAACACCCTCCCCTTGCGAAAACTTTTTTGAAGCCGAATTTCTTCATGAAAATGTTCAACTATTTTGAAGCCAAATTTCTTCATGAATATTTTCAACTTTTTTCAAGCCCAAATACTTCATGAAAATTTTCAACTTTTTTCAAGCCCAAATACTTCATGAAAATTTTCAACTTTTTTGAAGCCGAATTTCTTCATGAAAATTTAAAAAAATTTTGAAGCCCAAATACTTCATGAAAATTTTCAACTTTTTTGAAGCCGAATTTCTTCATGAATATTTTCAACTTTTTTGAAGCCCAAATACTTCATGAAAATTTTCAACTTTTTTGAAGCCCAAATACTTCATGAAAACGTTCAACTTTTTTGAAGCCGAATTTCTTCATGAAAATTTTCAACTTTTTTGAAGCCCAAATACTTCATGAAAATTTTCAACTGTTTTGAAGCCGAATTTCTTCATGAAAATTTTCAACTTTTTTGAAGCCGAATTTCTTCATGAAAATTTAAAAAAAATTTCAAGCCCAAATACTTCATGAAAATTTTCAACTTTTTTGAAGCCGAATTTCTTCATGAAAATTTTAAACTTTTTTGAAGCCGAATTTCTTAATGAAAATTTTCAACTTTTTTGAAGCCCAAATACTTCATGAAAATTTTCAACTTTTTTGAAGCCGAATTTCTTCATGAAAGTTTTCAACTTTTTTGAAGCTGAATTTCTTCATGAAAATTTAAAAAAAATTTCAAGCCCAAATACTTCATGAAAATTTTCAACTTTTTTGAAGCCAAATTTCTTCATGAATATTTTCAACTTTTTTGAAGCCCAAATACTTCATGAAAATTTTCAACTTTTTTGAAGCCCAAATACTTCATGAAAATTTTCAACTTTTTTGAAGCCGAATTTCTTCATGAAAATGTAAAAAAATTTTGAAGCCCAAATACTTCATGAAAATTTAAAAAAATTTTGAAGCCCAAATACTTCATGAAAATTTTCAACTTTTTTGAAGCCGAATTTCTTCATGAATATTTTCAACTTTTTTGAAGCCCAAATACTTCATGAAAATTTTCAACTTTTTTGAAGCCCAAATACTTCATGAAAACGTTCAATTTTTTTGAAGCCGAATTTCTTCATGAAAATTTTCAACTTTTTTGAAGCCCAAATACTTCATGAAAATTTTCAACTTTTTTGAAGCCCAAATACTTCATGAAAAATTTCAATTGACCAACCCCCCCATATGAAAAAGTTGAAAAAAGAGGAAACACCCCCCCTCACGAAAAAGTTGAAAAAAGACGAAACACCCCCCCTTGCGAAAACTTTTTTGAAGACGAATTTCTTCATTAAAATTTTCAACTTTTTCGAAGCCCAAATACTTCATGAAAATGTTCATCTTTTTTGAAGCCGAATTTCTTCATGAAAATTTTAAACTTTTTTGAAGCCTCAATACTTCATGAAAATTTTAAACTTTTTTGAAGCCGAATTTCTTCATGAATATTTTCAACCTTTTTGAAGCCGAATTTCTTCATGAAAATTTTCAACTTTTTTGAAGCCTAAATACTACATGAAAATTTTAATTTTTTTTGAAGCTGAATTTCTTTATGAATATTTTCAACCTTTTTGAAGCCGAATTTCTTCATGAAAATTTTAAACTTTTTTGAAGCCCAAATACTTCATGAAAATTTTCAACTTTTTTGAAGCCGAATTTCTTCATGAATATTTTCAATTGACCCACCCCCCCTCACGAAAAAGTTGAAAAAAGACGAAACACCCCCCTCTTACGAAAAAGTTGAAAAAAGACGAAACACCCCCCCTTTAAGAAAAAGTTGAAAAAAGACGAAACACCCCCCCCTTACGAAAAAGTTGAAAAAAGACGAAACACCCCCCCCTTGCGAAAACTTTTTTGAAGCCGAATTTCTTCATGAATACTTTCAATTGACCCACCCCCCTCACGAAAAAGTTGAAAAAAGACGAAACACCTCCCCCTTACGAAAACTTTTTTGAAGCCGAATTTCTTCATGAAAATTTTAAACTTTTTTGAAGCCTCAATACTTCATGAAAATTTTAAACTTTTTTGAAGCCGAATTTCTTCATGAATATTTTCAACCTTTTTGAAGCCGAATTTCTTCATGAAAATTTTAAACTTTTTTAAAGCCCAAATACTTCATGAAAATTTTCAACTTTTTTGAAGCCGAATTTCTTCATGAATATTTTCAATTGACCCACCCCCCCTCACGAAAAAGTTGAAAAAAGACGAAACACCCCCCCTCACGAAAAAGTTGAAAAAAGACGAAACACCTCCCCCTTACGAAAACTTTTTTGAAGCCGAATTTCTTCATGAAAATTTTCAACTTTTTTGAAGCCCAAATACTTCATGAAAATCTTCAACTTTTTTGAAGCCGAATTTCTTCATGAATACTTTCAATTGACCCACCCCCCTCACGAAAAAGTTGAAAAAAGACGAAACACCCCCCTCTTACGAAAAAGTTGAAGAAAGACGAAACACCCCCCCCTTACGAAAAAGTTGAAAAAAGACGAAACACCCCCCCTCACGAAAAAGTTGAAAAAAGACGAAACACCTCCCCCTTACGAAAACTTTTTTGAAGCCGAATTTCTTCATGAAAATTTTAAACTTTTTTGAAGCCTCAATACTACATGAAAATTTTAATTTTTTTTGAAGCTGAATTTCTTTATGAATATTTTCAACCTTTTTGAAGCCGAATTTCTTCATGAAAATTTTAAACTTTTTTGAAGCCCAAATACTTCATGAAAATTTTCAACTTTTTTGAAGCCGAATTTCTTCATGAATATTTTCAATTGACCCACCCCCCCTCACGAAAAAGTTGAAAAAAGACGAAACACCCCCCCTTTACGAAAAAGTTGAAAAAAGACGAAACACCCCCCCCTTACGAAAAAGTTGAAAAAAGACGAAACACCCCCCCCTTGCGAAAACTTTTTTGAAGCCGAATTTCTTCATGAATACTTTCAATTGACCCACCCCCCTCACGAAAAAGTTGAAAAAAGACGAAACACCTCCCCCTTACGAAAACTTTTTTGAAGCCGAATTTCTTCATGAAAATTTTAAACTTTTTTGAAGCCTCAATACTTCATGAAAATTTTAAACTTTTTTGAAGCCGAATTTCTTCATGAATATTTTCAACCTTTTTGAAGCCGAATTTCTTCATGAAAATTTTAAACTTTTTTAAAGCCCAAATACTTCATGAAAATTTTCAACTTTTTTGAAGCCGAATTTCTTCATGAATATTTTCAATTGACCCACCCCCCCTCACGAAAAAGTTGAAAAAAGACGAAACACCCCCCCTCACGAAAAAGTTGAAAAAAGACGAAACACCTCCCCCTTACGAAAACTTTTTTGAAGCCGAATTTCTTCATGAAAATTTTCAACTTTTTTGAAGCCGAATTTCTTCATGAATATTTTCAATTGACCCACCCCCCCTCACGAAAAAGTTGAAAAAAGACGAAACACCCCCCCTCACGAAAAAGTTGAAAAAAGACGAAACACCTCCCCCTTACGAAAACTTTTTTGAAGCCGAATTTCTTCATGAAAATTTTCAACTTTTTTGAAGCCCAAATACTTCATGAAAATCTTCAACTTTTTTGAAGCCGAATTTCTTCATGAATACTTTCAATTGACCCACCCCCTCACGAAAAAGTTGAAAAAAGACGAAACACCCCCCTCTTACGAAAAAGTTGAAGAAAGACGAAACACCCCCCCCTTACGAAAAAGTTGAAAAAAGACGAAACACCCCCCCTCACGAAAAAGTTGAAAAAAGACGAAACACCTCCCCCTTACGAAAACTTTTTTGAAGCCGAATTTCTTCATGAAAATTTTAAACTTTTTTGAAGCCTCAATACTTCATGAAAATTTTAAACTCTTTTGAAGCCGAATTTCTTCATGAATATTTTCAACCTTTTTGAAGCCGAATTTCTTCATGAAAATTTTAAACTTTTTTGAAGCCCAAATACTTCATGAAAATTTTCAACTTTTTTGAAGCCGAATTTCTTCATGAAAATTTAAAAAAATTTTGAAGCCCAAATACTTCATGAAAATTTTCAACTTTTTTGAAGCCGAATTTCTTCATGAATATTTTCAACTTTTTTGAAGCCCAAATACTTCATGAAAATTTTCAACTTTTTTGAAGCCCAAATACTTCATGAAAACGTTCAACTTTTTTGAAGCCGAATTTCTTCATGAAAATTTTCAACTTTTTTGAAGCCGAATTTCTTCATGAATACTTTCAATTGACCCACCCCCCTCACGAAAAAGTTGAAAAAAGAAGAAACACCCCCCTCTTACGAAAAAGTTGAAAAAAGACGAAACACCCCCCCCTTACGAAAAAGTTGAAAAAAGACGAAACACCCCCCCCTTGCGAAAACTTTTTTGAAGCCGAATTTCTTCATGAATATTTTCAACTTTTTTGAAGCCCAAATACTTCATGAAAATTTTCAACTTTTTTGAAGCCCAAATACTTCATGAAAATTTTCAACTTTTTTGAAGCCGAATTTCTTCATGAAAATTTTCAACTTTTTTGAAGCTGAATTTCTTCATGAAAATTTAAAAAAAATTTCAAGCCCAAATACTTCATGAAAATTTTCAACTTTTTTGAAGCCGAATTTCTTCATGAAAATTTTAAACTTTTTTGAAGCCCAAATACTTCATGAAAATTTTCAACTTTTTTGAAGCCGAATTTCTTCATGAAAATTTAAAAAAATTTTGAAGCCCAAATACTTCATGAAAATTTTCAACTTTTTTGAAGCCGAATTTCTTCATGAAAATTTTCAACTTTTTCGAAGCCCAAATACTTCATGAAAATGTTCATCTTTTTTGAAGCCGAATTTCTTCCTGAAAATTTTAAACTTTTTTGAAGCCTCAATACTTCATGAAAATTTTAAACTTTTTTGAAGCCGAATTTCTTCATGAAAATTTTCAACTTTTTTGAAGCCTAAATACTACATGAAAATTTTAATTTTTTTTGAAGCTGAATTTCTTTATGAATATTTTCAACCTTTTTGAAGCCGAATTTCTTCATGAAAATTTTCAACTTTTTTGAAGCCCAAATACTTCATGAAAATTTTCAACTTTTTTGAAGCCGAATTTCTTCATGAATATTTTCAATTGACCCACCCCCCCTCACGGAAAAGGTGAAAAAAGACGAAACACCCCCCTCTTACGAAAAAGTTGAAAAAAGACGAAACACCCCCCCTTTACGAAAAAGTTGAAAAAAGACGAAACACCCCCCCCTTACGAAAAAGTTGAAAAAAGACGAAACACCCCCCCCTTGCGAAAACTTTTTTGAAGCCGAATTTCTTCATGAATACTTTCAATTGACCCACCCCCCTCACGAAAAAGTTGAAAAAAGACGAAACACCTCCCCCTTACGAAAACTTTTTTGAAGCCGAATTTCTTCATGAAAATTTTAAACTTTTTTGAAGCCTCAATACTTCATGAAAATTTTAAACTTTTTTGAAGCCGAATTTCTTCATGAATATTTTCAACCTTTTTGAAGCCGAATTTCTTCATGAAAATTTTAAACTTTTTTAAAGCCCAAATACTTCATGAAAATTTTCAACTTTTTTGAAGCCGAATTTCTTCATGAATATTTTCAATTGACCCACCCCCCCTCACGAAAAAGTTGAAAAAAGACGAAACACCCCCCCTCACGAAAAAGTTGAAAAAAGACGAAACACCTCCCCCTTACGAAAACTTTTTTGAAGCCGAATTTCTTCATGAAAATTTTCAACTTTTTTGAAGCCCAAATACTTCATGAAAATTTTCAACTTTTTTGAAGCCCAAATACTTCATGAAAACGTTCAACTTTTTTGAAGCCGAATTTCTTCATGAAAATTTTCAACTTTTTCGAAGCCCAAATACTTCATGAAAATGTTCATCTTTTTTGAATTCGAATTTCTTCCTGAAAATTTTAAACTTTTTTGAAGCCTCAATACTTCATGAAAATTTTAAACCTTTTTGAAGCCGAATTTCTTCATGAAAATTTTCAACTTTTTTGAAGCCTAAATACTACATGAAAATTTTAATTTTTTTTGAAGCTGAATTTCTTTATGAATATTTTCAACCTTTTTGAAGCCGAATTTCTTCATGAAAATTTTCAACTTTTTTGAAGCCCAAATACTTCATGAAAATTTTCAACTTTTTTGAAGCCGAATTTCTTCATGAATATTTTCAATTGACCCACCCCCCCTCACGAAAAAGTTGAAAAAAGACGAAACACCCCCCTCTTACGAAAAAGTTGAAAAAAGACGAAACACCCCCCCCTTGCGAAAACTTTTTTGAAGCCGAATTTCTTCATGAATACTTTCAATTGACCCACCCCCCTCACGAAAAAGTTGAAAAAAGACGAAACACCTCCCCCTTACGAAAACTTTTTTGAAGCCGAATTTCTTCATGAAAATTTTAAACTTTTTTGAAGCCTCAATACTTCATGAAAATTTTAAACTTTTTTGAAGCCGAATTTCTTCATGAATATTTTCAACCTTTTTGAAGCCGAATTTCTTCATGAAAATTTTAAACTTTTTTAAAGCCCAAATACTTCATGAAAATTTTCAACTTTTTTGAAGCCGAATTTCTTCATGAAAATTTAAAAAAATTTTGAAGCCCAAATACTTCATGAAAATTTTCAACTTTTTTGAAGCCGAATTTCTTCATGAATATTTTCAACTTTTTTGAAGCCCAAATACTTCATGAAAATTTTCAACTTTTTTGAAGCCCAAATACTTCATGAAAACGTTCAACTTTTTTGAAGCCGAATTTCTTCATGAAAATTTTCAACTTTTTTGAAGCCGAATTTCTTCATGAATATTTTCAATTGACCCACCCCCCTCACGAAAAAGTTGAAAAAAGACGAAACACCCCCCTCTTACGAAAAAGTTGGAAAAAGACGAAACACCCCCCCCTTACGAAAAAGTTGAAAAAAGACGAAACACCCCCCCCTTGCGAAAACTTTTTTGAAGCCGAATTTCTTCATGAAAATTTTCAACTGTTTTGAAGCCAAATTTCTTCATGAATATTTTCAACTTTTTTGAAGCCCAAATACTTCATGAAAATTTTCAACTTTTTTGAAGCCCAAATACTTCATGAAAATTTTCAACTTTTTTGAAGCCGAATTTCTTCATGAATATTTTCAATTGACCAACCCCCTCACGAAAAAGTTGAATAAAGACGAAACACCCCCCTCTTACGAAAAAGTTGAAAAAAGACGAAACACCCCCCTCTTACGAAAAAGTTGAAAAAAGACGAAACACCCCCCCCTTACGAAAAAGTTGAAAAAAGACGAAACACCCCCCCCTTGCGAAAACTTTTTTGAAGCCGAATTACTTCATGAATACTTTCAATTGACCCACCCCCCTCACGAAAAAGTTGAAAAAAGACGAAACACCCCCCCTTACGAAAAAGTTGAAAAAAGACGAAACACCCCCCCTCACGAAAAAGTTGAAAAAAGACGAAACACCTCCCCCTTACGAAAACTTTTTTGAAGCCGAATTTCTTCATGAAAATTTTCAACTTTTTTGAATCCGAATTTCTTCATGAATACTTTCAATTGACCCACCCCCCTCACGAAAAAGTTGAAAAAAGACGAAACACCCCCCCTTACGAAAAAGTTGAAAAAAGACGAAACACCCCCCCTCACGAAAAAGTTGAAAAAAGACGAAACACCTCCCCCTTACGAAAACTTTTTTGAAGCCGAATTTCTTCATGAAAATTTTCAACTTTTTTGAAGCCTAAATACTTCATGAAAATTTTCAACTTTTTTGAAGCCGAATTTCTTCATGAATACTTTCAATTGACCCACCCCCTCACGAAAAAGTTGAAAAAAGACGAAACACCCCCCTCTTACGAAAAAGTTGAAAAAAGACGAAACACCCCCCCCTTACGAAAAAGTTGAAAAAAGACGAAACACCCCCCCTTACGAAAAAGTTGAAAAAAGACGAAACACTTCCCCCTCACGAAAACTTTTTTGAAGCCGAATTACTTCATGAAAATTTTCAACTTTTTTGAAGCCCAAATACTTCATGAAAATTTTCAACTTTTTTGAAGCCGAATTTCTTCATGAATACTTTCAATTGACCCACCCCCCTCACGAAAAAGTTGAAAAAAGACGAAACACCCCCCCTTACGAAAAAGTTGAAAAAAGACGACACACCCCCCCTCACGAAAAAGTTGAAAAAAGACGAAACACCTCCCCCTTACGAAAACGTTTTTGAAGCCGAATTTCTTCATGAAAATTTTAAACTTTTTTGAAGCCCAAATACTTCATGAAAATTTTCAACTTTTTTGAAGCCGAATTTCTTCATGAATATTTTCAATTGACCCACCCCCCTCACGAAAAAGTTGAAAAAAGACGAAACACCCCCCTCTTACGAAAAAGTTGAAAAAAGACGAAACACCCCCCCCTTACGAAAAAGTTGAAAAAAGACGAAACACCCCCCCCTTGCGAAAACTTTTTTGAATCCGAATTTCTTCATGAAAATTTTCAACTTTTTTGAAGCCTAAATACTTACTGAAAATTTTCATCTTTTTTGAAGACAAATTTCTTCATGAATATTTTCAATTGACCCACCCCCGCTTACGAAAAAGTTGAAAAAAGACGAAACACCCCCCCTCACGAAAAAGTTGAAAAAAGACGAAACACCTCCCCCTTACGAAAACTTTTTTGAAGCCGAATTTCTTCATGAAAATTTTCAACTTTTTTGAAGCCTAAATACTTCATGAAAATTTTAATCTTTTTTGAAGCCGAATTTCTTCATGAATATTTTCAACCTTTTTGAAGCCGAATTTCTTCATGAAAATTTTCAACTTTTTTGAAGCCCAAATACTTCATGAAAATTTTCAACTTTTTTGAAGCCGAATTTCTCAATGAATATTTTCAATTGACCCACCCAACTCAAGAAAAAGTTGAAAAAAAACGATACACCCCCCTCTTACGAAAAAGTTGAAAAAAGACGAAACACCCCCCCCTCACGAAAAAGTTGAAAAAAGACGAAACACCCCCCCCTTAGGAAAAAGTTGAAAAAATACGAAACACCCCCCCCTTGCGAAAACTTTTTTGAAGCCGAATTTCTTCATGAAAATTTTCAACTTTTTTGAAGCCGAATTTCTTCATGAATACTTTCAATTGACCCACCCCCTCACGAAAAAGTTGAAAAAAGACGAAACACCCCACTCTTACGAAAAAGTTGAAAAAAGACGAAACACCCCCCTCTTACGAAAAAGTTGAAAAAAGACGAAACGCCCCCCCCTTACGAAAAAGTTGAAAAAAGACGAAACACCCCCCCTTGCGAAAACTTTTTTGAAGCCGAATTTCTTCATGAATACTTTCAATTGACCCACCCCCCTCACGAAAAAGTTGAAAAAAGACGAAACACCTCCCCCTTACGAAAACTTTTTTGAAGCCGAATTTCTTCATGAAAATTTTAAACTTTTTTGAAGCCTCAATACTTCATGAAAATTTTAAACTTTTTTGAAGCCGAATTTCTTCATGAATATTTTCAACCTTTTTGAAGCCGAATTTCTTCATGAAAATTTTAAACTTTTTTAAAGCCCAAATACTTCATGAAAATTTTCAACTTTTTTGAAGCCGAATTTCTTCATGAATATTTTCAATTGACCCACCCCCCCTCACGAAAAAGTTGAAAAAAGACGAAACACCCCCCCTCACGAAAAAGTTGAAAAAAGACGAAACACCTCCCCCTTACGAAAACTTTTTTGAAGCCGAATTTCTTCATGAAAATTTTCAACTTTTTTGAAGCCCAAATACTTCATGAAAATCTTCAACTTTTTTGAAGCCGAATTTCTTCATGAATACTTTCAATTGACCCACCCCCCTCACGAAAAAGTTGAAAAAAGACGAAACACCCCCCTCTTACGAAAAAGTTGAAGAAAGACGAAACACCCCCCCTCACGAAAAAGTTGAAAAAAGACGAAACACCTCTCCCTTACGAAAACTTTTTTGAAGCCGAATTTCTTCATGAAAATTTTAAACTTTTTTGAAGCCTCAATCCTTCATGAAAATTTTAAACTTTTTTGAAGCCGAATTTCTTCATGAATATTTTCAACCTTTTTGAAGCCGAATTTCTTCATGAAAATTTTAAACTTTTTTGAAGCCCAAATACTTCATGAAAATTTTAAACTTTTTTGAAGCCGAATTTCTTCATGAAAATTTAAAAAAAATTTGAAGCCCAAATACTTCATGAAAATTTTCAACTTTTTTGAAGCCCAAATACTTCATGAATACGTTCAACTTTTTTGAAGCCGAATTTCTTCATGAAAATTTTCAACTTTTTTGAAGCCCAAATACTTCATGAAAATTTTCAACTTTTTTGAAGCCCAAATACTTCATGAAAATTTTCAACTTTTTTGAAGCCGAATTTCTTCATGAAAATTTAAAAAAATTTTGAAGCCCAAATACTTCATGAAAATTTTCAACTTTTTTGAAGCCGAATTTCTTCATGAAAATTTAAAAATATTTTGAAGCCCAAATACTTCATGAAAATTTTCTACTTTTTTGAAGCCGAATTTCTTCATGAATATTTTCAACTTTTTTGAAGCCCAAATACTTCATGAAAATTTTCAACTTTTTTGAAGCCCAAATACTTCATGAAAACGTTCAACTTTTTTGAAGCCGAATTTCTTCATGAAAATTTTCAACTTTTTTGAAGCCCAAATACTTCATGAAAATTTTCAACTTTTTTGAAGCCCAAATACTTCATGAAAAATTTCAATTGACCAACCCCCCCATATGAAAAAGTTGAAAAAAGAGGAAACACCCCCCCTCACGAAAAAGTTGAAAAAAGACGAAACACCCCCCCTTGCGAAAACTTTTTTGAAGACGAATTTCTTCATTAAAATTTTCAACTTTTTCGAAGCCCAAATACTTCATGAAAATGTTCATCTTTTTTGAAGCCGAATTTCTTCATGAAAATTTTAAACTTTTTTGAAGCCTCAATACTTCATGAAAATTTTAAACTTTTTTGAAGCCGAATTTCTTCATGAATATTTTCAACCTTTTTGAAGCCGAATTTCTTCATGAAAATTTTCAACTTTTTTGAAGCCTAAATACTACATGAAAATTTTAATTTTTTTTTAAGCTGAATTTCTTTATGAATATTTTCAACCTTTTTGAAGCCGAATTTCTTCATGAAAATTTTCAACTTTTTTGAAGCCCAAATACTTCATGAAAATTTTCAACTTTTTTGAAGCCGAATTTCTTCATGAATATTTTCAATTGACCCACCCCCCCTCACGAAAAAGTTGAAAAAAGACGAAACACCCTCCTCTTACGAAAAAGTTGAAAAAAGACGAAACACCCCCCCTTTACGAAAAAGTTGAAAAAAGACGAAACACCTCCCCCTTACGAAAAAGTTGAAAAAAGACGAAACACCCCCCCCTTGCGAAAACTTTTTTGAAGCCGAATTTCTTCATGAATACTTTCAATTGACCCACCCCCCTCACGAAAAAGTTGAAAAAAGACGAAACACCTGCCCCTTACGAAAACTTTTTTGAAGCCGAATTTCTTCATGAAAATTTTAAACTTTTTTGAAGCCTCAATACTTCATGAAAATTTTAAACTTTTTTGAAGCCGAATTTCTTCATGAATATTTTCAACCTTTTTGAAGCCGAATTTCTTCATGAAAATTTTAAACTTTTTTGAAGCCCAAATACTTCATGAAAATTTTCAACTTTTTTGAAGCCGAATTTCTTCATGAATATTTTCAATTGACCCACCCCCCCTCACGAAAAAGTTGAAAAAAGACGAAACACCCCCCTCTTATGAAAAAGTTGAAAAAAGACGAAACACCCCCCCTTACGAAAAAGTTGAAAAAAGACGAAACACCCCCCCTCACGAAAAAGTTGAAAAAAGACGAAACACCTACACCTTACGAAAACTTTTTTGAAGCCGAATTTCTTCATGAAAATTTTCAACGTTTTTGAAGCCGAATTTCTTCATGAAAATTTTAAACTTTTTTGAAGCCCAAATACTTCATGAAAATTTTCAACTTTTTTGAAGCCGAATTTCTTCATGAATACTTTCAATTGACCCACCCCCTCACGAAAAAGTTGAAAAAAGACGAAACACCCCCCTCTTACGAAAAAGTTGAAAAAAGACGAAACACCCCCCCCTTACGAAAAAGTTGAAAAAAGACGAAACACCCCCCCTTACGAAAAAGTTGAAAAAAGACGAAACACTTCCCCCTCACGAAAACTTTTTTGAAGCCGAATTACTTCATGAAAATTTTCAACTTTTTTGAAGCCCAAATACTTCATGAAAATTTTCAACTTTTTTGAAGCCGAATTTCTTCATGAATACTTTCAATTGACCCACCCCCCTCACGAAAAAGTTGAAAAAAGACGAAACACCCCCCCTTACGAAAAAGTTGAAAAAAGACGACACACCCCCCCTCACGAAAAAGTTGAAAAAAGACGAAACACCTCCCCCTTACGAAAACGTTTTTGAAGCCGAATTTCTTCATGAAAATTTTAAACTTTTTTGAAGCCCAAATACTTCATGAAAATTTTCAACTTTTTTGAAGCCGAATTTCTTCATGAATATTTTCAATTGACCCACCCCCCTCACGAAAAAGTTGAAAAAAGACGAAACACCCCCCTCTTACGAAAAAGTTGAAAAAAGACGAAACACCCCCCCTTAGGAAAAAGTTGAAAAAATACGAAACACCCCCCCCTTGCGAAAACTTTTTTGAAGCCGAATTTCTTCATGAAAATTTTCAACTTTTTTGAAGCCGAATTTCTTCATGAATATTTTCAATTGACCAACCCCCTCACGAAAAAGTTGAATAAAGACGAAACACCCCCCTCTTACGAAAAAGTTGAAAAAAGACGAAACACCCCCCTCTTACGAAAAAGTTGAAAAAAGACGAAACACCCCCCCCCTTACGAAAAAGTTGAAAAAAGACGAAACACCCCCCCCTTGCGAAAACTTTTTTGAAGCCGAATTACTTCATGAATACTTTCAATTGACCCACCCCCCTCACGAAAAAGTTGAAAAAAGACGAAACACCCCCCCTTACGAAAAAGTTGAAAAAAGACGAAACACCCCCCCTCACGAAAAAGTTGAAAAAAGACGAAACACCTCCCCCTTACGAAAACTTTTTTGAAGCCGAATTTCTTCATGAAAATTTTCAACTTTTTTGAATCCGAATTTCTTCATGAATACTTTCAATTGACCCACCCCCCTCACGAAAAAGTTGAAAAAAGACGAAACACCCCCCCTTACGAAAAAGTTGAAAAAAGACGAAACACCCCCCCTCACGAAAAAGTTGAAAAAAGACGAAACACCTCCCCCTTACGAAAACTTTTTTGAAGCCGAATTTCTTCATGAAAATTTTCAACTTTTTTGAAGCCTAAATACTTCATGAAAATTTTCAACTTTTTTGAAGCCGAATTTCTTCATGAATACTTTCAATTGACCCACCCCCTCACGAAAAAGTTGAAAAAAGACGAAACACCCCCCTCTTACGAAAAAGTTGAAAAAAGACGAAACACCCCCCCCTTACGAAAAAGTTGAAAAAAGACGAAACACCCCCCCTTACGAAAAAGTTGAAAAAAGACGAAACACTTCCCCCTCACGAAAACTTTTTTGAAGCCGAATTACTTCATGAAAATTTTCAACTTTTTTGAAGCCCAAATACTTCATGAAAATTTTCAACTTTTTTGAAGCCGAATTTCTTCATGAATACTTTCAATTGACCCACCCCCCTCACGAAAAAGTTGAAAAAAGACGAAACACCCCCCCTTACGAAAAAGTTGAAAAAAGACGACACACCCCCCCTCACGAAAAAGTTGAAAAAAGACGAAACACCTCCCCCTTACGAAAACGTTTTTGAAGCCGAATTTCTTCATGAAAATTTTAAACTTTTTTGAAGCCCAAATACTTCATGAAAATTTTCAACTTTTTTGAAGCCGAATTTCTTCATGAATATTTTCAATTGACCCACCCCCCTCACGAAAAAGTTGAAAAAAGACGAAACACCCCCCTCTTACGAAAAAGTTGAAAAAAGACGAAACACCCCCCCCTTACGAAAAAGTTGAAAAAAGACGAAACACCCCCCCCTTGCGAAAACTTTTTTGAATCCGAATTTCTTCATGAAAATTTTCAACTTTTTTGAAGCCTAAATACTTCATGAAAATTTTCAACTTTTTTGAAGCCGAATTTCTTCATGAATACTTTCAATTGACCCACCCCCTCACGAAAAAGTTGAAAAAAGACGAAACACCCCCCTCTTACGAAAAAGTTGAAAAAAGACGAAACACCCCCCCCTTACGAAAAAGTTGAAAAAAGACGAAACACCCCCCCTTACGAAAAAGTTGAAAAAAGACGAAACACTTCCCCCTCACGAAAACTTTTTTGAAGCCGAATTACTTCATGAAAATTTTAAACTTTTTTGAAGCCCAAATACTTCATGAAAATTTTCAACTTTTTTGAAGCCGAATTTCTTCATGAATACTTTCAATTGACCCACCCCCCTCACGAAAAAGTTGAAAAAAGACGAAACACCCCCCCTTACGAAAAAGTTGAAAAAAGACGACACACCCCCCCTCACGAAAAAGTTGAAAAAAGACGAAACACCTCCCCCTTACGAAAACGTTTTTGAAGCCGAATTTCTTCATGAAAATTTTAAACTTTTTTGAAGCCCAAATACTTCATGAAAATTTTCAACTTTTTTGAAGCCGAATTTCTTCATGAATATTTTCAATTGACCCACCCCCCTCACGAAAAAGTTGAAAAAAGACGAAACACCCCCCTCTTACGAAAAAGTTGAAAAAAGACGAAACACCCCCCCCTTACGAAAAAGTTGAAAAAAGACGAAACACCCCCCCCTTGCGAAAACTTTTTTGAATCCGAATTTCTTCATGAAAATTTTCAACTTTTTTGAAGCCTAAATACTTCATGAAAATTTTCATCTTTTTTGAAGACAAATTTCTTCATGAATATTTTCAATTGACCCACCCCCGCTTACGAAAAAGTTGAAAAAAGACGAAACACCCCCCCTCAGGAAAAGTTGAAAAAAGACGAAACACCTCCCCCTTACGAAAACTTTTTTGAAGCCGAATTTCTTCATGAAAATTTTCAACTTTTTTGAAGCCTAAATACTTCATGAAAATTTTAATCTTTTTTGAAGCCGAATTTCTTCATGAATATTTTCAACCTTTTTGAAGCCGAATTTCTTCATGAAAATTTTCAACTTTTTTGAAGCCCAAATACTTCATGAAAATTTTCAACTTTTTTGAAGCCGAATTTCTCAATGAATATTTTCAATTGACCCACCCAACTCAAGAAAAAGTTGAAAAAAAACGATACACCCCCCTCTTACGAAAAAGTTGAAAAAAGACGAAACACCCCCCCCTCACGAAAAAGTTGAAAAAAGACGAAACACCCCCCCCTTAGGAAAAAGTTGAAAAAATACGAAACACCCCCCCCTTGCGAAAACTTTTTTGAAGCCGAATTTCTTCATGAAAATTTTCAACTTTTTTGAAGCCGAATTTCTTCATGAATACTTTCAATTGACCCACCCCCTCACGAAAAAGTTGAAAAAAGACGAAACACCCCCCTCTTACGAAAAAGTTGAAAAAAGACGAAACACCCCCCTCTTACGAAAAAGTTGAAAAAAGACGAAACACCCCCCCCTAACGAAAAAGTTGAAAAAAGACGAAACACCTCCCCCTTACGAAAACTTTTTTGAAGCCGAATTTCTTCATGAAAATTTTCAACTTTTTTGAAGCCTAAATACTTCATGAAAATTTTAATCTTTTTTGAAGCCGAATTTCTTCATGAATACTTTCAACCTTTTTGAAGCCGAATTTCTTCATGAAAATTTTCAACTTTTTTGAAGCCGAATTTCTTCATGAAAATTTTCAACTTTTTTGAAGCCGAATTTCTTCATGAATATTTTCAATTGACCCACCCCCTCACGAAAAAGTTGAAAAAAGACGAAACACCCCCCCCTTACGAAAAAGTTGAAAAAAGACGAAACACCCCCCCCCTTGAGAAAACTTTTTTGAAGCCGAATTTCTTCATGAAAATTTTAAACTTTTTTGAAGCCCAAATACTTCATAAAAATTTTAAACTTTTTTGAAGCCGAATTTCTTCATGAAAATTTTAAACTTTTTTGAAGCCGAATTTCTTCATGAAAATTTAAAAAAAATTTCAAGCCCAAATACTTCATGAAAATTTTCAACTTTTTTGAAGCCGAATTTCTTCATGAAAATTTTAAACTTTTTTGAAGCCCAAATACTTCATGAAAATTTTCAACTTTTTTGAAGCCCAAATACTTCATGAAAATTTTCAACTTTTTTGAAGCCGAATTTCTTCATGAATATTTTCAACTTTTTTGAAGCCCAAATACTTCATGAAAATTTTCAACTTTTTTGAAGCCCAAATACTTCATGAAAATTTTCAACTTTTTTGAAGCCGAATTTCTTCATGAATATTTTCAATTGACCCACCCCCCCTCACGAAAAAGTTGAAAAAAGACGAAACACCCCCCTCTTTCGAAAAAGTTGAAAAAAGACGAAACACCCCCCCCTTGCGAAAACTTTTTTGAAGCCGAATTTCTTCATGAATATTTTCAATTGACCCACCCCCTCACGAAAAAGTTGAAAAAAGACGAAACACACCCCTCTTACGAAAAAGTTGAAAAAAGACGAAACACCCCCCCCCCTTACGAAAAAGTTGAAAAAAGACGAAACAACCCCCCTTGCGAAAACTTTTTTGAAGCGGAATTTCATCATGAAAATTTTCAACTTTTTTGAAGCCCAAATACTTCATGAAAATTTTCAACTTTTTTGATGCCGAATTTCGTCATGCAAATTTTCAACTTTTTTGTAGCCGAATTTCTTCATGAATATTTTCAACTTTTTTGAAGCCCAAATACTTCATAAAAATTTTCAACTTTTTTGAAGCCGAATTTCTTCATGAATATTTTCAATTGACCCACCCCCCCTCACGAAAAAGTTGAAAAAAGACGAAACAGCCCCCCTCAGGAAAAAGTTGAAAAAAGACGAAACACCCCCCCCTTGCGAAAACTTTTTTGAAGCCGAATTTCTTAATGAAAATTTTCAACTTTTTTGAAGCCCAAATACTTCATGAAAATGTTCATCAAACTTTTTTGAAGCCGAATTTCTTCATGAAAATTTTAAACTTTTTTGAAGCCGAATTTCTTCATGAAAATTTAAAAAAAATTTCAAGCCCAAATACTTCATGAAAATTTTCAACTTTTTTGAAGCCGAATTTCTTCATGAAAATTTTAAACTTTTTTGAAGCCCAAATACTTCATGAAAATTTGCAACTTTTTTGAAGCCCAAATACTTCATGAAAATTTTCAACTTTTTTGAAGCCGAATTTCTTCATGAATATTTTCAACTTTTTTGAAGCCCAAATACTTCATGAAAATTTTCAACTTTTTTGAAGCCGAATTTCTTCATGAATACTTTCAATTGACCCACCCCCTCACGAAAAAGTTGAAAAAAGACGAAACACCCCCCTCTTACGAAAAAGTTGAAAAAAGACGAAACACCCCCACCTTACGAAAAAGTTGAAAAAAGACGAAACACCCCCCCTTACGAAAAAGTTGAAAAAAGACGAAACACCCCCCCTCACGAAAAAGTTGAAAAAAGACGAAACACCTCCCCCTTACGAAAACTTTTTTGAAGCCGAATTTCTTCATGAAAATTTTCAACTTTTTTGAAGCCTAAATACTTCATGAAAATTTTAAACTTTTTTGAAGCCAAATTTCTTCATGAATATTTTCAACCTTTTTGAAGCCGAATTTCTTCATGAAAATTTTCAACTTTTTTGAAGCCCAAATACTTCATGAAAATTTTCAACTTTTTTGAAGCCGAATTTCTTCATGAATACTTTCAATTGACCCACCCCCTCACGAAAAAGTTGAAAAAAGAAGAAACACCCCCCTCTTACGAAAAAGTTGAAAAAAGACGAAACACCCCCCCTTACGAAAAAGTTGAAAAAAGACGAAACACCCCCCCTTACGAAAAAGTTGAAAAAAGACGAAACACCCCCCCTCACGAAAAAGTTGAAAAAAGACGAAACACTTCCCCCTTACGAAAACTTTTTTGAAGCCGAATTTCTTCATGAAAATTTTCAACTTTTTTGAAGCCTAAATACTTCATGAAAATTTTCAACTTTTTTGAAGCCGAATTTCTTCATGAATATTTTCAATTGACCCACCCCCCTCACGAAAAAGTTGAAAAAAGACGAAACACCCCCCCTTACGAAAAAGTTGAAAAAAGACGAAACACCCCCCCTCACGAAAAAGTTGAAAAAAGATGAAACACCTCCCCCTTACGAAAACTTTTTTGAAGCCGATTTTCTTCAAGAAAATTTTCAACTTTTTTGAAGCCCAAATACTTCATGAAAATTTTCAACTTTTTTGAAGCCGAATTTCTTCATGAATACTTTCAATTGACCCACCCCCCTCACGAAAAAGTTGAAAAAAGACGTAACAACCCCCCTTACGAAAAAGTTGAAAAAAGACGAAACACCCCCCCTTACGAAAAAGTTGAAAAAAGACGAAACACCCCCCCCTTACGAAAAAGTTGAAAAAAGACGAAACACCCCCCCCTTGCGAAAACTTTTTTGAAGCCGAATTTCTTAATGAAAATTTTCAACTTTTTTGAAGCCCAAATACTTCATGAAAATTTTCATCTTTTTTGAAGCCGAATTTCTTCATGAAAATTTTAAACTTTTTTGAAGCCGAATTTCTTCATGAAAATTTTCAACTTTTTTGAAGCCAAATTTCTTCATGAATATTTTCAATTGACCCACCCCCGCTAACGGAAAAGTTGAAAAAAAACGAAACACCCCCCCCCCTTACGAAAAAGTTGAAAAAAGACGAAACACCCCCCCCCTTGCGAAAACTTTTTTGAAGCCGAATTTCTTCATGAATATTTTCAATTGACCCACCCCCTCACGAAAAAGTTGAAAAAAGACGAAACACACCCCTCTTACGAAAAAGTTGAAAAAAGACGAAACACCCCCCCCCTTACGAAAAAGTTGAAAAAAGACGAAACACCCCCCCTTGCGAAAACTTTTTTGAAGCGGAATTTCATCATGAAAATTTTCAACTTTTTTGAAGCCCAAATACTTCATGAAAATTTTCAACTTTTTTGATGCCGAATTTCGTCATGCAAATTTTCAACTTTTTTGTAGCCCAATTTCTTCATGAATATTTTCAACTTTTTTGAAGCCCAAATACTTCATAAAAATTTTCAACTTTTTTGAAGCCGAATTTCTTCATGAATATTTTCAATTGACCCACCCCCCCTCACGAAAAAGTTGAAAAAAGACGAAACACCCCCCCTCAGGAAAAAGTTGAAAAAAGACGAAACACCCCCCCCTTGCGAAAACTTTTTTAAAGCCGAATTTCTTAATGAAAATTTTCAACTTTTTTGAAGCCCAAATACTTCATGAAAATTTTCATCTTTTTTGAAGCCGAATTTCTTCATGAAAATTTTAAACTTTTTTGAAGCCGAATTTCTTCATGAAAATTTTCAATTGACCCACACCCCTCACGAAAAAGTTGAAAAAAGACGAAACACCCCCCTCTTGCGAAAACTTTTTTGAAGCCGAATTTCTTCATGAAAATTTTCAACTTTTTTGAAGCCGAATTTCTTCATGAATATTTTCAATTGACCCACCCCCTCACGAAAAAGTTGAAAAAAGACGAAACACCCCCCCCTTACGAAAAAGTTGAAAAAAGACGAAACACCCACCCCTTGCGAAAACTTTTTTGAAGCCGAATTTCTTCATGAAAATTTTAAACTTTTTTGAAGCCCAAATACTTCATAAAAACTTTAAACTTTTTTGAAGCCGAATTTCTTCATGAAAATTTTAAACTTTTTTGAAGCCGAATTTCTTCATGAAAATTTAAAAAAAATTTCAAGCCCAAATACTTCATGAAAATTTTCAACTTTTTTGAAGCCGAATTTCTTCATGAAAATTTTAAACTTTTTTGAAGCCCAAATACTTCATGAAAATTTTCAACTTTTTTGAAGCCCAAATACTTCATGAAAATTTTCAACTTTTTTGAAGCCGAATTTCTTCATGAATATTTTCAACTTATTTGAAGCCCAAATACTTCATGAAAATTTTCAACTTTTTTGAAGCCCAAATACTTCATGAAAATTTTCATCTTTTTTGAAGCCGAATTTCTTCATGAAAATTTTAAACTTTTTTGAAGCCGAATTTCTTCATGAAAATTTTCAATTGACCCACCCCCCTCACGAAAAAGTTGAAAAAAGACGAAACACCCCCCTCTTGCGAAAACTTTTTTGAAGCCGAATTTCTTCATGAAAATTTTCAACTTTTTTGAAGCCGAATTTCTTCATGAATATTTTCAATTGACCCACCCCCTCACGAAAAAGTTGAAAAAAGACGAAACACCCCCCCCTTACGAAAAAGTTGAAAAAAGACGAAACACCCACCCCTTGCGAAAACTTTTTTGAAGCCGAATTTCTTCATGAAAATTTTAAACTTTTTTGAAGCCCAAATACTTCATAAAAATTTTAAACTTTTTTGAAGCCGAATTTCTTCATGAAAATTTAAAAAAAATTTCAAGCCCAAATACTTCATGAAAATTTTCAACTTTTTTGAAGCCGAATTTCTTCATGAAAATTTTAAACTTTTTTGAAGCCCAAATACTTCATGAAAATTTTCAACTTTTTTGAAGCCCAAATACTTCATGAAAATTTTCAACTTTTTTGAAGCCGAATTTCTTCATGAATATTTTCAACTTATTTGAAGCCCAAATACTTCATGAAAATTTTCAACTTTTTTGAAGCCCAAATACTTCATGAAAATTTTCAACTTTTTTGAAGCCGAATTTCTTCATGAATATTTTCAATTGACCCACCCCCCCTCACGAAAAAGTTGAAAAAAGACGAAACACCCCCCTCTTTCGAAAAAGTTGAAAAAAGACGAAACACCCCCCCCTTGCGAAAACTTTTTTGAAGCCGAATTTCTTAATGAAAATTTTCAACTTTTTTGAAGCCCAAATACTTCATGAAAATTTTCATCTTTTTTGAAGCCGAATTTCTTCATGAAAATTTTAAACTTTTTTGAAGCCGAATTTCTTCATGAAAATTTTCAATTGACCCACCCCCCTCACGAAAAAGTTGAAAAAAGACGAAACACCCCCCTCTTGCGAAAACTTTTTTGAAGCCGAATTTCTTCATGAAAATTTTCAACTTTTTTGAAGCCAAATTTCTTCATGAATATTTTCAATTGACCCACCCCCGCTAACGGAAAAGTTGAAAAAAAACGAAACACCCCCCCCCCTTACGAAAAAGTTGAAAAAAGACGAAACACCCCCCCCCTTGCGAAAACTTTTTTGAAGCCGAATTTCTTCATGAATATTTTCAATTGACCCACCCCCTCACGAAAAAGTTGAAAAAAGACGAAACACACCCCTCTTACGAAAAAGTTGAAAAAAGACGAAACACCCCCCCCCCTTACGAAAAAGTTGAAAAAAGACGAAACACCCCCCCTTGCGAAAACTTTTTTGAAGCGGAATTTCATCATGAAAATTTTCAACTTTTTTGAAGCCCAAATACTTCATGAAAATTTTCAACTTTTTTGATGCCGAATTTCGTCATGCAAATTTTCAACTTTTTTGTAGCCGAATTTCTTCATGAATATTTTCAATTGACCCACCCCCCCTCACGAAAAAGTTGAAAAAAGACGAAACACCCCCCCTCAGGAAAAAGTTGAAAAAAGACGAAACACCCCCCCCTTGCGAAAACTTTTTTGAAGCCGAATTTCTTAATGAAAATTTTCAACTTTTTTGAAGCCCAAATACTTCATGAAAATGTTCATCTTTTTTGAAGCCGAATTTCTTCATGAAAATTTTAAACTTTTTTGAAGCCGAATTTCTTCATGAAAATTTTCAATTGACCCACCCCCCTCACGAAAAAGTTGAAAAAAGACGAAACACCCCCCTCTTGCGAAAACTTTTTTGAAGCCGAATTTCTTCATGAAAATTTTCAACTTTTTTGAAGCCGAATTTCTTCATGAATATTTTCAATTGACCCACCCCCTCACGAAAAAGTTGAAAAAAGACGAAACACCCCCCCCTTACGAAAAAGTTGAAAAAAGACGAAACACCCCCCCCTTGCGAAAACTTTTTTGAAGCCGTATTTCTTCATGAAAATTTTAAACTTTTTTGAAGCCCAAATACTTCATAAAAATTTTAAACTTTTTTGAAGCCGAATTTCTTCATGAAAATTTTAAACTTTTTTGAAGCCGAATTTCTTCATGAAAATTTAAAAAAAATTTCAAGCCCAAATACTTCATGAAAATTTTCAACTTTTTTGAAGCCGAATTTCTTCATGAAAATTTTAAACTTTTTTGAAGCCCAAATACTTCATGAAAATTTTCAACTTTTTTGAAGCCGAATTTCTTCATGAATATTTTCAATTGACCCACCCCCCCTCACGAAAAAGTTGAAAAAAGACGAAACACCCCCCTCTTCCGAAAAAGTTGAACAAAGACGAAACACCCCCCCCTTGCGAAAACTTTTTTGAAGCCGAATTTCTTAATGAAAATTTTAAACTTTTTTGAATACCAAATACTTCATGAAAATTTTCATCTTTTTTGAAGCCGAATTTCTTCATGAAAATTTTAAACTTTTTTGAAGCCGAATTTCTTCATGAAAATTTTCAACTTTTTTGAAGCCCAAATACTTCATGAAAATTCTCATCTTTTTTGAAGCCAAATTTCTTCATGAATATTTTCAATTGACCCACCCCCGCTAACGGAAAAGTTGAAAAAAAACGAAACACCCCCCCCTTACGAAAAAGTTGAAAAAAGACGAAACACCCCCCCCCTTGCGAAAACTTTTTTGAAGCCGAATTTCTTCATGAATATTTTCAATTGACCCACCCCCTCACGAAAAAGTTGAAAAAAGACGAAACACCCCCCCCTTGCGAAAACTTTTTTGAAGCCGAATTACTTCATGAAAATTTTCAACTTTTTTGAAGCTGAATTTCTTCATGAATATTTTCAATTGACCCACCCCCCTCACGAAAAAGTTGAAAAAAGACGAAACACCCCCCCTTACGAAAAAGTTGAAAAAAGACGAAACACCCCCCCTCACGAAAAAGTTGAAAAAAGACGAAACACCTCCCCCTTACGAAAACTTTTTTGAAGCCGAATTTCTTCATGAAAATTTTAAACTTTTTTGAAGTCCAAATACTTCATGAAAATTTTCAACTTTTTTGAAGCCGAATTTCTTCATGAATATTTTCAATTGACCCACCCCCCCTCCCGAAAAAGTTGAAAAAAGACGAAACACCCCCCTCTTACGAAAAAGTTGAAAAAAGACGAAACACCCCCCCCTTGCGAAAACTTTTTTGAAGCCGAATTTCTTAATGAAAATTTTCAACTTTTTTGAAGCCCAAATACTTCATGAAAATTTTCAAATTTTTGTAGCCGAATTTCTTCATGAAAATTTTCAACTTTTTTGAAGCCGAATTTCTTCATGAATAATTTCAATTGACCCACCCCCTCACGAAAAAGTTGAAAAAAGACGAAACACCCCCCCTTACGAAAAAGTTGAAAAAAGACGAAACACCCCCCCTCACGAAAAAGTTGAAAAAAGATGAAACACCTCCCCCTTACGAAAACTTTTTTGAAGCCGAATTTCTTCATGAAAATTTTCAACTTTTTTGAAGCCCAAATACTTCATGAAAATTTTCATCTTTTTTGAAGCCGAATTTCTTCATGAAAATTTTAAACTTTTTTGAAGCCGAATTTCTTCATGAAAATTTTCAACTTTTTTGAAGCCCAAATACTTCATGAAAATTCTCATCTTTTTTGAAGCCAAATTTCTTCATGAATATTTTCAATTGACCCACCCCCGCTAACGGAAAAGTTGAAAAAAAACGAAACACCCCCCCCTTACGAAAAAGTTGAAAAAAGACGAAACACCCCCCCCCTTGCGAAAACTTTTTTGAAGCCGAATTTCTTCATGAATATTTTCAATTGACCCACCCCCTCACGAAAAAGTTGAAAAAAGACGAAACACCCCCCCCTTGCGAAAACTTTTTTGAAGCCGAATTACTTCATGAAAATTTTCAACTTTTTTGAAGCTGAATTTCTTCATGAATATTTTCAATTGACCCACCCCCCTCACGAAAAAGTTGAAAAAAGACGAAACACCCCCCCTTACGAAAAAGTTGAAAAAAGACGAAACACCCCCCCTCACGAAAAAGTTGAAAAAAGACGAAACACCTCCCCCTTACGAAAACTTTTTTGAAGCCGAATTTCTTCATGAAAATTTTAAACTTTTTTGAAGTCCAAATACTTCATGAAAATTTTCAACTTTTTTGAAGCCGAATTTCTTCATGAATATTTTCAATTGACCCACCCCCCCTCCCGAAAAAGTTGAAAAAAGACGAAACACCCCCCTCTTACGAAAAAGTTGAAAAAAGACGAAACACCCCCCCCTTGCGAAAACTTTTTTGAAGCCGAATTTCTTAATGAAAATTTTCAACTTTTTTGAAGCCCAAATACTTCATGAAAATTTTCAAATTTTTGTAGCCGAATTTCTTCATGAAAATTTTCAACTTTTTTGAAGCCGAATTTCTTCATGAATAATTTCAATTGACCCACCCCCTCACGAAAAAGTTGAAAAAAGACGAAACACCCCCCCTTACGAAAAAGTTGAAAAAAGACGAAACACCCCCCCTCACGAAAAAGTTGAAAAAAGATGAAACACCTCCCCCTTACAAAAACTTTTTTGAAGCCGAATTTCTTCATGAAAATTTTCAACTTTTTTGAAGCCCAAATACTTCATGAAAATTTTAAACTTTTTTGAAGCCGAATTTCTTCATGAATATTTTCAACCTTTTTGAAGCCGAATTTCTTCATGAAAATTTTAAACTTTTTTGAAGCCCAAATACTTCATGAAAATTTTCAACTTTTTTGAAGCCGAATTTCTTCATGAAAATTTTCAACTTTTTTGAAGCCGAATTTCTTCATGAATAATTTCAATTGACCCACCCCCTCACGAAAAAGTTGAAAAAATACGAAACACCCCCCCTTACGAAAAAGTTGAAAAAAGACGAAACACCCCCCCTCACGAAAAAGTTGAAAAAAGATGAAACACCTCCCCCTTACGAAAACTTTTTTGAAGCCGAATTTCTTCATGAAAATTTTCAACTTTTTTGAAGCCCAAATACTTCATGAAAATTTTAAACTTTTTTGAAGCCGAATTTCTTCATGAATATTTTCAACCTTTTTGAAGCCGAATTTCTTCATGAAAATTTTAAACTTTTTTGAAGCCCAAATACTTCATGAAAATTTTCAACTTTTTTGAAGCCGAATTTCTTCATGAATACTTTCAATTGACCCACCCCCCTCACAAAAAAGTTGAAAAAAGACGAAACACCCCCCTCTTACGAAAAAGTTGAAAAAAGACGAAACACCCCCCCCTTTCGAAAAAGTTGAAAAAAGACGAAACACCCCCCCCTTGCGAAAACTTTTTTGAAGCCGAATTTCTTCATGAAAATTTTAAACTTTTTTGAAGCCCAAATACTTCATGAAAATTTTCAACTTTTTTGAAGCCGAATTTCTTCATGAAAATTTTCAATTGACCCACCCCCCTCACGAAAAAGTTAAAAAGACGAAACACCCCCCTCTTGCGAAAACTTTTTTGAAGCCGAATTTCTTCATGAAAATTTTCAACTTTTTTGAAGCCGAATTTCTTCATGAATATTTTCAATTGACCCACCCCCTCACGAAAAAGTTGAAAAAAGACGAAACACCCCCCCCCTTACGAAAAAGTTGAAAAAAGACGAAACACCCACCCCTTGCGAAAACTTTTTTGAAGCCGAATTTCTTCATGAAAATTTTAAACTTTTTTGAAGCCCAAATACTTCATAAAAATTTTAAACTTTTTTGAAGCCGAATTTCTTCATGAAAATTTTAAACTTTTTTGAAGCCGAATTTCTTCATGAAAATTTTAAACTTTTTTGAAGCCCAAATACTTCATGAAAATTTTCAACTTTTTTGAAGCCCAAATACTTCATGAAAATTTTCAACTTTTTTGAAGCCGAATTTCTTCATGAATATTTTCAACTTTTTTGAAGCCCAAATACTTCATGAAAATTTTCAACTTTTTTGAAGCCGAATTTCTTCATGAAAATTTTAAACTTTTTTGAAGCCCAAATACTTCATGAAAATTTTCAACTTTTTTGAAGCCCAAATACTTCATGAAAATTTTCAACTTTTTTGAAGCCGAATTTCTTCATGAATATTTTCAACTTTTTTGAAGCCCAAATACTTCATGAAAATTTTCAACTTTTTTGAAGCCCAAATACTTCATGAAAATTTTCAACTTTTTTGAAGCCGAATTTCTTCATGAATATTTTCAATTGACCCACCCCCCCTCACGAAAAAGTTGAAAAAAGACGAAACACCCCCCTCTTTCGAAAAAGTTGAAAAAAGACGAAACACCCCCCCCTTGCGAAAACTTTTTTGAAGCCGAATTTCTTAATGAAAATTTTCAACTTTTTTGAAGCCCAAATACTTCATGAAAATTTTCATCTTTTTTGAAGCCGAATTTCTTCATGAAAATTTTAAACTTTTTTGAAGCCGAATTTCTTCATGAAAATTTTCAATTGACCCACCCCCCTCACGAAAAAGTTGAAAAAAGACGAAACACCCCCCTCTTGCGAAAACTTTTTTGAAGCCGAATTTCTTCATGAAAATTTTCAACTTTTTTGAAGCCAAATTTCTTCATGAATATTTTCAATTGACCCACCCCCGCTAACGGAAAAGTTGAAAAAAAACGAAACACCCCCCCCCCTTACGAAAAAGTTGAAAAAAGACGAAACACCCCCCCCCTTGCGAAAACTTTTTTGAAGCCGAATTTCTTCATGAATATTTTCAATTGACCCACCCCCTCACGAAAAAGTTGAAAAAAGACGAAACACACCCCTCTTACGAAAAAGTTGAAAAAAGACGAAACACCCCCCCCCCTTACGAAAAAGTTGAAAAAAGACGAAACACCCCCCCTTGCGAAAACTTTTTTGAAGCGGAATTTCATCATGAAAATTTTCAACTTTTTTGAAGCCCAAATACTTCATGAAAATTTTCAACTTTTTTGATGCCGAATTTCGTCATGCAAATTTTCAACTTTTTTGTAGCCGAATTTCTTCATGAATATTTTCAATTGACCCACCCCCCCTCACGAAAAAGTTGAAAAAAGACGAAACACCCCCCCTCAGGAAAAAGTTGAAAAAAGACGAAACACCCCCCCCTTGCGAAAACTTTTTTGAAGCCGAATTTCTTAATGAAAATTTTCAACTTTTTTGAAGCCCAAATACTTCATGAAAATGTTCATCTTTTTTGAAGCCGAATTTCTTCATGAAAATTTTAAACTTTTTTGAAGCCGAATTTCTTCATGAAAATTTTCAATTGACCCACCCCCCTCACGAAAAAGTTGAAAAAAGACGAAACACCCCCCTCTTGCGAAAACTTTTTTGAAGCCGAATTTCTTCATGAAAATTTTCAACTTTTTTGAAGCCGAATTTCTTCATGAATATTTTCAATTGACCCACCCCCTCACGAAAAAGTTGAAAAAAGACGAAACACCCCCCCCTTACGAAAAAGTTGAAAAAAGACGAAACACCCCCCCCTTGCGAAAACTTTTTTGAAGCCGTATTTCTTCATGAAAATTTTAAACTTTTTTGAAGCCCAAATACTTCATAAAAATTTTAAACTTTTTTGAAGCCGAATTTCTTCATGAAAATTTTAAACTTTTTTGAAGCCGAATTTCTTCATGAAAATTTAAAAAAAATTTCAAGCCCAAATACTTCATGAAAATTTTCAACTTTTTTGAAGCCGAATTTCTTCATGAAAATTTTAAACTTTTTTGAAGCCCAAATACTTCATGAAAATTTTCAACTTTTTTGAAGCCCAAATACTTCATGAAAATTTTCAACTTTTTTGAAGCCGAATTTCTTCATGAATATTTTCAACTTTTTTGAAGCCCAAATACTTCATGAAAATTTTCAACTTTTTTGAAGCCGAATTTCTTCATGAATATTTTCAATTGACCCACCCCCCCTCACGAAAAAGTTGAAAAAAGACGAAACACCCCCCTCTTCCGAAAAAGTTGAACAAAGACGAAACACCCCCCCCTTGCGAAAACTTTTTTGAAGCCGAATTTCTTAATGAAAATTTTAAACTTTTTTGAATACCAAATACTTCATGAAAATTTTCATCTTTTTTGAAGCCGAATTTCTTCATGAAAATTTTAAACTTTTTTGAAGCCGAATTTCTTCATGAAAATTTTCAACTTTTTTGAAGCCCAAATACTTCATGAAAATTCTCATCTTTTTTGAAGCCAAATTTCTTCATGAATATTTTCAATTGACCCACCCCCGCTAACGGAAAAGTTGAAAAAAAACGAAACACCCCCCCTTACGAAAAAGTTGAAAAAAGACGAAACACCCCCCCCCTTGCGAAAATTTTTTTGAAGCCGAATTTCTTCATGAATATTTTCAATTGACCCACCCCCTCACGAAAAAGTTGAAAAAAGACGAAACACCCCCCCCTTGCGAAAACTTTTTTGAAGCCGAATTACTTCATGAAAATTTTCAACTTTTTTGAAGCTGAATTTCTTCATGAATATTTTCAATTGACCCACCCCCCTCACGAAAAAGTTGAAAAAAGACGAAACACCCCCCCTTACGAAAAAGTTGAAAAAAGACGAAACACCCCCCCTCACGAAAAAGTTGAAAAAAGACGAAACACCTCCCCCTTACGAAAACTTTTTTGAAGCCGAATTTCTTCATGAAAATTTTAAACTTTTTTGAAGTCCAAATACTTCATGAAAATTTTCAACTTTTTTGAAGCCGAATTTCTTCATGAATATTTTCAATTGACCCACCCCCCCTCCCGAAAAAGTTGAAAAAAGACGAAACACCCCCCTCTTACGAAAAAGTTGAAAAAAGACGAAACACCCCCCCCTTGCGAAAACTTTTTTGAAGCCGAATTTCTTAATGAAAATTTTCAACTTTTTTGAAGCCCAAATACTTCATGAAAATTTTCAACTTTTTTGAAGCCGAATTTCTTCATGAAAATTTTCAACTTTTTTGAAGCCGAATTTCTTCATGAATAATTTCAATTGACCCACCCCCTCACGAAAAAGTTGAAAAAAGACGAAACACCCCCCCTTACGAAAAAGTTGAAAAAAGACGAAACACCCCCCCTCACGAAAAAGTTGAAAAAAGATGAAACACCTCCCCCTTACGAAAACTTTTTTGAAGCCGAATTTCTTCATGAAAATTTTCAACTTTTTTGAAGCCCAAATACTTCATGAAAATTTTAAACTTTTTTGAAGCCGAATTTCTTCATGAATATTTTCAACCTTTTTGAAGCCGAATTTCTTCATGAAAATTTTAAACTTTTTTGAAGCCCAAATACTTCATGAAAATTTTCAACTTTTTTGAAGCCGAATTTCTTCATGAATACTTTCAATTGACCCACCCCCCTCACAAAAAAGTTGAAAAAAGACGAAACACCCCCCTCTTACGAAAAAGTTGAAAAAAGACGAAACACCCCCCCCTTTCGAAAAAGTTGAAAAAAGACGAAACACCCCCCCCTTGCGAAAACTTTTTTGAAGCCGAATTTCTTCATGAAAATTTTAAACTTTTTTGAAGCCCAAATACTTCATGAAAATTTTCAACTTTTTTGAAGCCGAATTTCTTCATGAATACTTTCAATTGACCCACCCCCCTCACGAAAAAGTTGAAAAAAGACGAAACACCCCCCTCTTACGAAAAAGTTGAAAAAAGACGAAACACCCACCCCTTTCGAAAAAGTTGAAAAAAGACGAAACACCCCCCCCTTGCGAAAACTTTTTTGACGCCGAATTTCTTCATGAAAATTTTCAACTTTTTTGAAGCCCAAATACTTCATGAAAATTTTCAACTTTTTTGAAGCCGAATTTCTTCATGAAAATTTTCAACTTTTTTGAAGCCCAAATACTTCATGAAAATTTTCAACTTTTTTGAAGCCGAATTTCTTCATGAAAATTTTCAACTTTTTTGAATCCGAATTTCTTCATGAATATTTTCAACTTTTTTGAAGCCCAAATACTTCATGAAAATTTTCAACTTTTTTGAAGCCGAATTTCTTCATGAAAATTTTCAACTTTTTTGAATCCGAATTTCTTCATGAATATTTTCAACTTTTTTGAAGCCCAAATACTTCATGAAAATTTTCAACTTTTTTGAAGCCCAAATACTTCATGAAAATTTTCAACTTTTTTGAAGCCCAATTTCTTCATGAAAATTTTCAACTTTTTTGAAGCCCAAATACTTCATGAAAAATTTCAATTGACCAACCCCCCCTTATGAAAAAGTTGAATAAAGAGGAAACACCCCCCCTTACGAAAAAGTTGAAAAAAGACGAAACACCCCCCCCTCGCGAAAACTTTTTTGAAGCCGAATTTCGTCATGAAAATTTTCAACTTTTTTGAAGCCCAAATACTTCATGAAAATTTTCAACTTTTTTGAAGCCGAATTTCTTCATGAATACTTTCAATTGACCCACCCCCCTCATGAAAAAGTTGAAAAAAGACGAAACATCCCCCCCTTGCGAAAACTTTTTTGAAGCCGAATTTCTTCATGAAAATTTTCAACTTTTTTGAAGCCGAATTTCTTCATGAATATTTTCAACTTTTTTGAAGCCCAAATACTTCATGAAAATTTTCAACTTTTTTGAAGCCGAATTTCTTCATGAAAATTTAAAAATATTTTGAAGCCCAAATACTTCATGAAAATTTTCTACTTTTTTGAAGACGAATTTCTTCATGAATATTTTCAACTTTTTTGAAGCCCAAATACTTCATGAAAATTTTCAACTTTTTTGAAGCCGAATTTCTTCATGAAAATTTAAAAATATTTTGAAGCCCAAATACTTCATGAAAATTTTCTACTTTTTTGAAGCCGAATTTCTTCATGAATATTTTCAACTTTTTTGAAGCCCAAATACTTCATGAAAATTTTCAACTTTTTTGAAGCCCAAATACTTCATGAAAACGTTCAACTTTTTTGAAGACAAATTTCTTCATTAAAATTTTCAACTTTTTCGAAGTCCAAATACTTCATGAAAATTTTCATCTTTTTTGAAGCCGAATTTCTTCATGAAAATTTTTAACTTTTTTGAAGCCGAATTTCTTCATGAAAATGTAAAAAAAATTTCAAGCCCAAATACTTCATGAAAATTTTCAACTTTTTTGAAGCCGAATTTCTTCATGAAAATTTAAAAATATTTTGAAGCCCAAATACTTCATGAAAATTTTCTACTTTTTTGAAGCCGAATTTCTTCATGAATATTTTCAACTTTTTTGAAGCCCAAATACTTCATGAAAATTTTCAACTTTTTTGAAGCCCAAATACTTCATGAAAACGTTCAACTTTTTTGAAGACAAATTTCTTCATTAAAATTTTCAACTTTTTCGAAGTCCAAATACTTCATGAAAATTTTCATCTTTTTTGAAGCCGAATTTCTTCATGAAAATTTTTAACTTTTTTGAAGCCGAATTTCTTCATGAAAATGTAAAAAAAATTTCAAGCCCAAATACTTCATGAAAATTTTCAACTTTTTTGAAGCCGAATTTCTTCATGAATATTTTCAACTTTTTTGAAGCCCAAATACTTCATGAAAATTTTCAACCTTTTTGAAGCCGAATTTCTTCATGAAAATTTTAAACTTTTTTGAAGAAGAATTTCTTCATGAATATTTTCAATTGACCCACCCCCCCTCACGAAAAAGTTGAAAAAGGACGAAACACCCCCCTCTTACGAAAAAGTTGAAAAAAGACGAAACACCCCCCCCTTACGAAAAAGTTGACAAAAGACGAAACACCACCCCCTTACGAAAAAGTTGAAAAACGACGAAACACCCCCCCCTCGTGAAAACTTTTTTGAAGCCGAATTTCTTCATGAAAATTTTCAACTTTTTTGAAGCCCAAATACTTCATGAAAATTTTCAACTTTTTTGAAGCCGAATTTCTTCATGAAAATTTAAAAATATTTTGAAGCCCAAATACTTCATGAAAATTTTCTACTTTTTTGAAGCCGAATTTCTTCTTGAATATTTTCAACTTTTTTGAAGCCCAAATACTTCATGAAAATTTTTGAACTTTTTTGAAGCCCAAATACTTCATGAAAACATTCAACTTTTTTGAAGACAAATTTCTTCATTAAAATTTTCAACTTTTTCGAAGCCCAAATACTTCATGAAAATTTTCATCTTTTTTGAAGCCGAATTTCTTCATGAAAATTTTAAACTTTTTTGAAGCCGAATTTCTTCATGAAAATTTAAAACATTTTTGAAGCCCAAATACTTCATGAAAATGTTCAACTTTTTTGAAGCCGAATTTCTTCATGAATATTTTCAATTGACCCACCCCCCCCTCACGAAAAAGTTGAAAAACGACGAAACACCCCCCTCTTACGAAAAAGTTGAAAAAAGACGAAACACCCCCCCTTACGAAAAAGTTGAAAAAAGACGAAACACCCCCCCCTTACGAAAAAGTTGAAAAACGACGAAACACCCCCCCCTCGTGAAAGCTTTTTTGAAGCCGAATTTCTTCATGAAAATTTTCAACTTTTTTGAAGCCCAAATACTTCATGAAAATTTTCAACTTTTTTGAAGCCGAATTTCTTCATGAAAATTTAAAAATATTTTGAAGCCCAAATACTTCATGAAAATTTTCTACTTTTTTGAAGCCGAATTTCTTCATGAATATTTTCAACTTTTTTGAAGCCCAAATACTTCATGAAAATTTTCAACTTTTTTGAAGCCCAAATACTTCATGAAAATTTTCATCTTTTTTGAAGCCGAATTTCTTCATGAAAATTTTAAACTTTTTTGAAGCCGAATTTCTTCATGAAAATTTAAAACATTTTTGAAGGCCAAATACTTCATGAAAATTTTCAACTTTTTTGAAGCCGAATTTCTTCATGAATACTTTCAATTGACCCACCACCCTCACGAAAAAGTTGAAAAAAGACGAAACTCCCCCCTCTTACGAAAAAGTTGAAAAAAGACGAAACACCCCCCCTTACGAAAAAGTTGAAAAAAGACGAAACACCCCCCCTTGCGAAAACTTTTTTGAAGCCGAATTTCTTCATGAAAATTTTCAACTTTTTTGAAGCCCAAATACTTCATGAAAATTTTCAACTTTTTTGAAGCCGAATTTCTTCATGAAAATTTAAAAAAATTTTGAAGCCCAAATACTTCATGAAAATTTTCAACTTTTTTGAAGCCGAATTTCTTCATGAAAATTTAAAAATATTTTGAAGCCCAAATACTTCATGAAAATTTTCTACTTTTTTGAAGCCGAATTTCTTCATGAATATTTTCAACTTTTTTGAAGCCCAAATACTTCATGAAAATTTTCAACTTTTTTGAAGCCCAAATACTTCATGAAAACGTTCAACTTTTTTGAAGCCGAATTTCTTCATGAAAATTTTCAACTTTTTTGAAGCCCAAATACTTCATGAAAATTTTCAACTTTTTTGAAGCCCAAATACTTCATGAAAAATTTCAATTGACCAACCCCCCCATATGAAAAAGTTGAAAAAAGAGGAAACACCCCCCCTTACGAAAAAGTTGAAAAAAGACGAAACACCCCCCCTTGCGAAATCTTTTTTGAAGACCAATTTCTTCATTAAAATTTTCAACTTTTTCGAAGCCCAAATACTTCATGAAAATTTTCATCTTTTTTGAAGCCGAATTTCTTCATGAAAATTTTAAACTTTTTTGAAGCCGAATTTCTTCATGAAAATTTAAAACATTTTTGAAGCCCAAATACTTCATGAAAATTTTCAAATTTTTTGAAGCCGAATTTCTTCATGAATACTTTCAATTGACCCACCCCCCTCACGAAAAAGTTGAAAAAAGACGAAACTCCCCCCTCTTACGAAAAAGTTGAAAAAAGACGAAACACCCCCCCTTACGAAAAAGTTGAAAAAAGACGAAACACCCCCCCCTTGCGAAAACTTTTTTGAAGCCGAATTTCTTCATGAAAATTTTCAACTTTTTTGAAGCCCAAATACTTCATGAAAATTTTCAACTTTTTTGAAGTCGAATTTCTTCATGAAAATTTAAAAAATTTTTGAAGCCCAAATACTTCATGAAAATTTTCAACTTTTTTGAAGCCGAATTTCTTCATGAATATTTTCAACTTTTTTGAAGCCCAAATACTTCATGAAAATTTTCAACTTTTTTGAAGCCCAAATACTTCATGAAAACGTTCAACTTTTT
Organism: Labrus mixtus; assembly: GCF_963584025.1. Classification (NCBI taxonomy): domain Eukaryota; kingdom Metazoa; phylum Chordata; class Actinopteri; order Labriformes; family Labridae; genus Labrus; species Labrus mixtus. Next base: position 29,941,708 of record NC_083623.1, read on the forward strand.
TGAAGCCGAATTTCTTCATGAAAATTTTCAACTTTTTTGAAGCCCAAATACTTCATGAAAATTTTCAACTTTTTTGAAGCCCAAATACTTCATGAAAAATTTCAATTGACCAACCCCCCCATATGAAAAAGTTGAAAAAAGAGGAAACACCCCCCCTTACGAAAAAGTTGAAAAAAGACGAAACACCCCCCCCTCGCGAAAACTTTTTTGAAGCCGAATTTCTTCATGAAAATTTTCAACTTTTTTGAAGCCCAAATACTTCATGAAAATTTTCAACTTTTTTGAAGCCGAATTTCTTCATGAATACTTTCAATTGACCCACCCCCTCACGAAAAAGTTGAAAAAAGACGAAACACCCCCCTCTTACGAAAAAGTTGAAAAAAGACGAAACACCACCCCCTTACGAAAAAGTTGAAAAAAGACGAAACACCCCCCCCTTGCGAAAACTTTTTTGAAGCCGAATTTCTTCATGAAAATTTTCAACTTTTTTGAAGCCGAATTTCTTCATGAATACTTTCAATTGACCCACCCCCCTCACGAAAAAGTTGAAAAAAGACGAAACACCCCCCTCTTACGAAAAAGTTGAAAAAAGACGAAACACCACCCCCTTACGAAAAAGTTGAAAAAAGACGAAACACCCCCCCCTTGCGAAAACTTTTTTGAAGCCGAATTTCTTCATGAAAATTTTCAACTGTTTTGAAGCCAAATTTCTTCATGAATATTTTCAACTTTTTTGAAGCCCAATTTCTTCATGAAAATTTTCAACTTTTTTGAAGCCCAAATACTTCATGAAAATTTTCAACTTTTTTGAAGCCCAAATACTTCATGAAAATTTTCAACTTTATTGAAGCCCAAATACTTCATGAAAATTTTCAACTTTATTGAAGCCCAAATACTTCATGAAAATTTTCAACTTTTTTGAAGCCCAAATACTTCATGAAAATTTTCAACTTTTTTGAAGCCGAATTTCTTCATGAAAATTTTAAACTTTTTTGAAGCCGAATTTCTTCATGAAAATTTAAAAAAAATTTCAAGCCCAAATACTTCATGAAAATTTTCAACTTTTTTGAAGCCGAATTTCTTCATTAAAATTTTCAACTTTTTTGAAGCCGAATTTCTTAATGAAAATTTTCAACTTTTTTGAAGCCCAAATACTTCATGAAAATTTTCAACTTTTTTGAAGCCGAATTTCTTCATGAAAATTTTCAACTTTTTTGAAGCTGAATTTCTTCATGAAAATTTAAAAAAAATTTCAAGCCCAAATACTTCATGAAAATTTTCAACTTTTTTGAAGCCGAATTTCTTCATGAAAATTTTAAACTTTTTTGAAGCCGAATTTCTTAATGAAAATTTTCAACTTTTTTGAAGCCCAAATACTTCATGAAAATTTTCAACTTTTTTGAAGCCGAATTTCTTCATGAAAATTTTCAACTTTTTTGAAGCCCAAATACTTCATGAAAATGTTCAACTTTTTGGAAGCCGAATTTCTTCATGAATATTTTCAATTGACCCACCCCCCCTCACGAAAAAGTTGAAAAAAGACGAAACACCCCCCTCTTACGAAAAGTTGGAAAAAGACGAAACACCCCCCCTTACGAAAAAGTTGAAAAAAGACGAAACACCCCCCCCTTACGAAATAGTTGAAAAAAGACGAAACACCCCCCCCTCGCGAAAACTTTTTTGAAGCCGAATTTCTTCATGAAAATGTTCAACTTTTTTGAAGCCCAAATACTTCATGAAAATTTTCAACTTTTTTGAAGCCGAATTTCTTCATGAATACTTTCAATTGACCCACCCCCCTCACGAAAAAGTTGAAAAAAGACGAAACTCCCCCCTCTTACGAAAAAGTTGAAAAAAGACGAAACACCCCCCCCTTACGAAAAAGTTGAAAAAAGACGAAACACCCCCCCCTTGCGAAAACTTTTTTGAAGCCGAATTTCTTCATGAAAATTTTCAACTGTTTTGAAGCCGAATTTCTTCATGAATATTTTCAACTTTTTTGAAGCCCAAATACTTCATGAAAATTTTCAACTTTTTTGAAGCTCAAATACTTCATGAAAATTTTCAACTTTTTTGAAGCCCAAATACTTCATGAAAACGTTCATCTTTTTTGAAGCCGAATTTCTTCATGAAAATTTTCAACTTTTTTGAAGCCCAAATACTTCATGAAAATTTTCAACTTTTTTGAAGCCGAATTTCTTCATGAATACTTTCAATTGACCCACCCCCCTCACGAAAAAGTTGAAAAAAGACGAAACTCCACCCTTACGAAAAAGTTGAAAAAAGACGAAACACCCCCCCCTTACGAAAAAGTTGAAAAAAGACGAAACACACCCCTCTTACGAAAAAGTTGAAAAAAGACGAAACACCCCCCCTTACGAAAAAGTTGAAAAAAGACGAAACACCCCCCCCTCGCGAAAACTTTTTTGAAGCCGAATTTCTTCATGAAAATTTTCAACTGTTTTGAAGCCGAATTTCTTCATGAAAATTTTCAACTTTTTTGAAGCCCAAATACTTCATGAAAATTTTCAACTGTTTTGAAGCCGAATTTCTTCATGAAAATTTTAAACTTTTTTGAAGCCGAATTTCTTCATGAAAATTTAAAAAAAATTTCAAGCCCAAATACTTCATGAAAATTTTCAACTTTTTTGAAGCCGAATTTCTTCATGAAAATTTTCAACTTTTTTGAAGCCGAATTTCTTAATGAAAATTTTCAACTTTTTTGAAGCCCAAATACTTCATGAAAATTTTCAACTTTTTTGAAGCCGAATTTCTTCATGAAAAGTTAAAAAAAATTTCAAGCCCAAATACTTCATGAAAATTTTCAACTTTTTTGAAGCCGAATTTCTTCATGAATACTTTCAATTGACCCACCCCCCTCACGAAAAAGTTGAAAAAAGACGAAACACCCCCCTCTTACGAAAAAGTTGAAAAAAGACGAAACACCCCCCCCCTTACGAAAAAGTTGAAAAAAGACGAAACACCCCTCCCTTGCGAAAACTTTTTTGAAGCCGAATTTCTTCATGAAAATTTTCAACTGTTTTGAAGCCAAATTTCTTCATGAATATTTTCAACTTTTTTGAAGCCCAAATACTTCATGAAAATTTTCAACTTTTTTGAAGCCCAAATACTTCATGAAAATTTTCAACTTTTTTGAAGCCGAATTTCTTCATGAAAATTTTAAAAAATTTTGAAGCCCAAATACTTCATGAAAATTTTCAACTTTTTTGAAGCCGAATTTCTTCATGAATATTTTCAACTTTTTTGAAGCCCAAATACTTCATGAAAATTTTCAACTTTTTTGAAGCCCAAATACTTCATGAAAACGTTCATCTTTTTTGAAGCCGAATTTCTTCATGAAAATTTTCAACTTTTTTGAAGCCCAAATACTTCATGAAAATTTTCATCTTTTTTGAAGCCAAATTTCTTCATGAATATTTTCAATTGACCCACCCCCGCTAACGAAAAAGTTGAAAAAAGACGAAACACCCCCCCCTTACGAAAAAGTTGAAAAAAGACGAAACACCCCCCCCTTGCGAAAACTTTTTTGAAGCCGAATTTCTTCATGAATATTTTCAATTGTCCCACCCCCTCACCAAAAAGTTGAAAAAAGACGAAACACACCCCTCTTACGAAAAAGTTGAAAAAAGACGAAACACCCCCCCTTACGAAAAAGTTGAAAAAAGACGAAATACCCCCCCCTTGCGAAAACTTTTTTGAAGCCGAATTTCTTCATGAAAATTTTCAACTTTTTTGAAGCCCAAATACTTCATGAAAATTTTCAACTGTTTTGAAGCCTAATTTCTTCATGAAAATTTTAAACTTTTTTGAAGCCGAATTTCTTCATGAAAATTTAAAAAAAATTTCAAGCCCAAATACTTCATGAAAATTTTCAACTTTTTTGAAGCCGAATTTCTTCATGAAAATTTTCAACTTTTTTGAAGCCGAATTTCTTAATGAAAATTTTCAACTTTTTTGAAGCCCAAATACTTCATGAAAATTTTCAACTTTTTTGAAGCCGAATTTCTTCATGAATACTTTCAATTGACCCACCCCCCTCACGAAAAAGTTGAAAAAAGACGAAACACCCCCCTCTTACGAAAAAGTTGAAAAAAGACGAAACACCCCCCCCCTTACGAAAAAGTTGAAAAAAGACGAAACACCCCTCCCTTGCGAAAACTTTTTTGAAGCCGAATTTCTTCATGAAAATTTTCAACTGTTTTGAAGCCAAATTTCTTCATGAATATTTTCAACTTTTTTGAAGCCCAAATACTTCATGAAAATTTTCAACTTTTTTGAAGCCCAAATACTTCATGAAAATTTTCAACTTTTTTGAAGCCGAATTTCTTCATGAAAATTTTAAAAAATTTTGAAGCCCAAATACTTCATGAAAATTTTCAACTTTTTTGAAGCCGAATTTCTTCATGAATATTTTCAACTTTTTTGAAGCCCAAATACTTCATGAAAATTTTCAACTTTTTTGAAGCCCAAATACTTCATGAAAACGTTCATCTTTTTTGAAGCCGAATTTCTTCATGAAAATTTTCAACTTTTTTGAAGCCCAAATACTTCATGAAAATTTTCATCTTTTTTGAAGCCAAATTTCTTCATGAATATTTTCAATTGACCCACCCCCGCTAACGAAAAAGTTGAAAAAAGACGAAACACCCCCCCCTTACGAAAAAGTTGAAAAAAGACGAAACACCCCCCCCTTGCGAAAACTTTTTTGAAGCCGAATTTCTTCATGAATATTTTCAATTGACCCACCCCCTCACCAAAAAGTTGAAAAAAGACGAAACACACCCCTCTTACGAAAAAGTTGAAAAAAGACGAAACACCCCCCCCTTACGAAAAAGTTGAAAAAAGACGAAATACCCCCCCCTTGCGAAAACTTTTTTGAAGCCGAATTTCTTCATGAAAATTTTCAACTTTTTTGAAGCCCAAATACTTCATGAAAATTTTCAACTGTTTTGAAGCCTAATTTCTTCATGAAAATTTTAAACTTTTTTGAAGCCGAATTTCTTCATGAAAATTTAAAAAAAATTTCAAGCCCAAATACTTCATGAAAATTTTCAACTTTTTTGAAGCCGAATTTCTTCATGAAAATTTTCAACTTTTTTGAAGCCGAATTTCTTAATGAAAATTTTCAACTTTTTTGAAGCCCAAATACTTCATGAAAATTTTCAACTTTTTTGAAGCCGAATTTCTTCATGAAAATTTTCAACTTTTTTGAAGCTGAATTTCTTCATGAAAATTTAAAAAAAATTTCAAGCCCAAATACTTCATGAAAATTTTCAACTTTTTTGAAGCCGAATTTCTTCATGAAAATTTTAAACTTTTTTGAAGCCGAATTTCTTAATGAAAATTTTCAACTTTTTTGAAGCCCAAATACTTCATGAAAATTTTCAACTTTTTTGAAGCCGAATTTCTTAATGAAAATTTTCAACTTTTTTGAAGCCCAAATACTTCATGAAAATTTTCAAATTTTTTGAAGCCGAATTTCTTCATGAAAATTTTCAACTTTTTTGAAGCTGAATTTCTTCATGAAAATTTAAAAAAAATTTCAAGCCCAAATACTTCATGAAAATTTTCAACTTTTTTGAAGCCGAATTTCTTCATGAAAATTTTAAACTTTTTTGAAGCCGAATTTCTTAATGAAAATTTTAAACTTTTTTGAAGCCCAAATACTTCATGAAAATTTTCAACTTTTTTGAAGCCGAATTTCTTCATGAAAATTTTCAACTTTTTTGAAGCCCAAATACTTCATGAAAATGTTCAACTTTTTGGAAGCCGAATTTCTTCATGAATATTTTCAATTGACCCACCCCCCCTCACGAAAAAGTTGAAAAAAGACGAAACACCCCCCTCTTACGAAAAGTTGAAAAAAGACGAAACACCCCCCCTTACGAAAAAGTTGAAAAAAGACGAAACACCCCCCCCTTACGAAATAGTTGAAAAAAGACGAAACACCCCCCCCTCGCGAAAACTTTTTTGTAGCCGAATTTCTTCATGAAAATGTTCAACTTTTTTGAAGCCCAAATACTTCATGAAAATTTTCAACTTTTTTGAAGCCGAATTTCTTCATGAATACTTTCAATTGAACACCCCCCTCACGAAAAAGTTGAAAAAAGACGAAACTCCCCCCTCTTACGAAAAAGTTGAAAAAAGACGAAACACCCCCCCCTTACGAAAAAGTTGAAAAAAGACGAAACACCCCCCCCTTGCGAAAACTTTTTTGAAGCCGAATTTCTTCATGAAAATTTTCAACTGTTTTGAAGCCGAATTTCTTCATGAATATTTTCAACTTTTTTGAAGCCCAAATACTTCATGAAAATTTTCAACTTTTTTGAAGCTCAAATACTTCATGAAAATTTTCAACTTTTTTGAAGCCCAAATACTTCATGAAAACGTTCATCTTTTTTGAAGCCGAATTTCTTCATGAAAATTTTCAACTTTTTTGAAGCCCAAATACTTCATGAAAATTTTCAACTTTTTTGAAGCCGAATTTCTTCATGAATACTTTCAATTGACCCACCCCCCTCACGAAAAAGTTGAAAAAAGACGAAACTCCACCCTTACGAAAAAGTTGAAAAAAGACGAAACACCCCCCCCTTACGAAAAAGTTGAAAAAAGACGAAACACACCCCTCTTACGAAAAAGTTGAAAAAAGACGAAACACCCCCCCTTACGAAAAAGTTGAAAAAAGACGAAACACCCCCCCCTCGCGAAAACTTTTTTGAAGCCTAATTTCTTCATGAAAATTTTCAACTGTTTTGAAGCCGAATTTCTTCATGAAAATTTTCAACTTTTTTGAAGCCCAAATACTTCATGAAAATTTTCAACTGTTTTGAAGCCGAATTTATTCATGAAAATTTTAAACTTTTTTGAAGCCGAATTTCTTCATGAAAATTTAAAAAAATTTTCAAGCCCAAATACTTCATGAAAATTTTCAACTTTTTTGAAGCCGAATTTCTTCATGAAAATTTTCAACTTTTTTGAAGCCGAATTTCTTAATGAAAATTTTCAACTTTTTTGAAGCCCAAATACTTCATGAAAATTTTCAACTTTTTTGAAGCCGAATTTCTTCATGAAAATTTAAAAAAAATTTCAAGCCCAAATACTTCATGAAAATTTTCAACTTTTTTGAAGCCGAATTTCTTCATGAATACTTTCAATTGACCCACCCCCCTCACGAAAAAGTTGAAAAAAGACGAAACACCCCCCTCTTACGAAAAAGTTGAAAAAAGACGAAACACCCCCCCCCTTACGAAAAAGTTGAAAAAAGACGAAACACCCCTCCCTTGCGAAAACTTTTTTGAAGCCGAATTTCTTCATGAAAATTTTCAACTGTTTTGAAGCCAAATTTCTTCATGAATATTTTCAACTTTTTTGAAGCCCAAATACTTCATGAAAATTTTCAACTTTTTTGAAGCCCAAATACTTCATGAAAATTTTCAACTTTTTTGAAGCCGAATTTCTTCATGAATACTTTCAATTGACCCACCCCCGCTAACGAAAAAGTTGAAAAAAGACGAAACACCCCCCCCTTGCGAAAACTTTTTTGAAGCCGAATTTCTTCATGAATATTTTCAATTGACCCACCCCCTCACCAAAAAGTTGAAAAAAGACGAAACACACCCCTCTTACGAAAAAGTTGAAAAAAGACGAAACACCCCCCCCTTACGAAAAAGTTGAAAAAAGACGAAATACCCCCCCCTTGCGAAAACTTTTTTGAAGCCGAATTTCTTCATGAAAATTTTCAACTTTTTTGAAGCCCAAATACTTCATGAAAATTTTCAACTGTTTTGAAGCCTAATTTCTTCATGAAAATTTTCAACTTTTTTGAAGCCGAATTTCTTCATGAATACTTTCAATTGAACACCCCCCTCACGAAAAAGTTGAAAAAAGACGAAACTCCCCCCTCTTACGAAAAAGTTGAAAAAAGACGAAACACCCCCCCCTTACGAAAAAGTTGAAAAAAGACGAAACACCCCCCCCTTGCGAAAACTTTTTTGAAGCCGAATTTCTTCATGAAAATTTTCAACTGTTTTGAAGCCGAATTTCTTCATGAATATTTTCAACTTTTTTGAAGCCCAAATACTTCATGAAAATTTTCAACTTTTTTGAAGCTCAAATACTTCATGAAAATTTTCAACTTTTTTGAAGCCCAAATACTTCATGAAAACGTTCATCTTTTTTGAAGCCGAATTTCTTCATGAAAATTTTCAACTTTTTTGAAGCCCAAATACTTCATGAAAATTTTCAACTTTTTTGAAGCCGAATTTCTTCATGAATACTTTCAATTGACCCACCCCCCTCACGAAAAAGTTGAAAAAAGACGAAACTCCACCCTTACGAAAAAGTTGAAAAAAGACGAAACACCCCCCCCTTACGAAAAAGTTGAAAAAAGACGAAACACACCCCTCTTACGAAAAAGTTGAAAAAAGACGAAACACCCCCCCTTACGAAAAAGTTGAAAAAAGACGAAACACCCCCCCCTCGCGAAAACTTTTTTGAAGCCGAATTTCTTCATGAAAATTTTCAACTGTTTTGAAGCCGAATTTCTTCATGAAAATTTTCAACTTTTTTGAAGCCCAAATACTTCATGAAAATTTTCAACTGTTTTGAAGCCGAATTTATTCATGAAAATTTTAAACTTTTTTGAAGCCGAATTTCTTCATGAAAATTTAAAAAAATTTTCAAGCCCAAATACTTCATGAAAATTTTCAACTTTTTTGAAGCCGAATTTCTTCATGAAAATTTTCAACTTTTTTGAAGCCGAATTTCTTAATGAAAATTTTCAACTTTTTTGAAGCCCAAATACTTCATGAAAATTTTCAACTTTTTTGAAGCCGAATTTCTTCATGAAAATTTAAAAAAAATTTCAAGCCCAAATACTTCATGAAAATTTTCAACTTTTTTGAAGCCGAATTTCTTCATGAATACTTTCAATTGACCCACCCCCCTCACGAAAAAGTTGAAAAAAGACGAAACACCCCCCTCTTACGAAAAAGTTGAAAAAAGACGAAACACCCCCCCCCTTACGAAAAAGTTGAAAAAAGACGAAACACCCCTCCCTTGCGAAAACTTTTTTGAAGCCGAATTTCTTCATGAAAATTTTCAACTGTTTTGAAGCCAAATTTCTTCATGAATATTTTCAACTTTTTTGAAGCCCAAATACTTCATGAAAATTTTCAACTTTTTTGAAGCCCAAATACTTCATGAAAATTTTCAACTTTTTTGAAGCCGAATTTCTTCATGAATACTTTCAATTGACCCACCCCCGCTAACGAAAAAGTTGAAAAAAGACGAAACACCCCCCCCTTGCGAAAACTTTTTTGAAGCCGAATTTCTTCATGAATATTTTCAATTGACCCACCCCCTCACCAAAAAGTTGAAAAAAGACGAAACACACCCCTCTTACGAAAAAGTTGAAAAAAGACGAAACACCCCCCCCTTACGAAAAAGTTGAAAAAAGACGAAATACCCCCCCCTTGCGAAAACTTTTTTGAAGCCGAATTTCTTCATGAAAATTTTCAACTTTTTTGAAGCCCAAATACTTCATGAAAATTTTCAACTGTTTTGAAGCCTAATTTCTTCATGAAAATTTTAAACTTTTTTGAAGCCGAATTTCTTCATGAAAATTTAAAAAAAATTTCAAGCCCAAATACTTCATGAAAATTTTCATCTTTTTTGAAGCCGAATTTCTTCATGAAAATTTTCAACTTTTTTGAAGCCGAATTTCTTAATGAAAATTTTCAACTTTTTTGAAGCCCAAATACTTCATGAAAATTTTCAACTTTTTTGAAGCCGAATTTCTTCATGAAAATTTTCAACTTTTTTGAAGCTGAATTTCTTCATGAAAATTTAAAAAAAATTTCAAGCCCAAATACTTCATGAAAATTTTCAACTTTTTTGAAGCCGAATTTCTTCATGAAAATTTTAAACTTTTTTGAAGCCGAATTTCTTAATGAAAATTTTCAACTTTTTTGAAGCCCAAATACTTCATGAAAATTTTCAACTTTTTTGAAGCCGAATTTCTTCATGAAAATTTTCAACTTTTTTGAAGCCCAAATACTTCATGAAAATGTTCAACTTTTTTGAAGCCGAATTTCTTCATGAATTTTTTCAATTGACCCACCCCCCCTCATGAAAATTTTCAACTTTTTTGAAGCCCAAATACTTCATGAAAAATTTCAATTGACCAACCCCCCCATATGAAAAAGTTGAAAAAAGAGGAAACACCCCCCCTCACGAAAAAGTTGAAAAAAGACGAAACACCCCCCCTTGCGAAAACTTTTTTGAAGACGAATTTCTTCATTAAAATTTTCAACTTTTTCGAAGCCCAAATACTTCATGAAAATGTTCATCTTTTTTGAAGCCGAATTTCTTCATGAAAATTTTAAACTTTTTTGAAGCCGAATTTCTTCATGAAAATTTAAAACATTTTTGAAGCCCAAACACTTCATGAAAATTTTCAACTTTTTTGAAGCCGAATATCTTCATGAATATTTTCAATTGACCCACACCCCCTCACGAAAAAGTTGAAAAAAGACGAAACACCCCCCTCTTACGAAAAAGTTGAAAAAAGACGAAACACCCCCCCTTACGAAAAAGTTGAAAAAAGACGAAACACCCCCCCCTTACGAAAAAGTTGAAAAAAGACTAAACACCCCCCCCCTCGCGAAAACTTTTTTGAAGCCGAATTTCTTCATGAAAATTTTCAACTTTTTTGAAGCCCAAATACTTCATGAAAATTTTCAACTTTTTTGAAGCCCAAATACTTCATGAAAATTTTCAACTTTTTTGAAGCCGAATTTCTTCATGAATACTTTCAATTGACCCCCCCCCCTCACGAAAAAGTTGAAAAAAGACGAAATACCCCCCTCTTACGAAAAAGTTGAAAAAAGACGATACAACCCTTACGAAAAAGTTGAAAAAAGACGAAACACCCCCCCCTTGCGAAAACTTTTTTGAAGCCGAATTTCTTCATGAAAATTTTCAACTTTTTTGAAGCCCAAATACTTCATGAAAATTTTCAACTTTTTTGAAGCCGAATTTCTTCATGAATACTTTCAATTGACCCACCCCCCTCACGAAAAAGTTGAAAAAAGACGAAATACCCCCCTCTTACGAAAAAGTTGAAAAAAGACGATACAACCCTTACAAAAAGTTGAAAAAAGACGAAACACCCCCCCCTTGCGAAAACTTTTTTGAAGCCGAATTTCTTCATGAAAATTTTCAACTTTTTTGAAGCCCAAATACTTCATGAAAATTTTCATCTTTTTAGAAGCCAAATTTCTTCATGAATATTTTCAATTGACCCACCCCCGCTAACGAAAAAGTTGAAAAAAGACGAAACACCCCCCCCTTACGAAAAAGTTGAAAAAAGACTAAACACCCCCCCCCTTGCGAAAACTTTTTTGAAGCCGAATTTCTTCATGAATATTTTCAATTGACCCACCCCCTCACGAAAAAGTTGAAAAAAGACGAAACACACCCCTCTTACGAAAAAGTTGAAAAAAGACGAAACACCCCCCCCTTACGAAAAAGTAGAAAAAAGACTAAACACCCCCCCCTTGCGAAAACTTTTTTGAAGCCGAATTTCTTCATGAAAATTTTCAACTTTTTTGAAGCCCAAATACTTCATGAAAATTTTCAACTTTTTTGAAGCCGAATTTCTTCATGAATACTTTCAATTGACCCACCCCCCTCACGAAAAAGTTGAAAAAAGACGAAATACCCCCCTCTTACGAAAAAGTTGAAAAAAGACGATACAACCCTTACGAAAAAGTTGAAAAAAGAAGAAACACCCCCCCCTTGCGAAAACTTTTTTGAAGCCGAATTTCTTCATGAAAATTTTCAACTTTTTTGAAGCCCAAATACTTCATGAAAATTTTCATCTTTTTAGAAGCCAAATTTCTTCATGAATATTTTCAATTGACCCACCCCCGCTAACGAAAAAGTTGAAAAAAGACGAAACACCCCCCCCTTACGAAAAAGTTGAAAAAAGACTAAACACCCCCCCCCTTGCGAAAACTTTTTTGAAGCCGAATTTCTTCATGAATATTTTCAATTGACCCACCCCCTCACGAAAAAGTTGAAAAAAGACGAAACACACCCCTCTTACGAAAAAGTTGAAAAAAGACGAAACACCCCCCCCTTACGAAAAAGTAGAAAAAAGACTAAACACCCCCCCCTTGCGAAAACTTTTTTGAAGCCGAATTTCTTCATGAAAATTTTCAACTTTTTTGAAGCCCAAATACTTCATGAAAATTTTCAACTGTTTTGAAGCCGAATTTCTTCATGAATACTTTCAATTGACCCACCCCCCTCACGAAAAAGTTGAAAAAAGACGAAATACCCCCCTCTTACGAAAAAGTTGAAAAAAGACGATACAACCCTTACGAAAAAGTTGAAAAAAGACGAAACACCCCCCCCTTGCGAAAACTTTTTTGAAGCCGAATTTCTTCATGAAAATTTTCAACTTTTTTGAAGCCCAAATACTTCATGAAAATTTTCATCTTTTTAGAAGCCAAATTTCTTCATGAATATTTTCAATTGACCCACCCCCGCTAACGAAAAAGTTGAAAAAAGACGAAACACCCCCCCCTTACGAAAAAGTTGAAAAAAGACTAAACACCCCCCCCCTTGCGAAAACTTTTTTGAAGCCGAATTTCTACATGAATATTTTCAATTGACCCACCCCCTCACGAAAAAGTTGAAAAAAGACGTAACACACCCCTCTTACGAAAAAGTTGAAAAAAGACGAAACACCCCCCCCTTACGAAAAAGTAGAAAAAAGACGAAACACCCCCCCCTTGCGAAAACTTTTTTGAAGCCGAATTTCTTCATGAAAATTTTCAACTTTTTTGAAGCCCAAATACTTCATGAAAATTTTCAACTGTTTTGAAGCCGAATTTCTTCATGAAAATTTTAAACTTTTTTGAAGCCGAATTTCTTCATGAAAATTTAAAAAAATTTTCAAGCCCAAATACTTCATGAAAATTTTCAACTTTTTTGAAGCCGAATTTCTTCATGAAAATTTTAAACTTTTTTGAAGCCGAATTTCTTAATGAAAATTTTCAACTTTTTTGAAGCCCAAATACTTCATGAAAATTTTAAACTTTTTTGAAGCCGAATTTCTTCATGAAAATTTTCAACTTTTTTGAAGCCGAATTTCTTCATGAAAATTTAAAAAAAATTTCAAGCCCAAATACTTCATGAAAATTTTCAACTTTTTTGAAGCCGAATTTCTTCATGAAAATTTTAAACTTTTTTGAAGCCGAATTTCTTAATGAAAATTTTCAACTTTTTTGAAGCCCAAATACTTCATGAAAATTTTCAACTTTTTTGAAGCCGAATTTCTTCATGAAAATTTTCAACTTTTTTGAAGCCCAAATACTTCATGAAAATTGTCATCTTTTTTGAAGCCAAATTTCTTCATGAATATTTTCAATTGACCCACCCCCTCATGAAAAAGTTGAAAAAAGACGAAACACCCCCCTCTTACGAAAAGTTGAAAAAAGACGAAACACCCCCCCTTACGAAAAAGTTGAAAAAAGACGAAACACCCCCCCCTGCGAAAACTGTTTTGAAGCCGAATTTCTTCATGAATATTTTCAACTTTTTTGAAGCACAAATACTTCATGAAAATTTTCAACTTTTTTGAAGCCGAATTTCTTAATGAAAATTTTCAACTTTTTTGAAGCCGAATTTCTTCATGAAAATTTTCAACTTTTTTGAAGCCCAAATACTTCATGAAAATTGTCATCTTTTTTGAAGCCAAATTTCTTCATGAATATTTTCAATTGACCCACCCCCGCTAACGAAAAAGTTGAAAAAAGACGACACACCCCCCCCTTACGAAAAAGTTGAAAAAAGACGAAACACCCCCCCCCCTTGCGAAAACTTTTTTGAAGCCGAATTTCTTCATGAATATTTTCAATTGACCCACCCCCTCACGAAAAAGTTGAAAAAAGACGAAACACCCCCCTCTTACGAAAAGTTGAAAAAAGACGAAACACCCCCCCTTACGAAAAAGTTGAAAAAAGACGAAACACCCCCCCCTGCGAAAACTGTTTTGAAGCCGAATTTCTTCATGAATATTTTCAACTTTTTTGAAGCACAAATACTTCATGAAAATTTTCAACTTTTTTGAAGCCGAATTTCTTAATGAAAATTTTCAACTTTTTTGAAGCCGAATTTCTTCATGAAAATTTTCAACTTTTTTGAAGCCCAAATACTTCATTAAAATTGTCATCTTTTTTGAAGCCAAATTTCTTCATGAATATTTTCAATTGACCCACCCCCGCTAACGAAAAAGTTGAAAAAAGACGACACACCCCCCCCTTACGAAAAAGTTGAAAAAAGACGAAACACCCCCCCCTTGCGAAAACTTTTTTGAAGCCGAATTTCTTCATGAATATTTTCAATTGACCCACCCCCTCACGAAAAAGTTGAAAAAAGACGAAACGCCCCCCTCTTACGAAAAGTTGAAAAAAGACGAAACACCCCCCCTTACGAAAAAGTAGAAAAAAGACGAAACACCCCCCCCTTGCGAAAACTTTTTTGAAGCCGAATTTCTTCATGAAAATTTTCAACTGATTTGAAGCCGAATTTCTTCATGAATATTTTCAACTTTTTTGAAGCACAAATACTTCATGAAAATTTTCAACTTTTTTGAAGCCCAAATACTTCATGAAAATTTTCAACTTTTTTGAAGCCCAAATACTTCATGAAAACATTCATCTTTTTTGAAGCCGAATTTCTTCATGAAAATTTTAAACTTTTTTGAAGCCCAAATACTTCATGAAAATTTTCAACTTTTTTGAAGCCGAATTTCTTCATGAATATTTTCAATTGACCCACCCCCCCTCACGAAAAAGTTGAAAAAAGACGAAACACCCCCCTCTTACGAAAAAGTTGAAAAAAGACGAAACACCCCCCCTTACGAAAAAGTTGAAAAAAGACGAAACACCCCCCCCTTACGAAAAAGTTGAAAAAAGACGAAACACCCCCCCCTCGCGAAAACTTTTTTGAAGCCGAATTTCTTCATGAAAATTTTCAACTTTTTTGAAGCCCAAATACTTCATGAAAATTTTCAACTTTTTTGAAGCCGAATTTCTTCATGAATACTTTCAATTGACCCACCCCCCTCATGAAAAAGTTGAAAAAAGACGAAACTCCCCCCTCTTACGAAAAAGTAGAAAAAAGACGAAACACCCCCCCCCTTACGAAAAAGTTGAAAAAAGACGAAACACCCCCCCCTTGCGAAAACTTTTTTGAAGCCGAATTTCTTCATGAATATTTTCAATTGACCCACCCCCTCACAAAAAAGTTGAAAAAAGACGAAACACACCCCTCTTACGAAAAAGTTGAAAAAAGACGAAACACCCCCCCCTTGCGAAAACTTTTTTGAAGCCGAATTTCTTCATGAAAATTTTCAACTTTTTTGAAGCCCAAATACTTCATGAAAATTTTCAACTGTTTTGAAGCCGAATTTCTTCATGAAAATTTTAACCTTTTTTGAAGCCGAATTTCTTCATGAAAATTTTAAAAAATTTTCAAGCCCAAATACTTCATGAAAATTTTCAACTTTTTTGAAGCCGAATTTCTTCATGAAAATTTTAAACTTTTTTGAAGCAGAATTTCTTCATGAATATTTTCAATTGACCCACCCCCCTCACGAAAAAGTTGAAAAAAGACGAAACACCCCCCTCTTACGAAAAAGTTGAGAAAAGACGAAACACCCCCCCCTTGCGAAAACTTTTTTGAAGCCGAATTTCTTCATGAAAATTTTCAACTGTTTTGAAGCCCAAATACTTCATGAAAATTTTCAACTGTTTTGAAGCCGAATTTCTTCATGAAAATTTTAAACTTTTTTGAAGCCGAATTTCTTCATGAAAATTTTAAAAAATTTTCAAGCCCAAATACTTCATGAAAATTTTCAACTTTTTTGAAGCCGAATTTCTTCATGAAAATTTTAAACTTTTTTGAAGCAGAATTTCTTCATGAATATTTTCAATTGACCCACCCCCCTCACGAAAAAGTTGAAAAAAGACGAAACACCCCCCTCTTACGAAAAAGTTGAGAAAAGACGAAACACCCCCCCCTTGCGAAAACTTTTTTGAAGCCGAATTTCTTCATGAAAATTTTCAACTGTTTTGAAGCCAAATTTCTTCATGAATATTTTCAACTTTTTTGAAGCCCAAATACTTCATGAAAATTTTCAACTTTTTTGAAGCCCAAATACTTCATGAAAATTTTCAATTTTTTTGAAGCCGAATTTCTTCATGAATACTTTCAATTGACCCACCCCCTCACGAAAAAGTTGAAAAAAGACGAAACACCCCCCTCTTACGAAAAAGTTGAAAAAAGACGAAACACCCCCCCCTCACGAAAAAGTTGAAAAAAGACGAAACACCCCCCCTTACGAAAAAGTTGAAAAAAGACGAAACATCCCCCCTCACGAAAAAGTTGAAAAAAGACGAAACACCTCCCCCTTACGAAAACTTTTTTGAAGCCGAATTTCTTCATGAAAATTTTCAACTTTTTTGAAGCCTAAATACTTCATGTAAATTTTCAACTTTTTTGAAGCCGAATTTCTTCATGAATATTTTCAATTGACCCACCCCCCCTCACGAAAAAGTTGAAAAAAGACGAAACACGCCCCTCTTACGAAAAAGTTGAAAAAAGACGAAACACCCCCCCCTTACGAAAAAGTTGAAAAAAGATAAAACACCCCCCCTTACGAAAAAGTTGAAAAAAGACGAAACACCCCCCCCTTGCGAAAACTTTTTTGAATCCGAATTTCTTCATGAAAATTTTCAACTTTTTTGAAGCCCAAATACTTCATGAAAATTTTCAACTTTTTTGAAGCCGAATTTCTTCATGAAGACTTTCAATTGACCCACCCCCCTCACGAAAAAGTTGAAAAAAGACGAAACACTCCCCTCTTACGAAAAAGTTGAAAAAAGACGAAACACCCCCCCCTTACGAAAAAGTTGAAAAAAGACGAAACACCCCCCCCCTTGCGAAAACTTTTTTGAAGCCGAATTACTTCATGAAAATTTTCAACTTTTTTGAAGCCCAAATACTTCATGAAAATTTTCAACTTTTTTGAAGCCGAATTTCTTCATGAATACTTTCAATTGACCCACCCCCCTCACGAAAAAGTTGAAAAAAGACGAAACACCCCCCCTTACGAAAAAGTTGAAAAAAGACGAAACACCCCCCCTCACGAAAAAGTTGAAAAAAGATGAAACACCTCCCCCTTACGAAAACTTTTTTGAAGCCGAATTTCTTCATGAAAATTTTCAACTTTTTTGAAGCCGAAATACTTCATCAAAATTTTAAACTTTTTTGAAGCCGAATTTCTTCATGAATATATTCAACCTTTTTAAAGCCGAATTTCTTCATGAAAATTTTATACTTTTTTGAAGCCCAAATACTTCATGAAAATTTTAAACTTTTTTGAAGCCGAATTTCTTCATGAATATTTTCAACTTTTTTGAAGCCCATATACTTCCTGAAAATTTTCAACTTTTTTGAAGCCCAAATACTTCATGAAAATTTTCAACTTTTTTGAAGCCCAAATACTTCATGAAAACGTTCAACTTTTTTGAAGCCCAATTTCTTCATGAAAATTTTCAACTTTTTTGAAGCCCAAATACTTCATGAAAAATTTCAATTGACCAACCCCCCCTTATGAAAAAGTTGAAAAAAGACGAAACACCCCCCCCTCGCGAAAACTTTTTTGAAGCCGAATTTCTTCATGAAAATTTTCAACTTTTTTGAAGCCCAAATACTTCATGAAAATTTTCAACTTTTTTGAAGCCCAAATACTTCATGAAAATTTTCAACTTTTTTGAAGCCCAAATACTTCATGAAAACGTTCATCTTTTTTGAAGCCGAATTTTTTCATGAAAATTTTCAACTTTTTTGAAGCCCAAATACTTCATGAAAATTTTCATCTTTTTTGAAACCGAATTTCTTCATGAAAATTTTAAACTTTTTTGAAGCCGAATTTCTTCATGAAAATTTAAAACATTTTTTAAGCCCAAATACTTCATGAAAATTTTCAACCTTTTTGAAGCCGAATTTCTTCATGAAATTTTTAAACTTTTTTGAAGCCCAAATACTTCATGAAAATTTTCAACTTTTTTGAAGCCGAATTTCTTCATGAAAATTTTCAACTGTTTTGAAGCCCAAATACTTCATGAAAATTTTCAACTGTTTTGAAGCCGAATTTCTTCATGAAAATTTTAAACTTTTTTGAAGCCGAATTTCTTCATGAAAATTTTAAAAAATTTTCAAGCCCAAATACTTCATGAAAATTTTCAACTTTTTTGAAGCCGAATTTCTTCATGAAAATTTTAAACTTTTTTGAAGCAGAATTTCTTCATGAATATTTTCAATTGACCCACCCCCCTCACGAAAAAGTTGAAAAAAGACGAAACACCCCCCTCTTACGAAAAAGTTGAGAAAAGACGAAACACCCCCCCCTTGCGAAAACTTTTTTGAAGCCGAATTTCTTCATGAAAATTTTCAACTGTTTTGAAGCCAAATTTCTTCATGAATATTTTCAACTTTTTTGAAGCCCAAATACTTCATGAAAATTTTCAACTTTTTTGAAGCCCAAATACTTCATGAAAATTTTCAATTTTTTTGAAGCCGAATTTCTTCATGAATACTTTCAATTGACCCACCCCCTCACGAAAAAGTTGAAAAAAGACGAAACACCCCCCTCTTACGAAAAAGTTGAAAAAAGACGAAACACCCCCCCCTCACGAAAAAGTTGAAAAAAGACGAAACACCCCCCCTTACGAAAAAGTTGAAAAAAGACGAAACATCCCCCCTCACGAAAAAGTTGAAAAAAGACGAAACACCTCCCCCTTACGAAAACTTTTTTGAAGCCGAATTTCTTCATGAAAATTTTCAACTTTTTTGAAGCCTAAATACTTCATGTAAATTTTCAACTTTTTTGAAACCGAATTTCTTCATGAATATTTTCAATTGACCCACCCCCCCTCACGAAAAAGTTGAAAAAAGACGAAACACGCCCCTCTTACGAAAAAGTTGAAAAAAGACGAAACACCCCCCCCTTACGAAAAAGTTGAAAAAAGATAAAACACCCCCCCTTACGAAAAAGTTGAAAAAAGACGAAACACCCCCCCCTTGCGAAAACTTTTTTGAATCCGAATTTCTTCATGAAAATTTTCAACTTTTTTGAAGCCCAAATACTTCATGAAAATTTTCAACTTTTTTGAAGCCGAATTTCTTCATGAAGACTTTCAATTGACCCACCCCCCTCACGAAAAAGTTGAAAAAAGACGAAACACTCCCCTCTTACGAAAAAGTTGAAAAAAGACGAAACACCCCCCCCTTACGAAAAAGTTGAAAAAAGACGAAACACCCCCCCCCTTGCGAAAACTTTTTTGAAGCCGAATTACTTCATGAAAATTTTCAACTTTTTTGAAGCCCAAATACTTCATGAAAATTTTCAACTTTTTTGAAGCCGAATTTCTTCATGAATACTTTCAATTGACCCACCCCCCTCACGAAAAAGTTGAAAAAAGACGAAACACCCCCCCTTACGAAAAAGTTGAAAAAAGACGAAACACCCCCCCTCACGAAAAAGTTGAAAAAAGATGAAACACCTCCCCCTTACGAAAACTTTTTTGAAGCCGAATTTCTTCATGAAAATTTTCAACTTTTTTGAAGCCGAAATACTTCATCAAAATTTTAAACTTTTTTGAAGCCGAATTTCTTCATGAATATATTCAACCTTTTTAAAGCCGAATTTCTTCATGAAAATTTTATACTTTTTTGAAGCCCAAATACTTCATGAAAATTTTAAACTTTTTTGAAGCCGAATTTCTTCATGAATATTTTCAACTTTTTTGAAGCCCATATACTTCCTGAAAATTTTCAACTTTTTTGAAGCCCAAATACTTCATGAAAATTTTCAACTTTTTTGAAGCCCAAATACTTCATGAAAACGTTCAACTTTTTTGAAGCCCAATTTCTTCATGAAAATTTTCAACTTTTTTGAAGCCCAAATACTTCATGAAAAATTTCAATTGACCAACCCCCCCTTATGAAAAAGTTGAAAAAAGACGAAACACCCCCCCCTCGCGAAAACTTTTTTGAAGCCGAATTTCTTCATGAAAATTTTCAACTTTTTTGAAGCCCAAATACTTCATGAAAATTTTCAACTTTTTTGAAGCCCAAATACTTCATGAAAATTTTCAACTTTTTTGAAGCCCAAATACTTCATGAAAACGTTCATCTTTTTTGAAGCCGAATTTTTTCATGAAAATTTTCAACTTTTTTGAAGCCCAAATACTTCATGAAAATTTTCATCTTTTTTGAAACCGAATTTCTTCATGAAAATTTTAAACTTTTTTGAAGCCGAATTTCTTCATGAAAATTTAAAACATTTTTTAAGCCCAAATACTTCATGAAAATTTTCAACCTTTTTGAAGCCGAATTTCTTCATGAAATTTTTAAACTTTTTTGAAGCCCAAATACTTCATGAAAATTTTCAACTTTTTTGAAGCCGAATTTTTTCATGAAAATTTTCAACTTTTTTGAAGCCCAAATACTTCATGAAAATTTTCATCTTTTTTGAAACCGAATTTCTTCATGAAAATTTTAAACTTTTTTGAAGCCGAATTTCTTCATGAAAATTTAAAACATTTTTTAAGCCCAAATACTTCATGAAAATTTTCAACCTTTTTGAAGCCGAATTTCTTCATGAAATTTTTAAACTTTTTTGAAGCCCAAATACTTCATGAAAATTTTCAACTTTTTTGAAGCCGAATTTCTTCATGAAAATTTTCAACTTTTTTGAAGCCGAATTTCTCCATGAATATTTTCAATTGACTCACCCCCCCTCACGAAAAAGTTGAAAAAAGACGAAACACCCCCATCTTACGAAAAAGTTGAAAAAAGACGAAACACCCCCCCCCTTGCGAAAACTTTTTTTGAAGCCAAATTTCTTCATGAATATTTTCAATTGACCCACCCCCGCTAACGAAAAAGTTGAAAAAAGACGAAACACCCCCCCCTTACGAAAAAGTTGAAAAAAGACGAAACACCCCCCCCTTGCGAAAACTTTTTTGAAGCCGAATTTCTTCATGAAAATTTTCAACTTTTTTGAAGCCCAAATACTTCATGAAAATTTTCAACTTTTTTGAAGCCGAATTTCTTCATGAATATTTTCAACTTTTTTGAAGCCCAAATACTTCATGAAAATTTTCAACTTTTTTGAAGCCGAATTTCTTCATGAATATTTTCAACTTTTTTGAAGCCCAAATACTTCATGAAAATTTTCAACTTTTTTGAAGCCGAATTTCTTCATGAAAATTTTCAACTTTTTTGAAGCCGAATTTCTCCATGAATATTTTCAATTGACTCACCCCCCCTCACGAAAAAGTTGAAAAAAGACGAAACACCCCCATCTTACGAAAAAGTTGAAAAAAGACGAAACACCCCCCCCCTTGCGAAAACTTTTTTGCAGCCGAATTTCTTCATGAAAATTTTCAATTGACCCACCCCCGCTAAAGAAAAAGTTGAAAAAAGACGACACACCCCCCCCTTACGAAAAAGTTGAAAAAAGACGAAACACCCCCCCCCCTTGCGAAAACTTTTTTGAAGCCGAATTTCTTCATGAAAATTTTCAACTTTTTTGAAGCCCAAATACTTCATGAAAATTTTCAACTTTTTTGAAGCCGAATTTCTTCATGAAAATTTTAAACTTTTTTGAAACCGAATTTCTTAATGAAAATTTTCAACTTTTTTGAAGCCCAAATACTTCATGAAAATTTTCAACTTTTTTGAAGCCGAATTTCTTCATGAAAATTTTCAACTTTTTTGAAGCCGAATTTCTTCATGAAAATTTTAAAAAAATTTGAAGCCCAAATACTTCATGAAAATTTTCAACTTTTTTGAAGCCGAATTTCTTCATGAAAATTTTAAACTTTTTTGAAGCCGAATTTCTTCATGAATACTTTCAATTGACCCACCCCCTCACGAAAAAGTTGAAAAAAGACGAAACACCCCCCTCTTACGAAAAAGTTGAAAAAAGACGAAACACCCCCCTCTTACGAAAAAGTTGAAAAAAGACGAAACACCCCCCCCTTACAAAAAAGTTGAAAAAAGACGAAACACCACCCCCTTACGAAAAAGTTGAAAAAAGACGAAACACCCCCCCTCACGAAAAAGTTGAAAAAAGACGAAACACTTCCCCCTTACGAAAACTTTTTTGAAGCCGAATTTCTTCACGAAAATTTTCAACTTTTTTGAAACCTAAATACTTCATGAAAATTTTCAACTTTTTTGAAGCCGAATTTCTTCATGAATATTTTCAATTGACCCACCCCCCTCACGAAAAAGTTGAAAAAAGACGAAACACCCCCCTCTTACGAAAAAGTTGAAAAAAGACGAAACACCCCCCTCTTACGAAAAAGTTGAAAAAAGACTAAACACCCCCCCTTACGAAAAAGTTGAAAAAAGACGAAACACCACCCCCCTTGCGAAAACTTTTTTGAAGCCGAATTACTTCATGAAAATTTTCAACTTTTTTGAAGCCCAAATACTTCATGAAAATTTTCAACTTTTTTGAAGCCGAATTTCTTCATGAATACTTTCAATTGACCCACCCCCCTCACGAAAAAGTTGAAAAAATACGAAACACCCCCCCTTACGAAAAAGTTGAAAAAAGACGAAACACGCCCCCTCACGAAAAAGTTGAAAAAAGACGAAACACCTCCCCCTTACGAAAACTTTTTTGAAGCCGAATTTCTTCATGAAAATTTTCAACTTTTTTGAAGCCTAAATACTTCATGAAAATTTTCAACTTTTTTGAAGCCGAATTTCTTCATGAATACTTTCAATTGACCCACCCCCTCACGAAAAAGTTGAAAAAAGACGAAACACCCCCCTCTTACGAAAAAGTTGAAAAAAGACGAAACACCCCCCCCTTACGAAAAAGTTGAAAAAAGACGAAACACCCCCCCTTACGAAAAAGTTGAAAAAAGACGAAACACCCCCCCTCACGAAAAAGTTGAAAAAAGACGAAACACTTCCCCCTTACGAAAACTTTTTTGAAGCCGAATTTCTTCATGAAAATTTTCAACTTTTTTGAAGCCTAAATACTTCATGAAAATTTTCAACTTTTTTGAAGCCGAATTTCTTCATGAATATTTTCAATTGACCCACCCCCCTCACGAAAAAGTTGAAAAAAGACGAAACACCCCCCTCTTACGAAAAAGTTGAAAAAAGACGAAACACCCCCCTCTTACGAAAAAGTTGAAAAAAGACGAAACACCCCCCCCTTGCGAAAACTTTTTTGAAGCCGAATTTCTTAATGAAAATTTTCAACTTTTTTGAAGCCCAAATACTTCATGAAAATTTTCAACTTTTTTGAAGCCGAATTTCTTCATGAAAATTTTCAACTTTTTTGAAGCCGAATTTCTTCATGAATACTTTCAATTGACCCACCCCCCTCACGAAAAAGTTGAAAAAAGACGAAACACCCCCCCTTACGAAAAAGTTGAAAAAAGACGAAACACCCCCCCCTTACGAAAAAGTTGAAAAAAGACGAAACACCCCCCCCTCGCGAAAACTTTTTTGAAGCCGAATTTCTTCATGAAAATTTTCAACTTTTTTGAAGCCCAAATACTTCATGAAAATTTTCAACTTTTTTGAAGCCGAATTTCTTCATGAAAATTTTCAACTTTTTTGAAGCCGAATTTCTTCATGAATACTTTCAATTGACCCACCCCCCTCACGAAAAAGTTGAAAAAAGACGAAACACCCCCCCTTACGAAAAAGTTGAAAAAAGACGAAACACCCCCCCTCACGAAAAAGTTGAAAAAAGATGAAACACCTCCCCCTTACGAAAACTTTTTTGAAGCCGAATATCTTCATGAAAATTTTCAACTTTTTTGAAGCCTAAATACTTCATGAAAATTTTAAACTTTTTTGAAGCCGAATTTCTTCATGAATATTTTCAACCTTTTTGAAGCCGAATTTCTTCATGAAAATTTTAAACTTTTTTGAAGCCCAAATACTTCATGAAAATTTTCAACTTTTTTGAAGCCGAATTTCTTCATGAATACTTTCAATTGACCCACCCCCCTCACGAAAAAGTTGAAAAAAGACAAAACACCCCCCCCTTTCGAAAAAGTTGAAAAAAGACGAAACACCCCCCCCTTGCGAAAACTTTTTTGAAGCCGAATTTCTTCATGAAAATTTTCAACTTTTTTGAAGCCCAAATACTTCATGAAAATTTTCAACTTTTTTGAAGCCGAATTTCTTCATGAATATTTTCAACTTTTTTGAAGCCCATATACTTCCTGAAAATTTTCAACTTTTTTGAAGCCCAAATACTTCATGAAAATTTTCAACTTTTTTGAAGCCCAAATACTTCATGAAAACGTTCAACTTTTTTGAAGCCCAATTTCTTCATGAAAATTTTCAACTTTTTTGAAGCCCAAATACTTCATGAAAAATTTCAATTGACCAACCCCCCCTTATGAAAAAGTTGAAAAAAGAGGAAACACCCCCCCTTACGAAAAAGTTGAAAAAAGACGAAACACCCCCCCCTCGCGAAAACTTTTTTGAAGCCGAATTTCTTCATGAAAATTTTCAACTTTTTTGAAGCCCAAATACTTCATGAAAATTTTCAACTTTTTTGAAGCCGAATTTCTTCATGAAAATTTTCAACTTTTTTGAAGCCGAATTTCTTCATGAATACTTTCAATTGACCCACCCCCCTCACGAAAAAGTTGAAAAAAGACGAAACACCCCCCCTTACGAAAAAGTTGAAAAAAGACGAAACACCCCCCCCTCGCGAAAACTTTTTTGAAGCCGAATTTCTTCATGAAAATTTTCAACTTTTTTGAAGCCCAAATACTTCATGAAAATTTTCAACTTTTTTGAAGCCGAATTTCTTCATGAAAATTTTCAACTTTTTTGAAGCCGAATTTCTTCATGAATACTTTCAATTGACCCACCCCCCTCACGAAAAAGTTGAAAAAAGACGAAACACCCCCCCTTACGAAAAAGTTGAAAAAAGACGAAACACCCCCCCTCACGAAAAAGTTGAAAAAAGATGAAACACCTCCCCCTTACGAAAACTTTTTTGAAGCCGAATATCTTCATGAAAATTTTCAACTTTTTTGAAGCCTAAATACTTCATGAAAATTTTAAACTTTTTTGAAGCCGAATTTCTTCATGAATATTTTCAACCTTTTTGAAGCCGAATTTCTTCATGAAAATTTTAAACTTTTTTGAAGCCCAAATACTTCATGAAAATTTTCAACTTTTTTGAAGCCGAATTTCTTCATGAATACTTTCAATTGACCCACCCCCCTCACGAAAAAGTTGAAAAAAGACAAAACACCCCCCCCTTTCGAAAAAGTTGAAAAAAGACGAAACACCCCCCCCTTGCGAAAACTTTTTTGAAGCCGAATTTCTTCATGAAAATTTTCAACTTTTTTGAAGCCCAAATACTTCATGAAAATTTTCAACTTTTTTGAAGCCGAATTTCTTCATGAATATTTTCAACTTTTTTGAAGCCCATATACTTCCTGAAAATTTTCAACTTTTTTGAAGCCCAAATACTTCATGAAAATTTTCAACTTTTTTGAAGCCCAAATACTTCATGAAAACGTTCAACTTTTTTGAAGCCCAATTTCTTCATGAAAATTTTCAACTTTTTTGAAGCCCAAATACTTCATGAAAAATTTCAATTGACCAACCCCCCCTTATGAAAAAGTTGAAAAAAGAGGAAACACCCCCCCTTACGACAAAGTTGAAAAAAGACGAAACACCCCCCCCTCGCGAAAACTTTTTTGAAGCCGAATTTCTTCATGAAAATTTTCAACTTTTTTGAAGCCCAAATACTTCATGAAAATTTTCAACTTTTTTGAAGCCGAATTTCTTCATGAATACTTTCAATTGACCCACCCCCCTCATGAAAAAGTTGAAAAAAGACGAAACACCCCCCTCTTACGAAAAAGTTGAAAAAAGACGAAACATCCCCCCCTTGCGAAAACTTTTTTGAAGCCGAATTTGTTCATGAAAATTTTCAACTTTTTTGAAGCCGAATTTCTTCATGAATATTTTCAACTTTTTTGAAGCCCAAATACTTCATGAAAATTTTCAACTTTTTTGAAGCCCAAATACTTCATGAAAACGTTCATCTTTTTTGAAGCCGAATTTTTTCATGAAAATTTTAAACTTTTTTGAAGCCCAAATACTTCATGAAAATTTTCATCTTTTTTGAAGCCGAATTTCTTCATGAAAATTTTAAACTTTTTTGAAGCCGAATTTCTTCATGAAAATTTAAAACATTTTTGAAGCCCAAATAATTCATGAAAATTTTCAACCTTTTTGAAGCCGAATTTCTTCATGAAATTTTTAAACTTTTTTGAAGCCCAAATACTTCATGAATATTTTCAATTGACCCACCCCCCCTCACGAAAAAGTTGAAAAAAGACGAAACACCCCCATCTTACGAAAAAGTTGAAAAAAGACGAAACACCCCCCCCCTTGCGAAAACTTTTTTGAAGCCGAATTTCTTCATGAAAATTTTCAACTTTTTTGAAGCCCAAATACTTCATGAAAATTTTCATCTTTTTTGAAGCCAAATTTCTTCATGAAAATTTTCAACTTTTTTGAAGCCCAAATACTTCATGAAAATTTTCAACTTTTTTGAAGCCGAATTTCTTCATGAATACTTTCAATTGACCCACCCCCCTCACGAAAAAGTTGAAAAAAGACGAAACACCCCCCCTTACGAAAAAGTTGAAAAAAGACGAAACACCCCCCCTCACGAAAAAGTTGAAAAAAGACGAAACACCTCCCCCTTACGAAAACTTTTTTGAAGCCGAATTTCTTCATGAAAATTTTCAACTTTTTTGAAGCCTAAATACTTCATGAAAATTTTTATCTTTTTTGAAGCCGAATTTCTTCATGAATATTTTCAACCTTTTTGAAGCCGAATTTCTTCATGAAAATTTTCAACTTTTTTGAAGCCCAAATACTTCATGAAAATCTTCAACTTCTTTGAAGCCGAATTTCTTCATGAATACTTTCAATTGACCCACCCCCCTCACGAAAAAGTTGAAAAAAGACGAAACACCCCCCTCTTACGAAAAAGTTGAAAAAAGACGAAACACCCCCCCTCACGAAAAAGTTGAAAAAAGACGAAACACCTCCCCCTCACGAAAACTTTTTTGAAGCCGAATTTCTTCATGAAAATTTTCAACTTTTTTGAAGCCTAAATACTTCATGAAAATTTTAAACTTTTTTGAAGCCGAATTTCTTCATGAATATTTTCAACCTTTTTGAAGCGGAATTTCTTCATGAAAACTTTCAATTGACCCACCCCCTCACGAAAAAGTTGAAAAAAGACGAAACACCCCCCTCTTACGAAAAAGTTGAAAAAAGACGAAACACCCCCCCCTTAGGAAAAAGTTGAAAAAATACGAAACACCCCCCCCTTGC
This sequence comes from Labrus mixtus, assembly GCF_963584025.1. Taxonomy (NCBI): domain Eukaryota; kingdom Metazoa; phylum Chordata; class Actinopteri; order Labriformes; family Labridae; genus Labrus; species Labrus mixtus. The sequence goes on from NC_083623.1 coordinate 29,969,230, forward strand.
GAAAACTTTTTTGAAGCCGAATTTCTTCATGAAAATTTTCAACTTTTTTGAAGCCCAAATACTTCATGAAAATTTTAAACTTTTTTGAAGCCGAATTTCTTCATGAATACTTTCAATTGACCCACCCCCCTCACGAAAAAGTTGAAAAAAGACGAAACACCCCCCCTTACGAAAAAGTTGAAAAAAGACGAAACACCCCCCCTCACGAAAAAGTTGAAAAAAGATGAAACACCTCCCCCTTACGAAAACTTTTTTGAAGCCGAATTTCTTCATGAATATTTTCAACTTTTTTGAAGCCCAAATACTTCATCAAAATTTTCAACTTTTTTAAAGCCGAATTTCTTCATGAATATTTTCAACCTTTTAGAAGCCGAATTTCTTCATGAAAATTTTAAACTTTTTTGAAGCCCAAATACTTCATGAAAATTTTCAACTTTTTTGAAGCCCAAATACTTCATGAAAATTTTCAACCTTTTTGAAGCCGAATTTCTTCATGAATATTTTCAATTGACCCACCCCCCCTCACGAAAAAGTTGAAAAAAGACGAAACACCCCCCTCTTACGAAAAAGTTGAAAAAAGACGAAACACCCCCCCCTTGCGAAAACTTTTTTGAAGCCGAATTTCTTAATGAAAATTTTCAACTTTTTTGAAGCCCAAATACTTCATGAAAATTTTCAACTTTTTTGAAGCCGAATTTCTTCATGAAAATTTTCAACTTTTTTGAAGCCGAATTTCTTCATGAATACTTTCAATTGACCCACCCCCCTCACGAAAAAGTTGAAAAAAGACGAAACACCCCCCCTTACGAAAAAGTTGAAAAAAGACGAAACACCCCCCCCTTACGAAAAAGTTGAAAAAAGACGAAACACCCCCCCCTCGCGAAAACTTTTTTGAATCCGAATTTCTTCATGAAAATTTTCAACTTTTTTGAAGCCCAAATACTTCATGAAAATTTTCAACTTTTTTGAAGCCGAATTTCTTCATGAAAATTTTCAACTTTTTTGAAGCCGAATTTCTTCATGAATACTTTCAATTGACCCACCCCCCTCACGAAAAAGTTGAAAAAAGACGAAACACCCCCCCTTACGAAAAAGTTGAAAAAAGACGAAACACCCCCCCTCACGAAAAAGTTGAAAAAAGATGAAACACCTCCCCCTTACGAAAACTTTTTTGAAGCCGAATATCTTCATGAAAATTTTCAACTTTTTTGAAGCCTAAATACTTCATGAAAATTTTAAACTTTTTTGAAGCCGAATTTCTTCATGAATATTTTCAACCTTTTTGAAGCCGAATTTCTTCATGAAAATTTTAAACTTTTTTGAAGCCCAAATACTTCATGAAAATTTTCAACTTTTTTGAAGCCGAATTTCTTCATGAATACTTTCAATTGACCCACCCCCCTCACGAAAAAGTTGAAAAAAGACAAAACACCCCCCCCTTTCGAAAAAGTTGAAAAAAGACGAAACACCCCCCCCTTGCGAAAACTTTTTTGAAGCCGAATTTCTTCATGAAAATTTTCAACTTTTTTGAAGCCCAAATACTTCATGAAAATTTTCAACTTTTTTGAAGCCGAATTTCTTCATGAATATTTTCAACTTTTTTGAAGCCCATATACTTCCTGAAAATTTTCAACTTTTTTGAAGCCCAAATACTTCATGAAAATTTTCAACTTTTTTGAAGCCCAAATACTTCATGAAAACGTTCAACTTTTTTGAAGCCCAATTTCTTCATGAAAATTTTCAACTTTTTTGAAGCCCAAATACTTCATGAAAAATTTCAATTGACCAACCCCCCCTTATGAAAAAGTTGAAAAAAGAGGAAACACCCCCCCTTACGAAAAAGTTGAAAAAAGACGAAACACCCCCCCCTCGCGAAAACTTTTTTGAAGCCGAATTTCTTCATGAAAATTTTCAACTTTTTTGAAGCCCAAATACTTCATGAAAATTTTCAACTTTTTTGAAGCCGAATTTCTTCATGAATACTTTCAATTGACCCACCCCCCTCATGAAAAAGTTGAAAAAAGACGAAACACCCCCCTCTTACGAAAAAGTTGAAAAAAGACGAAACATCCCCCCCTTGCGAAAACTTTTTTGAAGCCGAATTTGTTCATGAAAATTTTCAACTTTTTTGAAGCCGAATTTCTTCATGAATATTTTCAACTTTTTTGAAGCCCAAATACTTCATGAAAATTTTCAACTTTTTTGAAGCCCAAATACTTCATGAAAACGTTCATCTTTTTTGAAGCCGAATTTTTTCATGAAAATTTTCAACTTTTTTGAAGCCCAAATACTTCATGAAAATTTTCATCTTTTTTGAAGCCGAATTTCTTCATGAAAATTTTAAACTTTTTTGAAGCCGAATTTCTTCATGAAAATTTAAAACATTTTTGAAGCCCAAATAATTCATGAAAATTTTCAACTTTTTTGAAGCCGAATTTCTTCATTAAAATTTTAAACTTTTTTGAAGCCGAATTTCTTCATGAAAATTTAAAACATTTTTGAAGCCCAAATAATTCATGAAAATTTTCAACTTTTTTGAAGCCGAATTTCTTCATTAAAATTTTAAACTTTTTTGAAGCCGAATTTCTTCATGAAAATTTTAAACTTTTTTGAAGCCCAAATACTTCATGAAAATTTTCAACTTTTTTGAAGCCGAATTTCTTCATGAATATTTTCAATTGACCCACCCCCCCTCACGAAAAAGTTGAAAAAGGACGAAACACCCCCCTCTTACGAAAAAGTTGAAAAAAGACGAAACACCCCCCCCTTACGAAAAAGTTGAAAAAAGACGAAACACCCCCCCCTTACGAAAAAGTTAAAAAACGACGAAACACCCCCCCTCGTGAAAACTTTTTTGAAGCCGAATTTCTTCATGAAAATTTTCAACTTTTTTGAAGCCCAAATACGTCATGAAAATTTTCAACTTTTTTGAAGCCGAATTTCTTCATGAAAATTTAAAAAAATTTTGAAGACCAAATACTTCATGAAAATTTTCAACTTTTTTGAAGCCGAATTTCTTCATGAATATTTTCAACTTTTTGAAGCCCAAATACTTCATGAAAATTTTCAACTTTTTTGAAGCCCAAATACTTCATGAAAACGTTCAACTTTTTTGAAGCCGAATTTCTTCATGAAAATTTTCAACTTTTTTGAAGCCCAAATACTTCATGAAAATTTTCAACTTTTTTGAAGCCCAAATACTTCATGAAAAATTTCAATTGACCAACCCCCCCATATGAAAAAGTTGAAAAAAGAGGAAACACCCCCCCTTACGAAAATGTTGAAAAAAGACGAAACACCCCCCCCTTACGAAAAAGTTGAAAAAAGACGAAAAAACCCCCCCCTTGCGAAAACTTTTTTGAAGCCAAATTTCTTCATGAAAATTTTCAACTGTTTTGAAGCCGAATTTCTTCATGAATATTTTCAACTTTTTTGAAGCCGAATTTCTTCATGAATACTTTCAACTTTTTTGAAGCCAAAATACTTCATGAAAATTTTCAAATTTTTTGAAGCCCAAATACTTCATGAAAACGTTCATCTTTTTTGAAGCCGAATTTCTTCATGAAAATTTTCAACTTTTTTGAAGCCCAAATACTTCATGAAAATTTTCATCTTTTTTGAAGCCGAATTTCTTCATGAAAATTTTAAAGTTTTTTGAAGCCGAATTTCTTCATGAAAATTTAAAACATTTTTGAAGCCCAAATACTTCATGAAAATTTTCAACCTTTTTGAAGCCGAATTTCTTCATGAATATTTTCAATTGACCCACCCCGCCTCACGAAAAAGTTGAAAAAAGACGAAACACCCCCCTCTTACGAAAAAGTTGAAAAAAGACGAAACACCCCCCCCTTACGAAAAAGTTGAAAAAAGACGAAACACCCCCCCTTGCGAAAACTTTTTTGAAGCCGAATTTCTTCATGAAAATTTTCAACTTTTTTGAAGCCCAAATACTTCATGAAAATTTTCATCTTTTTTGAAGCCGAATTTCTTCATGAAAATTTTAAACTTTTTTGAAGCCGAATTTCTTCATGAAAATTTAAAACATTTTTGAAGCCCAAATACTTCATGAAAATTTTCGACTTTTTTGAAGCCGAATTTCTTCATGAATATTTTCAATTGACCAACCCCCCCTCACGAAAAAGTTGAAAAAAGACGAAACACCCCCCTCTTACGAAAAAGTTGAAAAAAGACGAAACACCCCCCCTTACGAAAAAGTTGAAAAAAAGACGAAACACCCCCCCCTTACGAAAAAGTTGAAAAAAGACGAAACACCCCCCCCTCGCGAAAACTTTTTTGAAGCCGAATTTCTTCATGAAAATTTTCAACTTTTTTGAAGCCCAAATACTTCATGAAAATTTTCAACTTTTTTGAAGCCGAATTTCTTCATGAATACTTTCAATTGACCAACCCCCTCACGAAAAAGTTGAAAAAAGACGAAACTCCCCCCTCTTACGAAAAAGTTGAAAAAAGACGAAACACCCCCCCCCTTACGAAAAAGTTGAAAAAAGACGAAACACCCCCCCCTTGCGAAAACTTTTTTGAAGCCGAATTTCTTCATGAAAATTTTCAACTGTTTTGAAGCCGAATTTCTTCATGAATATTTTCAACTTTTTTGAAGCCCAAATACTTCATGAAAATTTTCAACTTTTTTGAAGCCCAAATACTTCATGAAAATTTTCAACTTTTTTGAAGCCCAAATACTTCATGAAAACGTTCATCTTTTTTGAAGCCGAATTTCTTCATGAAAATTTTCAACTTTTTTGAAGCCCAAATACTTCATGAAAATTTTCATCTTTTTTGAAGCCGAATTTCTTCATGAATATTTTCAACCTTTTTGAAGCCGAATTTCTTCATGAAAATTTTAAACTTTTTTGAAGCCCAAATACTTCATGAAAATTTTCAACTTTTTTGAAGCCGAATTTCTTCATGAATACTTTCAATTGACCCACCCCCCTCACGAAAAAGTTGAAAAAAGACAAAACACCCCCCCCTTTCGAAAAAGTTGAAAAAAGACGAAACACCCCCCCCTTGCGAAAACTTTTTTGAAGCCGAATTTCTTCATGAAAATTTTCAACTTTTTTGAAGCCCAAATACTTCATGAAAATTTTCAACTTTTTTGAAGCCGAATTTCTTCATGAATATTTTCAACTTTTTTGAAGCCCATATACTTCCTGAAAATTTTCAACTTTTTTGAAGCCCAAATACTTCATGAAAATTTTCAACTTTTTTGAAGCCCAAATACTTCATGAAAACGTTCAACTTTTTTGAAGCCCAATTTCTTCATGAAAATTTTCAACTTTTTTGAAGCCCAAATACTTCATGAAAAATTTCAATTGACCAACCCCCCCTTATGAAAAAGTTGAAAAAAGAGGAAACACCCCCCCTTACGAAAAAGTTGAAAAAAGACGAAACACCCCCCCCTCGCGAAAACTTTTTTGAAGCCGAATTTCTTCATGAAAATTTTCAACTTTTTTGAAGCCCAAATACTTCATGAAAATTTTCAACTTTTTTGAAGCCGAATTTCTTCATGAATACTTTCAATTGACCCACCCCCCTCATGAAAAAGTTGAAAAAAGACGAAACACCCCCCTCTTACGAAAAAGTTGAAAAAAGACGAAACATCCCCCCCTTGCGAAAACTTTTTTGAAGCCGAATTTGTTCATGAAAATTTTCAACTTTTTTGAAGCCGAATTTCTTCATGAATATTTTCAACTTTTTTGAAGCCCAAATACTTCATGAAAATTTTCAACTTTTTTGAAGCCCAAATACTTCATGAAAACGTTCATCTTTTTTGAAGCCGAATTTTTTCATGAAAATTTTCAACTTTTTTGAAGCCCAAATACTTCATGAAAATTTTCATCTTTTTTGAAGCCGAATTTCTTCATGAAAATTTTAAACTTTTTTGAAGCCGAATTTCTTCATGAAAATTTAAAACATTTTTGAAGCCCAAATAATTCATGAAAATTTTCAACTTTTTTGAAGCCGAATTTCTTCATTAAAATTTTAAACTTTTTTGAAGCCGAATTTCTTCATGAAAATTTAAAACATTTTTGAAGCCCAAATAATTCATGAAAATTTTCAACTTTTTTGAAGCCGAATTTCTTCATTAAAATTTTAAACTTTTTTGAAGCCGAATTTCTTCATGAAAATTTTAAACTTTTTTGAAGCCCAAATACTTCATGAAAATTTTCAACTTTTTTGAAGCCGAATTTCTTCATGAATATTTTCAATTGACCCACCCCCCCTCACGAAAAAGTTGAAAAAGGACGAAACACCCCCCTCTTACGAAAAAGTTGAAAAAAGACGAAACACCCCCCCCTTACGAAAAAGTTGAAAAAAGACGAAACACCCCCCCCTTACGAAAAAGTTAAAAAACGACGAAACACCCCCCCTCGTGAAAACTTTTTTGAAGCCGAATTTCTTCATGAAAATTTTCAACTTTTTTGAAGCCCAAATACGTCATGAAAATTTTCAACTTTTTTGAAGCCGAATTTCTTCATGAAAATTTAAAAAAATTTTGAAGCCCAAATACTTCATGAAAATTTTCAACTTTTTTGAAGCCGAATTTCTTCATGAATATTTTCAACTTTTTGAAGCCCAAATACTTCATGAAAATTTTCAACTTTTTTGAAGCCCAAATACTTCATGAAAACGTTCAACTTTTTTGAAGCCGAATTTCTTCATGAAAATTTTCAACTTTTTTGAAGCCCAAATACTTCATGAAAATTTTCAACTTTTTTGAAGCCCAAATACTTCATGAAAAATTTCAATTGACCAACCCCCCCATATGAAAAAGTTGAAAAAAGAGGAAACACCCCCCCTTACGAAAATGTTGAAAAAAGACGAAACACCCCCCCCTTACGAAAAAGTTGAAAAAAGACGAAAAAACCCCCCCCTTGCGAAAACTTTTTTGAAGCCAAATTTCTTCATGAAAATTTTCAACTGTTTTGAAGCCGAATTTCTTCATGAATATTTTCAACTTTTTTGAAGCCGAATTTCTTCATGAATACTTTCAACTTTTTTGAAGCCAAAATACTTCATGAAAATTTTCAAATTTTTTGAAGCCCAAATACTTCATGAAAACGTTCATCTTTTTTGAAGCCGAATTTCTTCATGAAAATTTTCAACTTTTTTGAAGCCCAAATACTTCATGAAAATTTTCATCTTTTTTGAAGCCGAATTTCTTCATGAAAATTTTAAAGTTTTTTGAAGCCGAATTTCTTCATGAAAATTTAAAACATTTTTGAAGCCCAAATACTTCATGAAAATTTTCAACCTTTTTGAAGCCGAATTTCTTCATGAATATTTTCAATTGACCCACCCCGCCTCACGAAAAAGTTGAAAAAAGACGAAACACCCCCCTCTTACGAAAAAGTTGAAAAAAGACGAAACACCCCCCCCTTACGAAAAAGTTGAAAAAAGACGAAACACCCCCCCTTGCGAAAACTTTTTTGAAGCCGAATTTCTTCATGAAAATTTTCAACTTTTTTGAAGCCCAAATACTTCATGAAAATTTTCATCTTTTTTGAAGCCGAATTTCTTCATGAAAATTTTAAACTTTTTTGAAGCCGAATTTCTTCATGAAAATTTAAAACATTTTTGAAGCCCAAATACTTCATGAAAATTTTCGACTTTTTTGAAGCCGAATTTCTTCATGAATATTTTCAATTGACCAACCCCCCCTCACGAAAAAGTTGAAAAAAGACGAAACACCCCCCTCTTACGAAAAAGTTGAAAAAAGACGAAACACCCCCCCTTACGAAAAAGTTGAAAAAAAGACGAAACACCCCCCCCTTACGAAAAAGTTGAAAAAAGACGAAACACCCCCCCCTCGCGAAAACTTTTTTGAAGCCGAATTTCTTCATGAAAATTTTCAACTTTTTTGAAGCCCAAATACTTCATGAAAATTTTCAACTTTTTTGAAGCCGAATTTCTTCATGAATACTTTCAATTGACCAACCCCCTCACGAAAAAGTTGAAAAAAGACGAAACTCCCCCCTCTTACGAAAAAGTTGAAAAAAGACGAAACACCCCCCCCCTTACGAAAAAGTTGAAAAAAGACGAAACACCCCCCCCTTGCGAAAACTTTTTTGAAGCCGAATTTCTTCATGAAAATTTTCAACTGTTTTGAAGCCGAATTTCTTCATGAATATTTTCAACTTTTTTGAAGCCCAAATACTTCATGAAAATTTTCAACTTTTTTGAAGCCCAAATACTTCATGAAAATTTTCAACTTTTTTGAAGCCCAAATACTTCATGAAAACGTTCATCTTTTTTGAAGCCGAATTTCTTCATGAAAATTTTCAACTTTTTTGAAGCCCAAATACTTCATGAAAATTTTCATCTTTTTTGAAGCCGAATTTCTTCATGAAAATTTTAAAGTTTTTTGAAGCCGAATTTCTTCATGAAAATTTAAAACATTTTTTAAGCCCAAATACTTCATGAAAATTTTCAACCTTTTTGAAGCCGAATTTCTTCATGAATATTTTCAATTGACCCACCCCCCCTCACGAAAAAGTTGAAAAAAGACGAAACACCCCCCCCTTACGAAAAAGTTGAAAAAAGACGAAACACCCCCCCTTGCGAAAACTTTTTTGAAGCCGAATTTCTTCATGAATACTTTCAATTGACCCACCCCCCTCACGAAAAAGTTGAAAAAAGACGAAACACCCCCCCTTACGAAAAAGTTGAAAAAAGACGAAACACCCCCCCTTGCGAAAACTTTTTTGAAGCCGAATTTCTTCATGAAAATTTTCAACTTTTTTGAAGCCCAAATACTTCATGAAAATTTTCAACTTTTTTGAAGCCGAATTTCTTCATGAATACTTTCAATTGACCCACCCCCTCACGAAAAAGTTGAAAAAAGACGAAACACCCCCCTCTTACGAAAAAGTTGAAAAAAGACGAAACACCCCCCCTTACGAAAAAGTTGAAAAAAGACGAAACACCCCCCCTTGCGAAAACTTTTTTGAAGCCGAATTTCTTCATGAAAATTTTCAACTTTTTTGAAGCCCAAATACTTCATGAAAATTTTCAACTTTTTTGAAGCCGAATTTCTTCATGAAAATTTAAAAAAAATTTGAAGCCCAAATACTTCATGAAAATTTTCAAGTTTTTTGAAGCCGAATTTCTTCATGAATATTTTCAACTTTTTTGAAGCCCAAATACTTCATGAAAATTTTCAACTTTTTTGAAGCCCAAATACTTCATGAAAACGTTCAACTTTTTTGAAGCCGAATTTCTTCATGAAAATTTTCAACTTTTTTGAAGCCCAAATACTTCATGAAAATTTTCAACTTTTTTGAAACCCAAATACTAAATGAAAAATTTCAATTGACCAACCCCCCCATATGAAAAAGTTGAAAAAAGAGGAAACACCCCCCCTTACGAAAAAGTTGAAAAAAGACGAAACACCCCCCCTTGCGAAAACTTTTTTGAAGACTAATTTCTTCATGAATATTTTCAACTTTTTCGAAGCCCAAATACTTCATGAAAATTTTCAACTTTTTTGAAGCCGAATTTCTTCATGAATATTTTCAATTGACCCACCCCCCCTCATGAAAAAGTTGAAAAAAGACGAAACACCCCCCTCTTACGAAAAAGTTGAAAAAAGACGAAACACCCCCCCTTACGAAAAAGTTGAAAAAAGACGAAACACCCCCCCCTTGCGAAAACTTTTTTGAAGCCGAATTTCTTCATGAAAATTTTCAACTTTTTTGAAGCCGAATTTCTTCATGAATATTTTCAATTGACCCACCCCCCCTCACGAAAAAGTTGAAAAAAGACGAAACACCCCCCTCTTACGAAAAAGTTGAAAAAAGACGAAACACCCCCCCCTTACGAAAAAGTTGAAAAAAGACGAAACACCCCCCCCTTGCGAAAACTTTTTTGAAGCCGAATTTCTTCATGAAAATTTTCAACTTTTTTGAAGCCCAAATACTTCATGAAAATTTTCAAGTTTTTTGAAGCCGATTTTCTTCATGAAAATTTAAAAAAATTTTGAAGCCCAAATACTTCATGAAAATTTTCAACTTTTTTGAAGCCGAATTTCTTCATGAATATTTTCAACTTTTTTGAAGCCCAAATACTTCATGAAAATTTTCAACTTTTTTGAAGCCCAAATACTTCATGAAAACGTTCAACTTTTTTGAAGCCGAATTTCTTCATGAAAATTTTCAACTTTTTTGAAGCCCAAATACTTCATGAAAATTTTCAACTTTTTTGAAACCCAAATACTTCATGAAAAATTTCAATTGACCAACCCCCCCATATGAAAAATTTGAAAAAAGAGGAAACACCCCCCCTCACGAAAAAGTTGAAAAAAGACGAAACACCCCCCCTTGCGAAAACCTTTTTGAAGACGAATTTCTTCATTAAAATTTTCAACTTTTTCGAAGCCCAAATACTTCATGAAAATTTTCATCTTTTTTGAAGCCGAATTTCTTCATGAAAATTTTAAACTTTTTTGAAGCCGAATTTCTTCATGAAAATTTTCAACTTTTTTGAAGTCGAATATCTTCATGAATATTTTCAATTGACCCACCCCCCCCTCACGAAAAAGTTGAAAAAAGACGAAACACCCCCCTCTTACGAAAAAGTTGAAAAAAGACGAAACACCCCCCCTTACGAAAAAGTTGAAAAAAGACGAAACACCCCCCCCTTACGAAAAAGTTGAAAAAAGACGAAACACCCACCCTTGCGAAAACCTTTTTGAAGACGAATTTCTTCATTAAAATTTTCAACTTTTTCGAAGCCCAAATACTTCATGAAAATTTTCATCTTTTTTGAAGCCGAATTTCTTCATGAAAATTTTCAACTTTTTTGAAGCCGAATTTCTTCATGAATATTTTCAATTGACCCACCCCCCCTCACGAAAAAGTTGAAAAAAGACGAAACACCCCCCTCTTACGAAAAAGTTGAAAAAAGACGAAACACCCCCCCCTTACGAAAAAGTTGAAAAAAGACGAAACACCCCCCCCTTGCGAAAACTTTTTTGAAGCCGAATTTCTTCATGAAAATTTTCAACTTTTTTGAAGCCCAAATACTTCATGAAAATTTTCAAGTTTTTTGAAGCCGATTTTCTTCATGAAAATTTAAAAAAATTTTGAAGCCCAAATACTTCATGAAAATTTTCAACTTTTTTGAAGCCGAATTTCTTCATGAATATTTTCAACTTTTTTGAAGCCCAAATACTTCATGAAAATTTTCAACTTTTTTGAAGCCCAAATACTTCATGAAAACGTTCAACTTTTTTGAAGCCGAATTTCTTCATGAAAATTTTCAACTTTTTTGAAGCCCAAATACTTCATGAAAATTTTCAACTTTTTTGAAACCCAAATACTTCATGAAAAATTTCAATTGACCAACCCCCCCATATGAAAAATTTGAAAAAAGAGGAAACACCCCCCCTTACGAAAAAGTTGAAAAAAGACGAAACACCCCCCCTTGCGAAAACCTTTTTGAAGACGAATTTCTTCATTAAAATTTTCAACTTTTTCGAAGCCCAAATACTTCATGAAAATTTTCATCTTTTTTGAAGCCGAATTTCTTCATGAAAATTTTAAACTTTTTTGAAGCCGAATTTCTTCATGAAAATTTTCAACTTTTTTGAAGTCGAATATCTTCATGAATATTTTCAATTGACCCACCCCCCCTCACGAAAAAGTTGAAAAAAGACGAAACACCCCCCTCTTACGAAAAAGTTGAAAAAAGACGAAACACCCCCCCTTACGAAAAAGTTGAAAAAAGACGAAACACCCCCCCCTTACGAAAAAGTTGAAAAAAGACGAAACACCCACCCTTGCGAAAACCTTTTTGAAGACGAATTTCTTCATTAAAATTTTCAACTTTTTCGAAGCCCAAATACTTCATGAAAATTTTCATCTTTTTTGAAGCCGAATTTCTTCATGAAAATTTTAAACATTTTTGAAGCCCAAATACTTCATGAAAATTTTCAACTTTTTTGAAGCCGAATATCTTCATGAATATTTTCAATTGACCCACCCCCCCTCTTACGAAAAAGTTGAAAAAAGACGAAACACCCCCCTTTTACAAAAAAGTTGAAAAAAGACGAAACACCCCCCCTTACGAAAAAGTTGAAAAAAGACGAAACACCCCCCCCTTACGAAAAAGTTGAAAAAAGACAAAACACCCCCCCCTCGCGAAAACTTTTTTGAAGCCGAATTTCTTCATGAAAATTTTCAACTTTTTTGAAGCCCCAAATACTTCATGAAAATTTTCAACTTTTTTGAAGCCGAATTTCTTCATGAATACTTTCAATTGACCCACCCCCCTCACGAAAAAGTTGAAAAAAGACGAAACTCCCCCCTCTTACGAAAAAGTTGAAAAAAGACGAAACACCCCCCCCTTACGAAAAAGTTGAAAAAAGACGAAACACCCCCCCCTTGCGAAAACTTTTTTGAAGCCGAATTTCTTCATGAAAATTTTCAACTGTTTTGAAGCCGAATTTCTTCATGAATATTTTCAACTTTTTTGAAGCCCAAATACTTCATGAAAATTTTTAACTTTTTTGAAGCCCAAATACTTCATGAAAATTTTTCAACTTTTTTGAAGCCCAAATACTTCATGAAAACGTTCATCTTTTTTGAAGCCGAATTTCTTCATGAAAATTTTAAAGTTTTTTGAAGCCGAATTTCTTCATGAAAATTTAAAACATTTTTGAAGCCCAAATACTTCATGAAAATTTTCAACCTTTTTGAAGCCGAATTTCTTCATGAATATTTTCAATTGACCCACCCCCCCTCACGAAAAAGTTGAAAAAAGACGAAACACCCCCCTCTTACGAAAAAGTTGAAAAAAGACGAAACACCCCCCCCTTACGAAAAAGTTGAAAAAAGACGAAACACCCCCCCTTGCGAAAACTTTTTTGAAGCCGAATTTCTTCATGAAAATTTTCAACTTATTTGAAGCCCAAATACTTCATGAAAATTTTCATCTTTTTTGAAGCCGAATTTCTTCATGAAAATTTTAAACTTTTTTGAAGCCGAATTTCTTCATGAAAATTTAAAACATTTTTGAAGCCCAAATACTTCATGAAAATTTTCAACTTTTTTGAAGCCGAATTTCTTCATGAATATTTTCAATTGACCAACCCCCCCTCACGAAAAAGTTGAAAAAAGACGAAACACCCCCCTCTTACGAAAAAGTTGAAAAAAGACGAAACACCCCCCCTTACGAAAAAGTTGAAAAAAAGACGAAACACCCCCCCCTTACGAAAAAGTTGAAAAAAGACGAAACACCCCACCCTCGCGAAAACTTTTTTGAAGCCGAATTTCTTCATGAAAATTTTCAACTTTTTTGAAGCCCAAATACTTCATGAAAATTTTCAACTTTTTTGAAGCCGAATTTCTTCATGAATACTTTCAATTGACCCACCCCCCTCACGAAAAAGTTGAAAAAAGACGAAACTCCCCCCTCTTACGAAAAAGTTGAAAAAACACGAAACACCCCCCCCTTACGAAAAAGTCGAAAAAAGACGAAACACCCCCCCCTTGCGAAAACTTTTTTGAAGCCGAATTTCTTCATGAAAATTTTCAACTGTTTTGAAGCCGAATTTCTTCATGGATATTTTCAACTTTTTTGAAGCCCAAATACTTCATGAAAATTTTCAACTTTTTTGAAGCCCAAATACTTCATGAAAATTTTCAACTTTTTTGAAGCCCAAATACTTCATGAAAACGTTCATCTTTTTTGAAGCCGAATTTCTTCATGAAAATTTTCAACTTTTTTGAAGCCCAAATACTTCATGAAAATTTTCATCTTTTTTGAAGCCGAATTTCTTCATGAAAATTTTAAAGTTTTTTGAAGCCGAATTTCTTCATGAAAATTTAAAATATTTTTGAAGCCCAAATACTTCATGAAAATTTTCAACCTTTTTGAAGCCGAATTTCTTCATGAATATTTTCAATTGACCCACCCCCCTCACGAAAAAGTTGAAAAAAGATGAAACACCCCCCCCTTACGAAAAAGTTGAAAAAAGACGAAACACCCCCCCTTGCGAAAACTTTTTTGAAGCCGAATTTCTTCATGAAAATTTTCAACTTTTTTGAAGCCGAATTTCTTCATGAATATTTTCAACTTTTTTGAAGCCCAAATACTTCATGAAAATTTTCAACTTTTTTGAAGCCCAAATACTTCATGAAAACGTTCAACTTTTTTGAAGCCGAATTTCTTCATGAAAATTTTCAACTTTTTTGAAGCCCAAATACTTCATGAAAATTTTCAACTTTTTTGAAACCCAAATACTAAATGAAAAATTTCAATTGACCAACCCCCCCATATGAAAAAGTTGAAAAAAGAGGAAACACCCCCCCTTACGAAAAAGTTGAAAAAAGACGAAACACCCCCCCTTGCGAAAACTTTTTTGAAGACTAATTTCTTCATGAATATTTTCAACTTTTTCGAAGCCCAAATACTTCATGAAAATTTTCAACTTTTTTGAAGCCGAATTTCTTCATGAATATTTTCAATTGACCCACCCCCCCTCACGAAAAAGTTGAAAAAAGACGAAACACCCCCCTCTTACGAAAAAGTTGAAAAAAGACGAAACACCCCCCCCTTACGAAAAAGTTGAAAAAAGACGAAACACCCCCCCCTTGCGAAAACTTTTTTGAAGCCGAATTTCTTCATGAAAATTTTCAACTTTTTTGAAGCCGAATTTCTTCATGAATATTTTCAATTGACCCACCCCCCCTCACGAAAAAGTTGAAAAAAGACGAAACACCCCCCTCTTACGAAAAAGTTGAAAAAAGACGAAACACCCCCCCCTTACGAAAAAGTTGAAAAAAGACGAAACACCCCCCCCTTGCGAAAACTTTTTTGAAGCCGAATTTCTTCATGAAAATTTTCAAGTTTTTTGAAGCCCAAATACTTCATGAAAATTTTCAAGTTTTTTGAAGCCGATTTTCTTCATGAAAATTTAAAAAAATTTTGAAGCCCAAATACTTCATGAAAATTTTCAACTTTTTTGAAGCCGAATTTCTTCATGAATATTTTCAACTTTTTTGAAGCCCAAATACTTCATGAAAATTTTCAACTTTTTTGAAGCCCAAATACTTCATGAAAACGTTCAACTTTTTTGAAGCCGAATTTCTTCATGAAAATTTTC
This sequence comes from Labrus mixtus, assembly GCF_963584025.1. Taxonomy (NCBI): domain Eukaryota; kingdom Metazoa; phylum Chordata; class Actinopteri; order Labriformes; family Labridae; genus Labrus; species Labrus mixtus. The sequence goes on from NC_083623.1 coordinate 29,984,357, forward strand.
AACTTTTTTGAAGCCCAAATACTTCATGAAAATTTTCAACTTTTTTGAAACCCAAATACTTCATGAAAAATTTCAATTGACCAACCCCCCCATATGAAAAATTTGAAAAAAGAGGAAACACCCCCCCTTACGAAAAAGTTGAAAAAAGACGAAACACCCCCCCTTGCGAAAACCTTTTTGAAGACGAATTTCTTCATTAAAATTTTCAACTTTTTCGAAGCCCAAATACTTCATGAAAATTTTCATCTTTTTTGAAGCCGAATTTCTTCATGAAAATTTTAAACTTTTTTGAAGCCGAATTTCTTCATGAAAATTTTCAACTTTTTTGAAGTCGAATATCTTCATGAATATTTTCAATTGACCCACCCCCCCTCACGAAAAAGTTGAAAAAAGACGAAACACCCCCCTCTTACGAAAAAGTTGAAAAAAGACGAAACACCCCCCCTTACGAAAAAGTTGAAAAAAGACGAAACACCCCCCCCTTACGAAAAAGTTGAAAAAAGACGAAACACCCACCCTTGCGAAAACCTTTTTGAAGACGAATTTCTTCATTAAAATTTTCAACTTTTTCGAAGCCCAAATACTTCATGAAAATTTTCATCTTTTTTGAAGCCGAATTTCTTCATGAAAATTTTAAACATTTTTGAAGCCCAAATACTTCATGAAAATTTTCAACTTTTTTGAAGCCGAATATCTTCATGAATATTTTCAATTGACCCACCCCCCCTCTTACGAAAAAGTTGAAAAAAGACGAAACACCCCCCTTTTACAAAAAAGTTGAAAAAAGACGAAACACCCCCCCTTACGAAAAAGTTGAAAAAAGACGAAACACCCCCCCCTTACGAAAAAGTTGAAAAAAGACAAAACACCCCCCCCTCGCGAAAACTTTTTTGAAGCCGAATTTCTTCATGAAAATTTTCAACTTTTTTGAAGCCCCAAATACTTCATGAAAATTTTCAACTTTTTTGAAGCCGAATTTCTTCATGAATACTTTCAATTGACCCACCCCCCTCACGAAAAAGTTGAAAAAAGACGAAACTCCCCCCTCTTACGAAAAAGTTGAAAAAAGACGAAACACCCCCCCCTTACGAAAAAGTTGAAAAAAGACGAAACACCCCCCCCTTGCGAAAACTTTTTTGAAGCCGAATTTCTTCATGAAAATTTTCAACTGTTTTGAAGCCGAATTTCTTCATGAATATTTTCAACTTTTTTGAAGCCCAAATACTTCATGAAAATTTTTAACTTTTTTGAAGCCCAAATACTTCATGAAAATTTTTCAACTTTTTTGAAGCCCAAATACTTCATGAAAACGTTCATCTTTTTTGAAGCCGAATTTCTTCATGAAAATTTTAAAGTTTTTTGAAGCCGAATTTCTTCATGAAAATTTAAAACATTTTTGAAGCCCAAATACTTCATGAAAATTTTCAACCTTTTTGAAGCCGAATTTCTTCATGAATATTTTCAATTGACCCACCCCCCCTCACGAAAAAGTTGAAAAAAGACGAAACACCCCCCTCTTACGAAAAAGTTGAAAAAAGACGAAACACCCCCCCCTTACGAAAAAGTTGAAAAAAGACGAAACACCCCCCCTTGCGAAAACTTTTTTGAAGCCGAATTTCTTCATGAAAATTTTCAACTTATTTGAAGCCCAAATACTTCATGAAAATTTTCATCTTTTTTGAAGCCGAATTTCTTCATGAAAATTTTAAACTTTTTTGAAGCCGAATTTCTTCATGAAAATTTAAAACATTTTTGAAGCCCAAATACTTCATGAAAATTTTCAACTTTTTTGAAGCCGAATTTCTTCATGAATATTTTCAATTGACCAACCCCCCCTCACGAAAAAGTTGAAAAAAGACGAAACACCCCCCTCTTACGAAAAAGTTGAAAAAAGACGAAACACCCCCCCTTACGAAAAAGTTGAAAAAAAGACGAAACACCCCCCCCTTACGAAAAAGTTGAAAAAAGACGAAACACCCCACCCTCGCGAAAACTTTTTTGAAGCCGAATTTCTTCATGAAAATTTTCAACTTTTTTGAAGCCCAAATACTTCATGAAAATTTTCAACTTTTTTGAAGCCGAATTTCTTCATGAATACTTTCAATTGACCCACCCCCCTCACGAAAAAGTTGAAAAAAGACGAAACTCCCCCCTCTTACGAAAAAGTTGAAAAAACACGAAACACCCCCCCCTTACGAAAAAGTCGAAAAAAGACGAAACACCCCCCCCTTGCGAAAACTTTTTTGAAGCCGAATTTCTTCATGAAAATTTTCAACTGTTTTGAAGCCGAATTTCTTCATGGATATTTTCAACTTTTTTGAAGCCCAAATACTTCATGAAAATTTTCAACTTTTTTGAAGCCCAAATACTTCATGAAAATTTTCAACTTTTTTGAAGCCCAAATACTTCATGAAAACGTTCATCTTTTTTGAAGCCGAATTTCTTCATGAAAATTTTCAACTTTTTTGAAGCCGAATTTCTTCATGAAAATTTAAAATATTTTTGAAGCCCAAATACTTCATGAAAATTTTCAACCTTTTTGAAGCCGAATTTCTTCATGAATATTTTCAATTGACCCACCCCCCTCACGAAAAAGTTGAAAAAAGACGAAACACCCCCCCCTTACGAAAAAGTTGAAAAAAGACGAAACACCCCCCCTTGCGAAAACTTTTTTGAAGCCGAATTTCTTCATGAAAATTTTCAACTTTTTTGAAGCCCAAATACTTCATGAAAATTTTCAACTTTTTTGAAGCCGAATTTCTTCATGAATACTTTCAATTGACCCACCCCCTCACGAAAAAGTTGAAAAAAGACGAAACACCCCCCTCTTACGAAAAAGTTGAAAAAAGACGAAACACCCCCCCTTACGAAAAAGTTGAAAAAAGACGAAACACCCCCCCCTTGCGAAAACTTTTTTGAAGCCGAATTTCTTCATGAAAATTTTCAACTTTTTTGAAGCCCAAATACTTCATGAAAATTTTCAACTTTTTTGAAGCCGAATTTCTTCATGAAAATTTAAAAAAATTTTGAAGCCCAAATACTTCATGAAAATTTTAAACTTTTTTGAAGACGAATTTCTTCATGAATATTTTCAACTTTTTTGAAGCCCAAATACTTCATGAAAATTTTCAACTTTTTTGAAGCCCAAATACTTCATGAAAACGTTCAACTTTTTTGAAGCCGAATTTCTTCATGAAAATTTTCAACTTTTTTGAAGCCCAAATACTTCATGAAAATTTTCAACTTTTTTGAAACCCAAATACTTCATGAAAAATTTCAATTGACCAACCCCCCCATATGAAAAAGTTGAAAAAAGAGGAAACACCCCCCCTTACGAAAAAGTTGAAAAAAGACGAAACACCCCCCCTTGCGAAAACTTTTTTGAAGACGAATTTCTTCATGAATATTTTCAACTTTTTCGAAGCCCAAATACTTCATGAAAATTTTCAACTTTTTTGAAGCCGAATTTCTAAATGAATATTTTCAATTGACCCACCCCCCCTCACGAAAAAGTTGAAAAAAGACGAAACACCCCCCTCTTACGAAAAAGTTGAAAAAAGACGAAACACCCCCCCTTACGAAAAAGTTGAAAAAAGACGAAACACCCCCCCCTTGCGAAAACTTTTTTGAAGCCGAATTTCTTCATGAAAATTTTCAACTTTTTTGAAGCCCAAATACTTCATGAAAATTTTCAACTTTTTTGAAGCCGAATTTCTTCATGAATACTTTCAATTGACCCACCCCCTCACGAAAAAGTTGAAAAAAGACGAAACACCCCCCCTTACGAAAAAGTTGAAAAAAGACGAAACAACCCCCCCTTACGAAAAAGTTGAAAAAAGACGAAACACCCCCCCCTTACGAAAAAGTTGAAAAAACACGAAACACCCCCCCTTGCGAAAACTTTTTTGAAGCCCAAATACTTCATGAAAATTTTCAACTTTTTTGAATCCGAATTTCTTCATGAATACTTTCAATTGACCCAACCCCTCACTTAAAAGTTGAAAAAAGACGACACACCCCTCTTACGAAAAAGTTGAAAAAAGACGAAACACCCCCCCTTACGAAAAAGTTGAAAAAAGATGAAACACCCCCCCCTTGCGAAAACTTTTTTGAAGCCGAATTTCTTCATGAAAATTTTCAACTTTTTTGAAGCCCAAATACTTCATGAAAATTTTCAACTTTTTTGAAGCCGAATTTCTTCATGAAAATTTTAAAAAATTTTGAAGCCCAAATACTTCATGAAAATTTTCAACTTTTTTGAAGCCGAATTTCTTCATGAATATTTTCAACTTTTTTGAAGCCCAAATACTTCATGAAAATTTTCAACTTTTTTGAAGCCCAAATACTTCATGAAAACGTTCAACTTTTTTGGAGCCGAATTTCTTCATGAAAATTTTCAACTTTTTTGAAGCCCAAATACTTCATGAAAATTTTCAACTTTTTTGAAGCCCAAATACTTCATGAAAAATTTCAATTGACGAACCCCCCCATATGAAAAAGTTGAAAAAAGAGGAAACACCCCCCCTTACGAAAAAGTTGAAAAAAGACGAAACACCCCCCCGTGCGAAAACCTTTTTGAAGACGAATTTCTTCATTAAAATTTTCAACTTTTTCGAAGCCCAAATACTTCATGAAAATTTTCATCTTTTTTGAAGCCGAATTTCTTCATGAAAATTTTAAACTTTTTTGAAGCCGAATTTCTTCATGAAAATTTTCAACTTTTTTGAAGCCGAATATCTTCATGAATATTTTCAATTGACCCACCCCCCCTCACGAAAAAGTTGAAAAAAGACGAAACACCCCCCTCTTACGAAAAAGTTGAAAAAAGACGAAACACCCCCCCTTACGAAAAAGTTGAAAAAAGACGAAACACCCCCCCCTTACGAAAAAGTTGAAAAAAGACGAAACACCCCCCCTTGCGAAAACCTTTTTGAAGACGAATTTCTTCATTAAAAATTTCAACTTTTTCGAAGCCCAAATACTTCATGAAAATTTTCATCTTTTTTGAAGCCGAATTTCTTCATGAAAATTTTAAACATTTTTGAAGCCCAAATACTTCATGAAAATTTTCAACTTTTTTGAAGCCGAATTTCTTCATGAATATTTTCAATTGACCCACCCCCCTCACGAAAAAGTTGAAAAAAGACGAAACACCCCCCCTTACGAAAAAGTTGAAAAAAGACGAAACACCCCCCCCTTACGAAAAAGTTGAAAAAAGACGAAACACCCCCCCCTCGCGAAAACTTTTTTGAAGCCGAATTTCTTCATGAAAATTTTCAACTTTTTTGAAGACGAATTTCTTCATTAAAATTTTCAACTTTTTCGAAGCCCAAATACTTCATGAAAATTTTCAACCTTTTTGAAGCCGAATTTCTTCATGAAAATTTTAAACTTTTTTGAAGCCGAATTTCTTCATGAATACTTTCAATTGACCCACCCCCCTCACGAAAAAGTTGAAAAAAGACGAAACACCCCCCTCTTACGAAAAAGTTGAAAAAAGACGAAACACCCCCCCCTTGCGAAAACTTTTTTGAAGCCGAATTTCTTCATGAAAATTTTCAACTTTTTTGAAGCCCAAATTCTTCATGAAAATTTTCAACTTTGTTGAAGCCCAAATACTTCATGAAAATTTTCAACTTTTTTGAAGCCGAATTTCTTCATGAAAATTTTAAAAAAATTTTGTCGCCGAATTTCTTCATTAAAATTTTCAACTTTTTCGAAGCCCAAATACTTCATGAAAATTTTCATCTTTTTTGAAGCCGAATTTCTTCATGAAAATTTTAAACTTTTTTGAAGACGAATTTCTTCATTAAAATTTTCAACTTTTTCGAAGCCCAAATAGTTCATGAAAATTTTCAACTTTTTTGAAGCCGAATTTCTTCATGAATATTTTCAATTGACCCACCCCCCCTCACGAAAAAGTTGAAAAAAGACGAAACACCCCCCTCTTACGAAAAAGTTGAAAAAAGACGAAACACCCCCCCCTTTACGAAAAAGTTGAAAAAAGACGAAACACCCCCCCTTACGAAAAAGTTGAAAAAAGACGAAACACCCCCCCCTTGCGAAAACTTTTTTGAAGCCGAATTTCTTCATGAAAATTTTCAACTTTTTTGAAGCCCAAATACTTCATGAAAATTTTCATCTTTTTTGAAGCCGAATTTCTTCATGAAAATTTTAAACATTTTTGAAGCCCAAATACTTCATGAAAATTTTCAACTTTTTTGAAGCCGAATTTCTTCATGAATATTTTCAATTGACCCACCCCCCTCACGAAAAAGTTGAAAAAAGACGAAACACCCCCCCTTACGAAAAAGTTGAAAAAAGACGAAACACCCCCCCCTTACGAAAAAGTTGAAAAAAGACGAAACACCCCCCCCTCGCGAAAACTTTTTTGAAGCCGAATTTCTTCATGAAAATTTTCAACTTTTTTGAAGCCCAAATTCTTCATGAAAATTTTCAACTTTGTTGAAGCCCAAATACTTCATGAAAATTTTCAACTTTTTTGAAGCCGAATTTCTTCATGAAAATTTTAAAAAATTTTGAAGCCGAATTTCTTCATTAAAATTTTCAACTTTTTCGAAGCCCAAATACTTCATGAAAATTTTCATCTTTTTTGAAGCCGAATTTCTTCATGAAAATTTTAAACTTTTTTGAAGACGAATTTCTTCATTAAAATTTTCAACTTTTTCGAAGCCCAAATAGTTCATGAAAATTTTCAACTTTTTTGAAGCCGAATTTCTTCATGAATATTTTCAATTGACCCACCCCCCCTCACGAAAAAGTTGAAAAAAGAAGAAACACCCCCCTCTTACGAAAAAGTTGAAAAAAGACGAAACACCCCCCCCTTTACGAAAAAGTTGAAAAAAGACGAAACACCCCCCCTTACGAAAAAGTTGAAAAAAGACGAAACACCCCCCCCTTGCGAAAACTTTTTTGAAGCCGAATTTCTTCATGAAAATTTTCAACTTTTTTGAAGCCCAAATACTTCATGAAAATTTTCATCTTTTTTGAAGCCGAATTTCTTCATGAAAATTTTAAACATTTTTGAAGCCCAAATACTTCATGAAAATTTTCAACTTTTTTGAAGCCGAATTTCTTCATGAATATTTTCAATTGACCCACCCCCCTCACGAAAAAGTTGAAAAAAGACGAAACACCCCCCCTTACGAAAAAGTTGAAAAAAGACGAAACACCCCCCCCTTACGAAAAAGTTGAAAAAAGACGAAACACCCCCCCCTCGCGAAAACTTTTTTGAAGCCGAATTTCTTCATGAAAATTTTCAACTTTTTTGAAGACGAATTTCTTCATTAAAATTTTCAACTTTTTCGAAGCCCAAATACTTCATGAAAATTTTCAACCTTTTTGAAGCCGAATTTCTTCATGAAAATTTTAAACTTTTTTGAAGCCGAATTTCTTCATGAATACTTTCAATTGACCCACCCCCCTCACGAAAAAGTTGAAAAAAGACGAAACACCCCCCTCTTACGAAAAAGTTGAAAAAAGACGAAACACCCCCCCCTTGCGAAAACTTTTTTGAAGCCGAATTTCTTCATGAAAATTTTCAACTTTTTTGAAGCCCAAATTCTTCATGAAAATTTTCAACTTTGTTGAAGCCCAAATACTTCATGAAAATTTTCAACTTTTTTGAAGCCGAATTTCTTCATGAAAATTTTAAAAAATTTTGAAGCCGAATTTCTTCATTAAAATTTTCAACTTTTTCGAAGCCCAAATACTTCATGAAAATTTTCATCTTTTTTGAAGCCGAATTTCTTCATGAAAATTTTAAACTTTTTTGAAGACGAATTTCTTCATTAAAATTTTCAACTTTTTCGAAGCCCAAATAGTTCATGAAAATTTTCAACTTTTTTGAAGCCGAATTTCTTCATGAATATTTTCAATTGACCCACCCCCCCTCACGAAAAAGTTGAAAAAAGACGAAACACCCCCCTCTTACGAAAAAGTTGAAAAAAGACGAAACACCCCCCCCCTTTACGAAAAAGTTGAAAAAAGACGAAACACCCCCCCTTACGAAAAAGTTGAAAAAAGACGAAACACCCCCCCCTTGCGAAAACTTTTTTGAAGCCGAATTTCTTCATGAAAATTTTCAACTTTTTTGAAGCCCAAATACTTCATGAAAATTTTCAACTTTTTTGAGCCGAATTTCTTCATGAAAATTTAAAAAAATTTTGAAGCCCAAATACTTCATGAAAATTTTCAACTTTTTTGAAGCCGAATTTCTTCATGAATACTTTCAATTGACCCACCCCCCCTCACGAAAAAGTTGAAAAAAGACGAAACACCCCCCCTTACGAAAAAGTTGAAAAAAGACGAAACACCCCCCCCTTACGAAAAAGTTGAAAAAAGACGAAACACCCCCCCCTCGCGAAAACTTTTTTGAAGCCGAATTTCTTCATGAAAATTTTCAACTTTTTTGAAGCCCAAATACTTCATGAAAATTTTCAACTTTTTTGAAGCCGAATTTCTTCATGAATACTTTCAATTGACCCACCCCCCTCACGAAAAAGTTGAAAAAAGACGAAACACCCCCCCTTACGAAAAAGTTGAAAAAAGACGAAACACCCCCCCCTTGCGAAAACTTTTTTGAAGCCGAATTTCTTCATGAATATTTTCAACTTTTTCGAAGCCCAAATACTTCATGAAAATTTTCAACTTTTTTGAAGCCGAATTTCTTCATGAATATTTTCAATTGACCCACCCCCCCTCACGAAAAAGTTGAAAAAAGACGAAACACCCCCCTCTTACGAAAAAGTTGAAAAAAGACGAAACACCCCCCTCTTACGAAAAAGTTGAAAAAAGACGAAACACCCCCCCCTTGCGAAAACTTTTTTGAAGCCGAATTTCTTCATGAAAATTTTCAACTTTTTTGAAGCCCAAATACTTCATGAAAATTTTCAACTTTTTTGAAGCCGAATTTCTTCATGAATACTTTCAATTGACCCACCCCCCTCACGAAAAAGTTGAAAAAAGACGAAACACCCCCCCTCTTACGAAAAAGTTGAAAAAAGACGAAACACCCCCCCCTTACGAAAAAGTTGAAAAAAGACGAAACACCCCACCCTTGCGAAAACTTTTTTGAAGCCGAATTTCTTCATGAATATTTTCAACTTTTTCGAAGCCCAAATACTTCATGAAAATTTTCAACTTTTTTGAAGCCGAATTTCTTCATGAATATTTTCAATTGACCCACCCCCCCTCACGAAAAAGTTGAAAAAAGACGAAACACCCCCCTCTTACGAAAAAGTTGAAAAAAGACGAAACACCCCCCCCTTACGAAAAAGTTGAAAAAAGACGAAACACCCCCCCCTTGCGAAAACTTTTTTGAAGCCGAATTTCTTCATGAAAATTTTCAACTTTTTTGAAGCCGAATTTCTTCATGAATACTTTCAATTGACCAACCCCCTCACGAAAAAGATGAAAAAAGACGAAACACCCCCCCTTACGAAAAAGTTGAAAAAAGACGAAACAACCCCCCCTTACGAAAAAGTTGAAAAAAGACGAAACACCCCCCCCTTAAGAAAAAGTTGAAAAAACACGAAACACCCCCCCTTGCGAAAACTTTTTTGAAGCCCAAATACTTCATGAAAATTTTCAACTTTTTTGAATCCGAATTTCTTCATGAATACTTTCAATTGACCCACCCCCTCACTTAAAAGTTGAAAAAAGACGAAACACCCCCCTCTTACGAAAAAGTTGAAAAAAGACGAAACACCCCCCCTTACGAAAAAGTTGAAAAAAGACGAAACACCCCCCCCTTGCGAAAACTTTTTTGAAGCCGAATTTCTTCATGAAAATTTTCAACTTTTTTGAAGCCCAAATACTTCATGAAAATTTTCAACTTTTTTGAAGCCGAATTTCTTCATGAAAATTTTAAAAATTTTTGAAGCCCAAATGCTTCATGAAAATTTTCAACTTTTTTGAAGACGAATTTCTTCATGAAAATTTTCAACTTTTTTGAAGCCCAAATACTTCATGAAAATTTTCAACTTTTTTGAAGCCGAATTTCTTCATGAATATTTTCAATTGACCCACCCCCCCTCACGAAAAAGTTGAAAAAAGACGAAACACCCCCCTCTTACGAAAAAGTTGAAAAAAGACGAAACACCCCCCCCTTACGAAAAAGTTGAAAAAAGACGAAACACCCCCCCCTTGCGAAAACTTTTTTGAAGCCGAATTTCTTCATGAATATTTTCAACTTTTTCGAAGCCCAAATACTTCATGAAAATTTTCAACTTTTTTGAAGCCGAATTTCTTCATGAATATTTTCAATTGACCCACCCCCCCTCACGAAAAAGTTGAAAAAAGACGAAACACCCCCCTCTTACGAAAAAGTTGAAAAAAGACGAAACACCCCCCCCTTACGAAAAAGTTGAAAAAAGACGAAACACCCCCCCCTTGCGAAAACTTTTTTGAAGCCGAATTTCTTCATGAAAATTTTCAACTTTTTTGAAGCCCAAATACTTCATGAAAATTTTCAACTTTTTTGAAGCCGAATTTCTTCATGAATACTTTCAATTGACCCACCCCCTCACGAAAAAGTTGAAAAAAGACGAAACACCCCCCCTTACGAAAAAGTTGAAAAAAGACGAAACAACCCCCCCTTACGAAAAAGTTGAAAAAAGACGAAACACCCCCCCTTACGAAAAAGTTGAAAAAACACGAAACACCCCCCCTTGCGAAAACTTTTTTGAAGCCCAAATACTTCATGAAAATTTTCAACTTTTTTGAATCCGAATTTCTTCATGAATACTTTCAATTGACCCACCCCCTCACTTAAAAGTTGAAAAAAGACGAAACACCCCCCTCTTACGAAAAAGTTGAAAAAAGACGAAACACCCCCCCTTACGAAAAAGTTGAAAAAAGACGAAACACCCCCCCCTTGCGAAAACTTTTTTGAAGCCGAATTTCTTCATGAAAATTTTCAACTTTTTTGAAGCCCAAATACTTCATGAAAATTTTCAACTTTTTTGAAGCCGAATTTCTTCATGAAAATTTTAAAAATTTTTGAAGCCCAAATACTTCATGAAAATTTTCAACTTTTTTGAAGCCCAAATACTTCATGAAAACGTTCAACTTTTTTGAAGCCGAATTTCTTCATGAAAATTTTCAACTTTTTTGAAGCCCAAATACTTCATGAAAATTTTCAACTTTTTTGAAGCCCAAACACTTCATGAAAAATTTCAATTGACGAACCCCCCCATATGAAAAAGTTGAAAAAAGAGGAAACACCCCCCCTTACGAAAAAGTTGAAAAAAGACGAAACACCCCCCCTTGCGAAAACCTTTTTGAAGACGAATTTCTTCATTAAAATTTTCAACTTTTTCGAAGCCCAAATACTTCATGAAAATTTTCATCTTTTTTGAAGCCGAATTTCTTCATGAAAATTTTAAACTTTTTTGAAGCCGAATTTCTTCATGAAAATTTTCAACTTTTTTGAAGCCGAATATCTTCATGAATATTTTCAATTGACCCACCCCCCCTCACGAAAAAGTTGAAAAAAGACGAAACACCCCCCTCTTACGAAAAAGTTGAAAAAAGACGAAACACCCCCCCTTACGAAAAAGTTGAAAAAAGACGAAACACCCCCCCCTTACGAAAAAGTTGAAAAAAGACGAAACACCCCCCCTTGCGAAAACCTTTTTGAAGACGAATTTCTTCATTAAAATTTTCAACTTTTTCGAAGCCCAAATACTTCATGAAAATTTTCAACTTTTTTGAAGCCCAAATACTTCATGAAAAATTTCAACTTTTTTGAATCCGAATTTCTTCATGAAAATTTAAAAGAATTTTGAAGCCCAAATACTTCATGAAAATTTTCAACTTTTTTGAAGCCGAATTTCTTCATGAATACTTTCAATTGACCCACCCCCCTCACGAAAAAGTTGAAAAAAGACGAAACACCCCCCCTCTTACGAAAAAGTTGAAAAAAGACGAAACACCCCCCCCTTACGAAAAAGTTGAAAAAAGACGAAACACCCCCCCCTTGCGAAAACTTTTTTGAAGCCGAATTTCTTCATGAATATTTTCAACTTTTTCGAAGCCCAAATACTTCATGAAAATTTTCAACTTTTTTGAAGCCGAATTTCTTCATGAATATTTTCAATTGACCCACCCCCCCTCACGAAAAAGTTGAAAAAAGACGAAACACCCCCCTCTTACGAAAAAGTTGAAAAAAGACGAAACACCCCCCCCTTACGAAAAAGTTGAAAAAAGACGAAACACCCCCCCCTTGCGAAAACTTTTTTGAAGCCGAATTTCTTCATGAAAATTTTCAACTTTTTTGAAGCCCAAATACTTCATGAAAATTTTCAACTTTTTTGAAGCCGAATTTCTTCATGAATACTTTCAATTGACCCACCCCCTCACGAAAAAGTTGAAAAAAGACGAAACACCCCCCCTTACGAAAAAGTTGAAAAAAGACGAAACAACCCCCCCTTACGAAAAAGTTGAAAAAAGACGAAACACCCCCCCCTTACGAAAAAGTTGAAAAAACACGAAACACCACCCCTTGCGAAAACTTTTTTGAAGCCCAAATACTTCATGAAAATTTTCAACTTTTTTGAATCCGAATTTCTTCATGAATACTTTCAATTGACCCACCCCCTCACTTAAAAGTTGAAAAAAGACGAAACACCCCCCTCTTACGAAAAAGTTGAAAAAAGACGAAACACCCCCCCTTACGAAAAAGTTGAAAAAAGACGAAACACCCCCCCCTTGCGAAAACTTTTTTGAAGCCGAATTTCTTCATGAAAATTTTCAACTTTTTTGAAGCCCAAATACTTCATGAAAATTTTCAACTTTTTTGAAGCCCAAATACTTCATGAAAACGTTCAACTTTTTTGAAGCCGAATTTCTTCATGAAAATTTTCAACTTTTTTGAAGCCCAAATACTTCATGAAAATTTTCAACTTTTTTGAAGCCCAAATACTTCATGAAAAATTTCAATTGACGAACCCCCCCATATGAAAAAGTTGAAAAAAGAGGAAACACCCCCCCCTTACGAAAAAGTTGAAAAAAGACGAAACACCCCCCCCTCGCGAAAACTTTTTTGAAGCCGAATTTCTTCATGAAAATTTTCAACTTTTTTGAAGCCCAAATACTTCATGAAAATTTTCAACTTTTTTGAAGCCGAATTTCTTCATGAAAATTTTAAAAATTTTTGAAGCCCAAATACTTCATGAAAATTTTCAACTTTTTTGAAGCCCAAATACTTCATGAAAACGTTCAACTTTTTTGAAGCCGAATTTCTTCATGAAAATTTTCAACTTTTTTGAAGCCCAAATACTTCATGAAAATTTTCAACTTTTTTGAAGCCCAAACACTTCATGAAAAATTTCAATTGACGAACCCCCCCATATGAAAAAGTTGAAAAAAGAGGAAACACCCCCCCTTACGAAAAAGTTGAAAAAAGACGAAACACCCCCCCTTGCGAAAACCTTTTTGAAGACGAATTTCTTCATTAAAATTTTCAACTTTTTCGAAGCCCAAATACTTCATGAAAATTTTCATCTTTTTTGAAGCCGAATTTCTTCATGAAAATTTTAAACTTTTTTGAAGCCGAATTTCTTCATGAAAATTTTCAACTTTTTTGAAGCCGAATATCTTCATGAATATTTTCAATTGACCCACCCCCCCTCACGAAAAAGTTGAAAAAAGACGAAACACCCCCCTCTTACGAAAAAGTTGAAAAAAGACGAAACACCCCCCCTTACGAAAAAGTTGAAAAAAGACGAAACACCCCCCCCTTACGAAAAAGTTGAAAAAAGACGAAACACCCCCCCTTGCGAAAACCTTTTTGAAGACGAATTTCTTCATTAAAATTTTCAACTTTTTCGAAGCCCAAATACTTCATGAAAATTTTCATCTTTTTTGAAGCCGAATTTCTTCATGAAAATTTTAAACATTTTTGAAGCCGAATTTCTTCATGAATACTTTCAATTGACCCACCCCCCTCACGAAAAAGTTGAAAAAAGACGAAACACCCCCCTCTTACGAAAAAGTTGAAAAAAGACGAAACACCCCCCCCTTGCGAAAACTTTTTTGAAGCCGAATTTCTTCATGAAAATTTTCAACTGTTTTGAAGCCAAATTTCTTCATGAATATTTTCAACTTTTTTGAAGCCCAAAATCTTCATGAAAATTTTCAACTTTGTTGAAGCCCAAATACTTCATGAAAATTTTCAACTTTTTTGAAGCCGAATTTCTTCATGAAAATTTTAAAAAATTTTGAAGCCGAATTTCTTCATTAAAATTTTCAACTTTTTCGAAGCCCAAATACTTCATGAAAATTTTCATCTTTTTTGAAGCCGAATTTCTTCATGAAAATTTTAAACTTTTTTGAAGACGAATTTCTTCATTAAAATTTTCAACTTTTTCGAAGCCCAAATAGTTCATGAAAATTTTCAACTTTTTTGAAGCTGAATTTCTTCATGAATATTTTCAATTGACCCACCCCCCCTCACGAAAAAGTTGAAAAAAGACGAAACACCCCCCTCTTACGAAAAAGTTGAAAAAAGACGAAACACCCCCCCCTTTACGAAAAAGTTGAAAAAAGACGAAACACCCCCCCCCTTGCGAAAACTTTTTTGAAGCCGAATTTCTTCATGAAAATTTTCAACTTTTTTGAAGCCCAAATACTTCATGAAAATTTTCAACTTTTTTGAAGCCGAATTTCTTCATGAATACTTTCAATTGACCCACCCCCCTCACGAAAAAGTTGAAAAAAGACGAAACACCCCCCCTTACGAAAAAGTTGAAAAAAGACGAAACACCCCCCCCTTACGAAAAAGTTGAAAAAAGACGAAACACCCCCCCTTACGAAAAAGTTGAAAAAACACGAAACACCCCTCCTTGCGAAAACTTTTTTGAAGCCGAATTTCTTCATGAAAATTTTCAACTTTTTTGAAGCCCAAATACTTCATGAAAATTTTCAACTTTTTTGAATCCGAATTTCTTCATGAAAATTTAAAAGAATTTTGAAGCCCAAATACTTCATGAAAATTTTCAACTTTTTTGAAGCCGAATTTCTTCATGAATACTTTCAATTGACCCACCCCCCCTCACGAAAAAGTTGAAAAAAGACGAAACACCCCCCTCTTACGAAAAAGTTGAAAAAAGAAGAAACACCCCCCCTTACGAAAAAGTTGAAAAAAGACGAAACACCCCCCCTTACGAAAAAGTTGAAAAAAGACGAAACACCCCCCCCTCGCGAAAACTTTTTTGAAGCCGAATTTCTTCATGAAAATTTTCAACTTTTTTGAAGCCCAAATACTTCATGAAAATTTTCAACTTTTTTGAATCCGAATTTCTTCATGAAAATTTAAAAGAATTTTGAAGCCCAAATACTTCATGAAAATTTTCAACTTTTTTGAAGCCGAATTTCTTCATGAATACTTTCAATTGACCCACCCCCCCTCACGAAAAAGTTGAAAAAAGACGAAACACCCCCCTCTTACGAAAAAGTTGAAAAAAGACGAAACACCCCCCCTTACGAAAAAGTTGAAAAAAGACGAAACACCCCCCCTTACGAAAAAGTTGAAAAAAGACGAAACACCCCCCCCTCGCGAAAACTTTTTTGAAGCCGAATTTCTTCATGAAAATTTTCAACTTTTTTGAAGCCCAAATACTTCATGAAAATTTTCAACTTTTTTGAAGCCGAATTTCTTCATGAATACTTTCAATTGACCCACCCCCCTCACGAAAAAGTTGAAAAAAGACGAAACACCCCCCCTCTTACGAAAAAGTTGAAAAAAGACGAAACACCCCCCCCTTACGAAAAAGTTGAAAAAAGACGAAACACCCCCCCCTTGCGAAAACTTTTTTGAAGCCGAATTTCTTCATGAATATTTTCAACTTTTTCGAAGCCCAAATACTTCATGAAAATTTTCAACTTTTTTGAAGCCGAATTTCTTCATGAATATTTTCAATTGACCCACCCCCCCTCACGAAAAAGTTGAAAAAAGACGAAACACCCCCCTCTTACGAAAAAGTTGAAAAAAGACGAAACACCCCCCCCTTACGAAAAAGTTGAAAAAAGACGAAACACCCCCCCCTTGCGAAAACTTTTTTGAAGCCGAATTTCTTCATGAAAATTTTCAACTTTTTTGAAGCCCAAATACTTCATGAAAATTTTCAACTTTTTTGAAGCCGAATTTCTTCATGAATACTTTCAATTGACCCACCCCCTCACGAAAAAGTTGAAAAAAGACGAAACACCCCCCCTTACGAAAAAGTTGAAAAAAGATGAAACAACCCCCCCTTACGAAAAAGTTGAAAAAAGACGAAACACCCCCCCCTTACGAAAAAGTTGAAAAAACACGAAACACCCCCCCTTGCGAAAACTTTTTTGAAGCCCAAATACTTCATGAAAATTTTCAACTTTTTTGAATCCGAATTTCTTCATGAATACTTTCAATTGACCCACCCCCTCACTTAAAAGTTGAAAAAAGACGAAACACCCCCCTCTTACGAAAAAGTTGAAAAAAGACGAAACACCCCCCCTTACGAAAAAGTTGAAAAAAGACGAAACACCCCCCCCTTGCGAAAACTTTTTTGAAGCCGAATTTCTTCATGAAAATTTTCAACTTTTTTGAAGCCCAAATACTTCATGAAAATTTTCAACTTTTTTGAAGCCCAAATACTTCATGAAAACGTTCAACTTTTTTGAAGCCGAATTTCTTCATGAAAATTTTCAACTTTTTTGAAGCCCAAATACTTCATGAAAATTTTCAACTTTTTTGAAGCCCAAATACTTCATGAAAAATTTCAATTGACAAACCCCCCCATATGAAAAAGTTGAAAAAAGAGGAAACACCCCCCCCTTACGAAAAAGTTGAAAAAAGACGAAACACCCCCCCCTCGCGAAAACTTTTTTGAAGCCGAATTTCTTCATGAAAATTTTAAAAATTTTTGAAGCCCAAATACTTCATGAAAATTTTCAACTTTTTTGAAGCCGAATTTCTTCATGAATATTTTCAACTTTTTTGAAGCCCAAATACTTCATGAAAATTTTCAACTTTTTTGAAGCCCAAATACTTCATGAAAATTTTCAACTTTTTTGAAGCCGAATTTCTTCATGAATACTTTCAATTGACCCACCCCCCTCACGAAAAAGTTGAAAAAAGACGAAACACCCCCCCTCTTACGAAAAAGTTGAAAAAAGACGAAACACCCCCCCCTTACGAAAAAGTTGAAAAAAGACGAAACACCCCCCCCTTGCGAAAACTTTTTTGAAGCCGAATTTCTTCATGAATATTTTCAACTTTTTCGAAGCCCAAATACTTCATGAAAATTTTCAACTTTTTTGAAGCCGAATTTCTTCATGAATATTTTCAATTGACCCACCCCCCCTCACGAAAAAGTTGAAAAAAGACGAAACACCCCCCTCTTACGAAAAAGTTGAAAAAAGACGAAACACCCCCCCCTTACGAAAAAGTTGAAAAAAGACGAAACACCCCCCCCTTGCGAAAACTTTTTTGAAGCCGAATTTCTTCATGAAAATTTTCAACTTTTTTGAAGCCCAAATACTTCATGAAAATTTTCAACTTTTTTGAAGCCGAATTTCTTCATGAATACTTTCAATTGACCCACCCCCTCACGAAAAAGTTGAAAAAAGACGAAACACCCCCCCTTACGAAAAAGTTGAAAAAAGACGAAACAACCCCCCCTTACGAAAAAGTTGAAAAAAGACGAAACACCCCCCCCTTACGAAAAAGTTGAAAAAACACGAAACACCCCCCCTTGCGAAAACTTTTTTGAAGCCCAAATACTTCATGAAAATTTTCAACTTTTTTGAATCCGAATTTCTTCATGAATACTTTCAATTGACCCACCCCCTCACTTAAAAGTTGAAAAAAGACGAAACACCCCCCTCTTACGAAAAAGTTGAAAAAAGACGAAACACCCCCCCTTACGAAAAAGTTGAAAAAAGACGAAACACCCCCCCCTTGCGAAAACTTTTTTGAAGCCGAATTTCTTCATGAAAATTTTCAACTTTTTTGAAGCCCAAATACTTCATGAAAATTTTCAACTTTTTTGAAGCCCAAATACTTCATGAAAACGTTCAACTTTTTTGAAGCCGAATTTCTTCATGAAAATTTTCAACTTTTTTGAAGCCCAAATACTTCATGAAAATTTTCAACTTTTTTGAAGCCCAAATACTTCATGAAAAATTTCAATTGACGAACCCCCCCATATGAAAAAGTTGAAAAAAGAGGAAACACCCCCCCCTTACGAAAAAGTTGAAAAAAGACGAAACACCCCCCCTCGCGAAAACTTTTTTGAAGCCGCATTTCTTCATGAAAATTTTAAAAATTTTTGAAGCCCAAATACTTCATGAAAATTTTCAACTTTTTTGAAGCCGAATTTCTTCATGAATATTTTCAACTTTTTTGAAGCCCAAATACTTCATGAAAATTTTCAACTTTTTTGAAGCCCAAATACTTCATGAAAATTTTCAACTTTTTTGAAGCCGAATTTCTTCATGAATACTTTCAATTGACCCACCCCCCTCACGAAAAAGTTGAAAAAAGACGAAACACCCCCCCTCTTACGAAAAAGTTGAAAAAAGACGAAACACCCCCCCCTTACGAAAAAGTTGAAAAAAGACGAAACACCCCCCCCTTGCGAAAACTTTTTTGAAGCCGAATTTCTTCATGAATATTTTCAACTTTTTCGAAGCCCAAATACTTCATGAAAATTTTCAACTTTTTTGAAGCCGAATTTCTTCATGAATATTTTCAATTGACCCACCCCCCCTCACGAAAAAGTTGAAAAAAGACGAAACACCCCCCTCTTACGAAAAAGTTGAAAAAAGACGAAACACCCCCCCCTTACGAAAAAGTTGAAAAAAGACGAAACACCCCCCCCTTGCGAAAACTTTTTTGAAGCCGAATTTCTTCATGAATATTTTCAACTTTTTCGAAGCCCAAATACTTCATGAAAATTTTCAACTTTTTTGAAGCCGAATTTCTTCATGAATATTTTCAATTGACCCACCCCCCCTCACGAAAAAGTTGAAAAAAGACGAAACACCCCCCTCTTACGAAAAAGTTGAAAAAAGACGAAACACCCCCCCCTTACGAAAAAGTTGAAAAAAGACGAAACACCCCCCCCTTGCGAAAACTTTTTTGAAGCCGAATTTCTTCATGAAAATTTTCAACTTTTTTGAAGCCCAAATACTTCATGAAAATTTTCAACTTTTTTGAAGCCGAATTTCTTCATGAATACTTTCAATTGACCCACCCCCTCACGAAAAAGTTGAAAAAAGACGAAACACCCCCCCTTACGAAAAAGTTGAAAAAAGACGAAACAACCCCCCCTTACGAAAAAGTTGAAAAAAGACGAAACACCCCCCCCTTACGAAAAAGTTGAAAAAACACGAAACACCCCCCCTTGCGAAAACTTTTTTGAAGCCCAAATACTTCATGAAAATTTTCAACTTTTTTGAATCCGAATTTCTTCATGAATACTTTCAATTGACCCACCCCCTCACTTAAAAGTTGAAAAAAGACGAAACACCCCCCTCTTACGAAAAAGTTGAAAAAAGACGAAACACCCCCCCTTACGAAAAAGTTGAAAAAAGACGAAACACCCCCCCCTTGCGAAAACTTTTTTGAAGCCGAATTTCTTCATGAAAATTTTCAACTTTTTTGAAGCCCAAATACTTCATGAAAATTTTCAACTTTTTTGAAGCCGAATTTCTTCATGAAAATTTTAAAAATTTTTGAAGCCCAAATACTTCATGAAAATTTTCAACTTTTTTGAAGCCGAATTTCTTCATGAATATTTTCAACTTTTTTGAAGCCCAAATACTTCATGAAAATTTTCAACTTTTTTGAAGCCCAAATACTTCATGAAAACGTTCAACTTTTTTGAAGCCGAATTTCTTCATGAAAATTTTCAACTTTTTTGAAGCCCAAATACTTCATGAAAATTTTCAACTTTTTTGAAGCCCAAATACTTCATGAAAAATTTCAATTGACGAACCCCCCCATATGAAAAAGTTGAAAAAAGAGGAAACACCCCCCCCTTACGAAAAAGTTGAAAAAAGACGAAACACCCCCCCCTCGCGAAAACTTTTTTGAAGCCGAATTTCTTCATGAAAATTTTCAACTTTTTTGAAGCCCAAATACTTCATGAAAATTTTCAACTTTTTTGAAGCCGAATTTCTTCATGAATACTTTCAATTGACCCACCCCCCTCACGAAAAAGTTGAAAAAAGACGAAACACCCCCCCTCTTACGAAAAAGTTGAAAAAAGACGAAACACCCCCCCCTTACGAAAAAGTTGAAAAAAGACGAAACACCCCCCCCTTGCGAAAACTTTTTTGAAGCCGAGTTTCTTCATGAATATTTTCAACTTTTTCGAAGCCCAAATACTTCATGAAAATTTTCAACTTTTTTGAAGCCGAATTTCTTCATGAATATTTTCAATTGACCCACCCCCCCTAACGAAAAAGTTGAAAAAAGACGAAACACCCCCCTCTTACGAAAAAGTTGAAAAAAGACGAAACACCCCCCCCTTACGAAAAAGTTGAAAAAAGACGAAACACCCCCCCCTCACGAAAAAGTTGAAAAAACACGAAACACCCCCCCTTGCGAAAACTTTTTTGAAGCCCAAATACTTCATGAAAATTTTCAACTTTTTTGAATCCGAATTTCTTCATGAATACTTTCAATTGACCAGCCCCCTCACTTAAAAGTTGAAAAAAGACGAAACACCCCCCTCTTACGAAAAAGTTGAAAAAAGACGAAACACCCCCCCTTACGAAAAAGTTGAAAAAAGACGAAACACCCCCCCCTTGCGAAAACTTTTTTGAAGCCGAATTTCTTCATGAAAATTTTCAACTTTTTTGAAGCCCAAATACTTCATGAAAATTTTCAACTTTTTTGAAGCCGAATTTCTTCATGAAAATTTTAAAAATTTTTGAAGCCCAAATACTTCATGAAAATTTTCAACTTTTTTGAAGCCGAATTTCTTCATGAATATTTTCAACTTTTTTGAAGCCCAAATACTTCATGAAAATTTTCAACTTTTTTGAAGCCCAAATACTTCATGAAAACGTTCAACTTTTTTGAAGCCGAATTTCTTCATGAAAATTTTCAACTTTTTTGAAGCCCAAATACTTCATGAAAATTTTCAACTTTTTTGAAGCCCAAATACTTCATGAAAAATTTCAATTGACGAACCCCCCCATATGAAAAAGTTGAAAAAAGAGGAAACACCCCCCCTTACGAAAAAGTTGAAAAAAGACGAAACACCCCCCCTTGCGAAAACCTTTTTGAAGACGAATTTCTTCATTAAAATTTTCAACTTTTTCGAAGCCCAAATACTTCATGAAAATTTTCATCTTTTTTGAAGCCGAATTTCTTCATGAAAATTTTAAACATTTTTGAAGCCCAAATACTTCATGAAAATTTTCAACTTTTTTGAAGCCGAATTTCTTCATGAATATTTTCAATTGACCCACCCCCCCTCACGAAAAAGTTGAAAAAAGACGAAACACCCCCCTCTTACGAAAAAGTTGAAAAAAGACGAAACACCCCCCCTTACGAAAAAGTTGAAAAAAGACGAAACACCCCCCCCTTGCGAAAACTTTTTTGAAGCCGAATTTCTTCATGAAAATTTTCAACTTTTTTGAAGCCCAAATACTTCATGAAAATTTTCAACTTTTTTGAAGCCGAATTTCTTCATGAAAATTTTAAAAATTTTTGAAGCCCAAATACTTCATGAAAATTTTCAACTTTTTTGAAGCCGAATTTCTTCATGAATATTTTCAACTTTTTTGAAGCCCAAATACTTCATGAAAATTTTCAACTTTTTTGAAGCCCAAATACTTCATGAAAACGTTCAACTTTTTTGAAGCCGAATTTCTTCATGAAAATTTTCAACTTTTTTGAAGCCCAAATACTTCATGAAAATTTTCAACTTTTTTGAAGCCCAAATACTTCATGAAAAATTTCAATTGACGAACCCCCCCATATGAAAAAGTTGAAAAAAGAGGAAACACCCCCCCTCACGAAAAAGTTGAAAAAAGACGAAACACCCCCCCTTGCGAAAACCTTTTTGAAGACGAATTTCTTCATTAAAATTTTCAACTTTTTCGAAGCCCAAATACTTCATGAAAATTTTCATCTTTTTTGAAGCCGAATTTCTTCATGAATATTTTCAATTGACCCACCCCCCCTCACGAAAAAGTTGAAAAAAGACGAAACACCCCCCTCTTACGAAAAAGTTGAAAAAAGACGAAACACCCCCCCTTACGAAAAAGTTGAAAAAAGACGAAACACCCCCCCCTTACGAAAAAGTTGAAAAAAGACGAAACACCCCCCCCTCGCGAAAACTTTTTTGAGGCCGAATTTCTTCATGAAAATTTTCAACTTTTTTGAAGACGAATTTCTTCATTAAAATTTTCAACTTTTTCGAAGCCCAAATACTTCATGAAAATTTTCAACCTTTTTGAAGCCGAATTTCTTCATGAATATTTTCAATTGACCCACCCCCCCTCACGAAAAAGTTGAAAAAAGACGAAACACCCCCATCTTACGAAAAAGTTGAAAAAAGACGAAACACCCCCCCTTACGAAAAAGTTGAAAAAAGACGAAACACCCCCCCCTTACGAAAAAGTTGAAAAAAGACGAAACACCCCCCCCTCGCGAAAAGTTTTTTGAAGCCGAATTTCTTCATGAAAATTTTCAACTTTTTTGAAGACGAATTTCTTCATTAAAATTTTCAACTTTTTCGAAGCCCAAATACTTCATGAAAATTTTCAACCTTTTTGAAGCCGAATTTCTTCATGAAAATTTTCAACTTTTTTGAAGCCGAATTTCTTCATGAATACTTTCAATTGACCCACCCCCCTCACGAAAAAGTTGAAAAAAGACGAAACACCCCCCTCTTACGAAAAAGTTGAAAAAAGACGAAACACCCCCCCCTTGCGAAAACTTTTTTGAAGCCGAATTTCTTCATGAAAATTTTCAACTGTTTTGAAGCAAAATTTCTTCATGAATATTTTCAACTTTTTTGAAGCCCAAATTCTTCATGAAAATTTTCAACTTTGTTGAAGCCCAAATACTTCATGAAAATTTTCAACTTTTTTGAAGCCGAATTTCTTCATGAATATTTTCAATTGACCCACCCCCCCTCACGAAAAAGTTGAAAAAAGACGAAACACCCCCCTCTTACGAAAAAGTTGAAAAAAGACGAAACACCCCCCCTTACGAAAAAGTTGAAAAAAGACGAAACACCCCCCCCTTACGAAAAAGTTGAAAAAAGACGAAACACCCCCCCCTCGTGAAAACTTTTTTGAAGCCGAATTTCTTCATGAAAATTTTCAACTTTTTTGAAGACGAATTTCTTCATTAAAATTTTCAACTTTTTCGAAGCCCAAATACTTCATGAAAATTTTCAACCTTTTTGAAGCCGAATTTCTTCATGAATATTTTCAATTGACCCACCCCCCCTCACGAAAAAGTTGAAAAAAGACGAAACACCCCCCTCTTACGAAAAAGTTGAAAAAAGACGAAACACCCCCCCTTACGAAAAAGTTGAAAAAAGACAAAACACCCCCCCCTTACGAAAAAGTTGAAAAAAGACGAAACACCCCCCCCTCGCGAAAAGTTTTTTGAAGCCGAATTTTTTCATGAAAATTTTCAACTTTTTTGAAGACGAATTTCTTCATTAAAATTTTCAACTTTTTCGAAGCCCAAATACTTCATGAAAATTTTCAACCTTTTTGAAGCCGAATTTCTTCATGAAAATTTTAAACTTTTTTGAAGCCGAATTTCTTCATGAATACTTTCAATTGACCCACCCCCCTCACGAAAAAGTTGAAAAAAGACGAAACACCCCCCTCTTACGAAAAAGTGGAAAAAAGACGAAACACCCCCCCCTTGCGAAAACTTTTTTGAAGCCGAATTTCTTCATGAAAATTTTCAACTGTTTTGAAGCAAAATTTCTTCATGAATATTTTCAACTTTTTTGAAGCCCAAATTCTTCATGAAAATTTTCAACTTTGTTGAAGCCCAAATACTTCATGAAAATTTTCAACTTTTTTGAAGCCGAATTTCTTCATGAAAATTTTAAAAAAATTTTAAGCCGAATTTCTTCATTAAAATTTTCAACTTTTTCGAAGCCCAAATACTTCATGAAAATTTTCATCTTTTTTGAAGCCGAATTTCTTCATGAAAATTTTAAACTTTTTTGAAGACGAATTTCTTCATTAAAATGTTCAACTTTTTTGAAGCCCAAATACTTCATGAAAATTTTCAACTTTTTTGAAGCCGAATTTCTTCATGAATACTTTCAATTGACCCACCCCCCTCACGAAAAAGTTGAAAAAAGACGAAACACCCCCCCTTACGAAAAAGTTGAAAAAAGACGAAACACCCCCCCCTTACGAAAAAGTTGAAAAAACACGAAACACCCCCCCCTTACGAAAAAGTTGAAAAAACACGAAACACCCCCCCTTGCGAAAACTTTTTTGAAGCCGAATTTCTTCATGAAAATTTTCAACTTTTTTGAAGCCCAAATACTTCATGAAAATTTTCAACTTTTTTGAATCCGAATTTCTTCATGAATACTTTCAATTGACCCACCCCCTTACTTAAAAGTTGAAAAAAGACGAAACACCCCCCTCTTACGAAAAAGTTGAAAAAAGACGAAACACCCCCCCTTACGAAAAAGTTGAAAAAAGACGAAACACCCCCCCCTTGCGAAAACTTTTTTGAAGCCGAATTTCTTCATGAACATTTTCAACTTTTTTGAAGCCCAAATACTTCATGAAAATTTTCAACTTTTTTGAAGCCGAATTTCTTCATGAAAATTTAAAAAATTTTTGAAGCCCAAATACTTCATGAAAATTTTCAACTTTTTTGAAGCCGAATTTCTTCATGAATACTTTCAATTGACCCACCCCCCCTCACGAAAAAGTTGAAAAAAGACGAAACACCCCCCTCTTACGAAAAAGTTGAAAAAAGACGAAACACCCCCCCTTACGAAAAAGTTGAAAAAAGACGAAACACCCCCCCCTTACGAAAAAGTTGAAAAAAGACGAAACACCCCCCCCTCGCGAAAACTTTTTTGAAGCCAAATTTCTTCATGAAAATTTTCAACTTTTTTGAAGCCCAAATACTTCATGAAAATTTTCAACTTTTTTGAAGCCGAATTTCTTCATGAATACTTTCAATTGACCCACCCCCCTCACGAAAAAGTTGAAAAAAGACGAAACACCCCCCCTCTTACGAAAAAGTTGAAAAAAGACGAAACACCCCCCCCTTACGAAAAAGTTGAAAAAAGACGAAACACCCCCCCCTTGCGAAAACTTTTTTGAAGCCGAATTTCTTCATGAAAATTTTCAACTGTTTTGAAGCCAAATTTCTTCATGAATATTTTCAACTTTTTTGAAGCCCAAATACTTCATGAAAATTTTCAACTTTTTTGAAGCCCAAATACTTCATGAAAATTTTCTACTTTTTTGAAGCCGAATTTCTTCATGAAAATTTAAAAAAATTTTGAAGCCCAAATACTTCATGAAAATTTTCAACTTTTTTGAAGCCGAATTTCTTCATGAATATTTTCAACTTTTTTGAAGCCCAAATACTTCATGAAAATTTTCAACTTTTTTGAAGCCCAAATACTTCATGAAAATTTTCAACTTTTTTGAAGCCCAAATACTTCATGAAAATTTTCAACTTTTTTGAAGCCCAAATACTTCATGAAAAATTTCAATTGACCAACCCCCACATATGAAAAAGTTGAAAAAAGAGGAAACACCCCCCCTTACGAAAAAGTTGAAAAAAGACGAAACACCCCCCTTTGCGAAAACCTTTTTGAAGACGAATTTCTTCATTAAAATTTTCAACTTTTTCGAAGCCCAAATACTTCATGAAAATTTTCATCTTTTTTGAAGCCGAATTTCTTCATGAAAATTTTAAACTTTTTTGAAGCCGAATTTCTTCATGAAAATTTTCAACTTTTTTGAAGCCGAATATCTTCATGAATATTTTCAATTGACCCACCCCCCCTCACGAAAAAGTTGAAAAAAGACGAAACACCCCCCTCTTACGAAAAATTTTAAAAAAGACGAAACACCCCCCCCTTACGAAAAAGTTGAAAAAAGACGAAACACCCCCCCCTCGCGAAAACTTTTTTGAAGCCGAATTTCTTCATGAAAATTTTCAACTTTTTTGAAGCCCAAATACTTCATGAAAATTTTCAACTTTTTTGAAGCCCAAATACTTCATGAAAATTTTCTACTTTTTTGAAGCCGAATTTCTTCATGAAAATTTAAAAAAATTTTGAAGCCCAAATACTTCATGAAAATTTTCAACTTTTTTGAAGCCGAATTTCTTCATGAATATTTTCAACTTTTTTGAAGCCCAAATACTTCATGAAAATTTTCAACTTTTTTGAAGCCCAAATACTTCATGAAAATTTTCAACTTTTTTGAAGCCCAAATACTTCATGAAAATTTTCAACTTTTTTGAAGCCCAAATACTTCATGAAAAATTTCAATTGACCAACCCCCACATATGAAAAAGTTGAAAAAAGAGGAAACACCCCCCCTTACGAAAAAGTTGAAAAAAGACGAAACACCCCCCTTTGCGAAAACCTTTTTGAAGACGAATTTCTTCATTAAAATTTTCAACTTTTTCGAAGCCCAAATACTTCATGAAAATTTTCATCTTTTTTGAAGCCGAATTTCTTCATGAAAATTTTAAACTTTTTTGAAGCCGAATTTCTTCATGAAAATTTTCAACTTTTTTGAAGCCGAATATCTTCATGAATATTTTCAATTGACCCACCCCCCCTCACGAAAAAGTTGAAAAAAGACGAAACACCCCCCTCTTACGAAAAATTTTAAAAAAGACGAAACACCCCCCCCTTACGAAAAAGTTGAAAAAAGACGAAACACCCCCCCCTCGCGAAAACTTTTTTGAAGCCGAATTTCTTCATGAAAATTTTCAACTTTTTTGAAGCCCAAATACTTCATGAAAATTTTAAACTTTTTTGAAGCCGAATTTCTTCATGAATACTTTCAATTGACCCACCCCCCTCACGAAAAAGTTGAAAAAAGACGAAACACCCCCCTCTTACGAAAAAGTTGAAAAAAGACGAAACACCCCCCCCTTACGAAAAAGTTGAAAAAAGACGAAACACCCCCCCTTGCGAAAACTTTTTTGAAGCCGAATTTCTTCATGAAAATTTTCAACTGTTTTGAAGCCAAATTTTTTCATGAATATTTTCAACTTTTTTGAAGCCCAAATACTTCATGAAAATTTTCAACTTTTTTGAAGCCCAAATACTTCATGAAAATTTTCAACTTTTTTGAAGCCGAATTTCTTCATGAATATTTTCAACTTTTTTGAAGCCCAAATACTTCATGAAAATTTTCAACTTTTTTGAAGCCCAAATACTTCATGAAAACGTTCAACTTTTTTGAAGCCGAATTTCTTCATGAAAATTTTCAACTTTTTTGAAGCCCAAATACTTCATGAAAATTTTCAACTTTTTTGAAGCCCAAATACTTCATGAAAAATGTCAATTGACCAACCCCCCCATATGAAAAAGTTGAAAAAAGAGGAAACACCCCCCCTTACGAAAAAGTTGAAAAAAGACGAAACACCCCCCCTTGCGAAAACTTTTTTGAAGACGAATTTCTTCATTAAAATTTTCAACTTTTTCGAAGCCCAAATACTTCATGAAAATTTTCATCTTTTTTGAAGCCGAATTTCTTCATGAAAATTTTAAACTTTTTTGAAGCCGAATTTCTTCATGAAAATTTAAAACATTTTTGAAGCCCAAATACTTCATGAAAATTTTCAACTTTTTTGAAGCCGAATATCTTCATGAATATTTTCAATTGACCCACCCCCCCTCACGAAAAAGTTGAAAAAAGACGAAACACCCCCCTCTTATGAAAAAGTTGAAAAAAGACGAAACACCCCCCCTTACGAAAAAGTTGAAAAAAGAAGAAACACCCCCCCCTTACGAAAAAGTTGAAAAAAGACGAAACACCCCCCCCCTCGCGAAAACTTTTTTGAGGCCGAATTTCTTCATGAAAATTTTCAACTTTTTTGAAGCCCAAATACTTCATGAAAATTTTCAACTTTTTTGAAGCCCAAATACTTCATGAAAATTTTCAACTTTTTTGAAGCCGAATTTCTTCATGAAAATTTAAAAAATTTTTGAAGCCCAAATACTTCATGAAAATTTTCAACTTTTTTGAAGCCGAATTTCTTCATGAATATTTTCAACTTTTTTGAAGCCCAAATACTTCATGAAAATTTTCAACTTTTTTGAAGCCCAAATACTTCATGAAAACGTTCAACTTTTTTGAAGCCGAATTTCTTCATTAAAATTTTCAACTTTTTTGAAGCCCAAATACTTCATGAAAATTTTCAACTTTTTTGAAGCCCAAATACTTCATGAAAAATGTCAATTGACCAACCCACCCATATGAAAAAGTTGAAAAAAGACGAAACACCCCCCCCCTCGCGAAAACTTTTTTGAGGCCGAATTTCTTCATGAAAATTTTCAACTTTTTTGAAGCCCAAATACTTCATGAAAATTTTCAACTTTTTTGAAGCCGAATTTCTTCATGAATACTTTCAATTGACCCACCCCCCTCACGAAAAAGTTGAAAAAAGACGAAATACCCCCCTCTTACGAAAAAGTTGAAAAAACACGATACAACCCTTACGAAAAAGTTGAAAAAAGACGAAACACCCCCCCTTGCCAAAACTTTTTTGAAGCCGAATTTCTTCATGAAAATTTTCAACTTTTTTGAAGCCCAAATACTTCATGAAAATTTTCATCTTTTTTGAAGCCAAATTTCTTCATGAATATTTTCAATTGACCCACCCCCGCTAACGAAAAAGTTGAAAAAAGACGAAACACCCCGCCCTTACGAAAAAGTTGAAAAAAGACGAAACACCCCCCCCCTTGCGAAAACTTTTTTGAAGCCGAATTTCTTCATGAATATTTTCAATTGACCCACCCCCTCACGAAAAAGTTGAAAAAAGACGAAACACACCCCTCTTACGAAAAAGTTGAAAAAAGACGAAACACCCCCCCCTTACGAAAAAGTTGAAAAAAGACGAAACACCCCCCCTTGCGAAAACTTTTTTGAAGCCGAATTTCTTCATGAAAATTTTCATCTTTTTTGAAGCCCAAATACTTCATGAAAATTTTCAACTGTTTTGAAGCCGAATTTCTTCATGAAAATTTTAAACTTTTTTGAAGCCGAATTTCTTCATGAAAATTTAAAAAAAATTTCAAGCCCAAATACTTCATGAAAATTTTCAACTTTTTTGAAGCCGAATTTCTTCATGAAAATTTTCAACTTTTTTGAAGCCGAATTTCTTCATGAAAATTTTCAACTTTTTTGAAGCCCAAATACTTCATGAAAATTTTCATCTTTTTTGAAGCCAAATTTCTTCATGAATATTTTCAATTGACCCACCCCCGCTAACGAAAAAGTTGAAAAAAGACGACACACCCCCCCCTTGCGAAAACTTTTTTGAAGCCGAATTTCTTCATGAATATTTTCAATTGACCCACCCCCTCACGAAAAAGTTGAAAAAAGACGAAACACACCCCTCTTACGAAAAAGTTGAAAAAAGACGAAACACCCCCCCCTTACGAAAAAGTTGAAAAAAGACGAAACACCCCCCCCTTGCGAAAACTTTTTTGAAGCCGAATTTCTTCATGAAAATTTTCAACTTTTTTGAAGCCCAAATACTTCATGAAAATGTTCAACTTTTTTGAAGCCGAATTTCTTCATGAATATTTTCAATTGACCCACCCCCCTCACGAAAAAGTTGAAAAAAGACGAAACACCCCCCTCTTACGAAAAAGTTGAAAAAAGACGAAACACCCCCCCTTACGAAAATGTTGAAAAAAGACGAAACACCCCCCCCTTGCGAAAACTTTTTTGAAGCCGAATTTCTTCATGAAAATTTTCAACTGTTTTGAAGCCGAATTTCTTCATGAATATTTTCAACTTTTTTGAAGCCCAAATACTTCATGAAAATTTTCAACTTTTTTGAAGCCGAATATCTTCATGAATATTTTCAATTGACCCACCCCCCCTCACGAAAAAGTTGAAAAAAGACGAAACACCCCCCTCTTACGAAAAATTTGAAAAAAGACGAAACACCCCCCCTTACGAAAAAGTTGAAAAAAAGACGAAACACCCCCCCCTTACGAAAAAGTTGAAAAAAGACGAAACATCCCCCCCTCGCGAAAACTTTTTTGAAGCCGAATTTCTTCATGAAAATTTTCAACTTTTTTGAAGCCCAAATACTTCATGAAAATTTTAAACTTTTTTGAAGCCGAATTTCTTCATGAATACTTTCAATTGACCCACCCCCCTCACGAAAAAGTTGAAAAAAGACGAAACACCCTCCTCTTACGAAAAAGTTGAAAAAAGACGAAACACCCCCCCCTCACGAAAAAGTTGAAAAAAGACGAAACACCCCCCCCTTGCGAAAACTTTTTTGAAGCCGAATTTCTTCATGAAAATTTTCAACTGTTTTGAAGCCAAATTTTTTCATGAATATTTTCAACTTTTTTGAAGCCCAAATACTTCATGAAAATTTTCAACTTTTTTGAAGCCCAAATACTTCATGAAAATTTTCAACTTTTTTGAAGCCGAATTTCTTCATGAAAATTTAAAAAAATTTTGAAGCCCAAATACTTCATGAAAATTTTCAACTTTTTTGAAGCCGAATTTCTTCATGAATATTTTCAATTGACCCACCCCCCCTCACGAAAAAGTTGAAAAAAGACGAAACACCCCCCTCTTACGAAAAAGTTGAAAAAAGACGAAACACCCCCCTTACGAAAAAGTTGAAAAAAGACAAAACACCCTTGCGAAAACTTTTTTGAAGCCGAATTTCTTCATGAAAATTTTCAACTGTTTTGAAGCCGAATTTCTTCATGAATATTTTCAACTTTTTTGAAGCCCAAATACTTCATGAAAATTTTCAACTTTTTTGAAGCCCAAATACTTCATGAAAATTTTCAACTTTTTTGAAGCCCAAATACTTCATGAAAACGTTCATCTTTTTTGAAGCCGAATTTCTTCATGAAAATTTTCAACTTTTTTGAAGCCCAAATACTTCATGAAAATTTTCAACTTTTTTGAAGCCGAATTTCTTCATGAATATTTTCAATTGACCCACCCCCCCTCACGAAAAAGTTGAAAAAAGACGAAACACCCCCCTCTTACGAAAAAGTTGAAAAAAGACAAAACACCCCCCCCTTACGAAAAAGTTGACAAAAGACGAAACACCCCCCCCTTGCGAAATCTTTTTTGAAGCCGAATTTCTTCATGAAAATTTAAAACTTTTTCGAAGCCGAATTTCTTCATGAAAATTTTCAACTTTTTTGAAGCCGAATTTCATCATGAATATTTTCAACTTTTTTGAAGCCCAAATACTTCATGAAAATTTTCAACTTTTTTGAAGCCCAAATACTTCATGAAAACGTTCAACTTTTTTGAAGCCGAATTTCTTCATGAAAATTTTCAACTTTTTTGAAGCCCAAATACTTCATGAAAATTTTCAACTTTTTTGAAGCCCAAATTCTTCATGAAAATTTTCAATTGACCCACCCCCCCTCACGAAAAAGTTGAAAAAAGACGAAACACCCCCCTCTTACGAAAAAGTTGAAAAAAGACGAAACACCCCCCCCTTGCGAAAACTTTTTTGAAGCCGAATTTCTTCATGAAAATTTTCAACTTTTTTTGAAGCCCAAATACTTCATGAAAATTTTCATCTTTTTTGAAGCCAAATTTCTTCATGAATATTTTCAATTGACCCACCCCCGCTAACGAAAAAGTTGAAAAAAAACGAAACACCCCCCCCTTACAAAAAAGTTGAAAAAAGACGAAACACCCCACCCCTTGCGAAAACTTTTTTGAAGCCGAATTTCTTCATGAATATTTTCAATTGACCCACCCCCTCACGAAAAAGTTGAAAAAAGACGAAACACACCCCTCTTACGAAAAAGTTGAAAAAAGACGAAACACCCCCCCCTTGCGAAAACTTTTTTGAAGCCGAATTTCTTCATGAAAATTTTCAACTTTTTTGAAGACCAAATACTTCATGAAAATTTTCAACTTTTTTGAAGCCGAATTTTTTCATGAAAATTTTTAACTTTTTCGAAGCCGAATTTCTTCATGAAAATTTTCAACTTTTTTGAAGCCCAAATACTTCATGAAAATTTTCAACTTTTTTGAAGCCGAATTTCTTCATGAAAATTTTCAACTTTTTTGAAGCTGAATTTCTTCATGAAAATTTTCAACTTTTTTGAAGCCCAAATACTTCATGAAAATTTTCAACTTTTTTGAAGCCAAATTTCTTCATGAATATTTTCAATTGACCCACCCCCGCTAACGAAAAAGTTGAAAAAAAACGAAACACCCCCCCTTACGAAAAAGTTGAAAAAAGACGAAACACCCCCCCCCTTGCGAAAAGTTTTTTGAAGCCGAATTTCTTCATGAATATTTTCAATTGACCCACCCCCTCACGAAAAAGTTGAAAAAAGACGAAACACCCCCCCCTTACGAAAAAGTTGAAAAAAGACGAAACACCCCCCCCCTTGCGAAAACTTTTTTGACGCCCAAATACTTCATGAAAATTTTCAACTTTTTTGAAGCCGAATTTCTTCATGAAAATTTTAAACTTTTTTGAAGCCGAATTTCTTCATGAAAATTTAAAAAAATTTTCAAGCCCAAATACTTCATGAAAATTTTCAACTTTTTTGAAGCCGAATTTCTTCATGAAAATTTTAAATTTTTTTGAAGCCGAATTTCTTAATGACAATTTTCAACTTTTTTGAAGCCCAAATACTTCATGAAAATTTTCAACTTTTTTGAAGCCGAATTTCTTCATGAAAATTTTCAACTTTTTTGAAGCCCAAATACTTCATGAAAATTTTCATCTTTTTTGAAGCCAAATTTCTTCATGAATATTTTCAATTGACCCACCCACGCTAACGAAAAACTTGAAAAAAGACGACACACCCCCCCCTTACGAAAAATTTGAAAAAAGACGAAACACCCCCCCCCTTGCGAAAACTTTTTTGAAGCCGAATTTCTTCATGAATATTTTCAATTGACCCACCCCCTCACGAAAAAGTTGAAAAAAGACGAAACACACCCCTCTTACGAAAAAGTTGAAAAAAGACGAAACACCCCCCTCTTACGAAAAAGTTGAAAAAAGACGAAACACCCCCCCCTTGCGAAAACTTTTTTGAAGCCGAATTTCTTCATGAAAATTTTAAACTTTTTTGAGGCCGAATTTCTTGGTGAAAATTTTCAATTGACCCACCCCTCTCACGAAAAAGTTGAAAAAAGACGAAACACCCCCCTCTTACGAAAAAGTTGAAAAAAGACGAAACACCCCCCCTTACGAAAAAGTTGAAAAAAGACGAAACACCATCCCCTTGCGAAAACATTTTTGAAGCCGAATTTCTTCATGAAAATTTTCAACTTTTTTGAAGCCCAAATACTTCATGAAAATTTTCAACTTTTTTGAAGCCGAA
Organism: Labrus mixtus; assembly: GCF_963584025.1. Taxonomy (NCBI): domain Eukaryota; kingdom Metazoa; phylum Chordata; class Actinopteri; order Labriformes; family Labridae; genus Labrus; species Labrus mixtus. The sequence goes on from NC_083623.1 coordinate 30,017,926, forward strand.
TTTCTTCATGAATACTTTCAATTGACCCACCCCCTCACGAAAAAGTTGAAAAAAGACGAAACACCCCCCTCTTACGAAAAAGTTGAAAAAAGACGAAACACCCCCCCCTTACGAAAAAGTTGAAAAAAGACGAAACACCCCCCCTTACGAAAAAGTTGAAAAAAGACGAAACACCCCACCTCACGAAAAAGTTGAAAAAAGACGAAACACCTCCCCCTTACGAAAACTTTTTTGAAGCCGAATTTCTTCATGAAAATTTTCAACTTTTTTGAAGCCCAAATACTTCATGAAAATTCTCAACTTTTTTGAAGCCGAATTTCTTCATGAATACTTTCAATTGACCCACCCCCCTCACGAAAAAGTTGAAAAAAGACGAAACACCCCCCCTTACGAAAAAGTTGAAAAAAGACGAAACACCCCCCCCTTACGAAAAAGTTGAAAAAAGACGAAACACCCCCCCCTCACGAAAAAGTTGAAAAAAGACGAAACACCCCCCCTTGCGAAAACTTTTTTGAATCCGAATTTCTTCATGAAAATTTTCAACTTTTTTGAAGCCCAAATACTTCATGAAAATTTTCAACTTTTTTGAAGCCGAATTTCTTCATGAATACTTTCAATTGACCCACCCCCTCACGAAAAAGTTGAAAAAAGACGAAACACCCTCCTCTTACGAAAAAGTTGAAAAAAGACGAAACACCCCCCCTTACGAAAAAGTTGAAAAAAGACGAAACACCCCCCCTTGCGAAAACTTTTTTGAAGCCGAATTTCTTCATGAAAATTTTCAACTTTTTTGAAGCCCAAATACTTCATGAAAATTTTCAACTTTTTTGAAGCCGAATTTCTTCATGAAAATTTAAAAAAATTTTGAAGCCCAAATACTTCATGAAAATTTTCAACTTTTTTGAAGCCGAATTTCATCATGAATATTTTCAACTTTTTTGAAGCCCAAATACTTCATGAAAATTTTCAACTTTTTTGAAGCCCAAATACTTCATGAAAACGTTCAACTTTTTTGAAGCCGAATTTCTTCATGAAAATTTTCAACTTTTTTGAAGCCCAAATACTTCATGAAAATTTTCAACTTTTTTGAAGCCGAATTTCTTCATGAAAATTTTAAATTTTTTTGAAGCCGAATTTCTTAATGACAATTTTCAACTTTTTTGAAGCCCAAATACTTCATGAAAATTTTCATCTTTTTTGAAGCCGAATTTCTTCATGAAAATTTTAAACTTTTTTGAAGCCGAATTTCTTCATGAAAATTTTCAATTGACCCACCCCCCCTCACGAAAAAGTTGAAAAAAGACGAAACACCCCCCCCTTGCGAAAACTTTTTTGACGCCGAATTTCTTCATGAAAATTTTCAACTTTTTTGAAGCCCAAATACTTCATGAAAATTTTCATCTTTTTTGAAGCTAAATTTCTTCATGAATATTTTCAATTGACCCACCCCCGCTAACGAAAAAGTTGAAAAAAAACGAAACACCCCCCCCTTACAAAAAAGTTGAAAAAAGACGAAACACCCCACCCCTTGCGAAAACTTTTTTGAAGCCGAATTTCTTCATGAATATTTTCAATTGACCCACCCCCTCACGAAAAAGTTGAAAAAAGACGAAACACACCCCTCTTACGAAAAAGTTGAAAAAAGACGAAACACCCCCCCCTTACGAAAAAGTTGAAAAAAGACGAAACACCCCCCCCTTGCGAAAACTTTTTTGAAGCCGAATTTCTTCATGAACATTTTCAACTTTTTTGAAGCCTAAATACTTCATGAAAATTTTCAACTTTTTTGAAGCCGAATTTTTTCATGAAAATTTTAAACTTTTTCGAAGCCGAATTTCTTCATGAAAATTTTCAACTTTTTTGAAGCCCAAATACTTCATGAAAATTTTCAACTTTTTTGAAGCCGAATTTCTTCATGAAAATTTTAAATTTTATTGAAGCTGAATTTTTTCATGAAAATTTTAAACTTTTTCGAAGCCGAATTTCTTCATGAAAATTTTCAACTTTTTTGAAGCCCAAATACTTCATGAAAATTTTCAACTTTTTTGAAGCCGAATTTCTTCATGAAAATTTTCAACTTTTTTGAAGCCGAATTTCTTCATGAAAATTTAAAAAAAATTTCAAGCCCAAATACTTCATGAAAATTTTCAACTTTTTTGAAGCCGAATTTCTTCATGAAAATTTTAAACTTTTTTGAAGCCGAATTTCTTAATGAAAATTTTCAACTTTTTTGAAGCCCAAATACTTCATGAAAATTTTCATCTTTTTTGAAGCCAAATTTCTTCATGAATATTTTCAACTTTTTTGAAGCCCAAATACTTCATGAAAATTTTCAACTTTTTTGAAGCCGAATTTCTTCATGAAAATTTTAAACTTTTTTGAAGCCGAATTTCTTAATGACAATTTTCAACTTTTTTGAAGCCCAAATACTTCATGAAAATTTTCAACTTTTTTGAAGCCGAATTTCTTCATGAAAATTTTCAACTTTTTTGAAGCCCAAATACTTCATGAAAATTTTCATCTTTTTTGAAGCCAAATTTCTTCATGAATATTTTCAATTGACCCACCCACGCTAACGAAAAACTTGAAAAAAGACGACACACCCCCCCCTTACGAAAAAGTTGAAAAAAGACGAAACACCCCCCCCCTTGCGAAAACTTTTTTGAAGCCGAATTTCTTCATGAATATTTTCAATTGACCCACCCCCTCACGAAAAAGTTGAAAAAAGACGAAACACACCCCTCTTACGAAAAAGTTGAAAAAAGACGAAACACCCCCCTCTTACGAAAAAGTTGAAAAAAGACGAAACACCCCCCCCTTGCGAAAACTTTTTTGAAGCCGAATTTCTTAATGAAAATTTTCAACTTTTTTGAAGCCGAATTTCTTGGTGAAAATTTTCAATTGACCCACCCCCCTCACGAAAAAGTTGAAAAAAGACGAAACACCCCCCTCTTACGAAAAAGTTGAAAAAAGACGAAACACCACCCCCTTGCGAAAACATTTTTGAAGCCGAATTTCTTCATGAAAATTTTCAACTTTTTTGAAGCCCAAATACTTCATGAAAATTTTCAACTTTTTTGAAGCTGAATTTCTTCATGAATACTTTCAATTGACCCACCCCCTCACGAAAAAGTTGAAAAAAGACGAAACACCCCCCTCTTACGAAAAAGTTGAAAAAAGACGAAACACCCCCCCCTTACGAAAAAGTTGAAAAAAGACGAAACACCCCCCCTTACGAAAAAGTTGAAAAAAGACGAAACACCCCCCCTCACGAAAAAGTTGAAAAAAGACGAAACACCTCCCCCTTACGAAAACTTTTTTGAAGCCGAATTTCTTCATGAAAATTTTCAACTTTTTTGAAGCCTAAATACTTCATGAAAATTTTCAACTTTTTTGAAGCCGAATTTCTTCATGAATATTTTCAATTGACCCACCCCCCTCACGAAAAAGTTGAAAAAAGACGAAACACCCCCCCTTACGAAAAAGTTGAAAAAAGACGAAACACCCCCCCCTTGCGAAAACTTTTTTGAATCCGAATTTCTTCATGAAAATTTTCAACTTTTTTGAAGCCCAAATACTTCATGAAAATTTTCAACTTTTTTGAAGCCGAATTTCTTCATGAAGACTTTCAATTGACCCACCCCCCTCACGAAAAAGTTGAAAAAAGACGAAACACCCCCCCTTACGAAAAAGTTGAAAAAAGACGAAACACCCCCCCTCACGAAAAAGTTGAAAAAAGATGAAACACCTCCCCTTTACGAAAACTTTTTTGAAGCCGAATTTCTTCATGAAAATTTTCAACTTTTTTGAAGCCGAAATACTTCATCAAAATTTTAAACTTTTTTGAAGCCGAATTTCTTCATGAATATTTTCAATTGACCCACCCCCGCTTACGAAAAAGTTGAAAAAAGACGAATCACCCCCCCTTACGAAAAAGTTGAAAAAAGACGAAACACCCCCCCTCACGAAAAAGTTGAAAAAAGACGAAACACCTCCCCCTTACGAAAACTTTTTTGAAGCCGAATTTCTTCATGAATACTTTCAACCTTTTTAAAGCCGAATTTCTTCATCAAAATTTTAAACTTTTTTGAAGCCCAAATACTTCATGAAAATTTTAAACTTTTTTGAAGCCGAATTTCTTCATGAATATTTTCAATTGACCCACCCCCGCTTACGAAAAAGTTGAAAAAAGACGAAACACCCCCGCTTACGAAAAAGTTGAAAAAAGACGAAACACCCCCCCTCACGAAAAAGTTGAAAAAAGACGAAACACCTCCCCCTTACGAAAACTTTTTTGAAGCCGAATTTCTTCATGAATACTTTCAATTGACCCACCCCCCTCACGAAAAAGTTGAAAAAAGACGAAACACCCCCCTCTTACGAAAAAGTTGAAAAAAGACGAAACACCCCCCCCTTACGAAAAAGTTGAAAAAAGACGAAACACCCCCCCTCACGAAAAAGTTGAAAAAAGACGAAACACCTTCCAGTTACGAAAACTTTTTTGAAGCCGAATTTCTTCATGAAAATTTTAAACTTTTTTGAAGCCTCAATACTTCATGAAAATTTTAAATTTTTTGAAGCCCAAATACTTCATGAAAAATTTCAACTTTTTTGAAGCCGAATTTCTTCATGAATATTTTCAATTGACCCACCCCCCTCACGAAAAAGTTGAAAAAAGACGAAACACACCCCTCTTACGAAAAAGTTGAAAAACGACGAAACACCCCCCCTCGTGAAAACTTTTTTGAAGCCGAATTTCTTCATGAAAATTTTCAACTTTTTTGAAGCCCAAATACTTCATGAAAATTTTCAACTTTTTTGAAGCCGAATTTCTATATGAAAATTTAAAAAAATTTTGAAGCCCAAATACTTCATGAAAATTTTCAACTTTTTTGAAGCCGAATTTCTTCATGAATATTTTCAACTTTTTTGAAGCCCAAATACTTCATGAAAATTTTCAACTTTTTTGAAGCCCAAATACTTCATGAAAACGTTCAACTTTTTTGAAGCCGAATTTCTTCATGAAAATTTTCAACTTTTTTGAAGCCCAAATACTTCATGAAAATTTTCAACTTTTTTGAAGCCCAAATACTTCATGAAAAATTTCAATTGACCAACCCCCCCATATGAAAAAGTTGAAAAAAGAGGAAACACCCCCCCTTACGAAAAAGTTGAAAAAAGACGAAACACCCCCCCTTGCGAAAACTTTTTTGAAGACCAATTCCTTCATTAAAATTTTCAACTTTTTCGAAGCCGAAATACTTCATGAAAATTTTCATCTTTTTTGAAGCCGAATTTCTTCATGAAAATTTTAAACTTTTTTGAAGCCGAATTTCTTCATGAAAATTTAAAACATTTTTGAAGCCCAAATACTTCATGAAAATTTTCAACTTTTTTGAAGCCGAATTTCTTCATGAATATTTTCAATTGACCCACCCCCCCTCACGAAAAAGTTGAAAAAATACGAAACACCCCCCTCTTACGAAAAAGTTGAAAAAAGACGAAACACCCCCCCTTACGAAAAAGTTGAAAAAAGACGAAACACCCCCCCCTCGCGAAAACTTTTTTGAAGCCGAATTTCTTCATGAAAATTTTCAACTTTTTTGAAGCCCAAATACTTCATGAAAATTTTCAACTTTTTTGAAGCCAAATTTCTTCATGAATACTTTCAATTGACCCACCCCCCTCACGAAAAAGTTGAAAAAAGACGAAACACCCCCCTCTTACGAAAAAGTTGAGAAAAGACGAAACACCCCCCCCTTGCGAAAACTTTTTTGAAGCCGAATTTCTTCATGAAAATTTTCAACTGTTTTGAAGCCAAATTTCTTCATGAATATTTTCAACTTTTTTGAAGCCCAAATACTTCATGAAAATTTTCAACTTTTTTGAAGCCCAAATACTTCATGAAAATTTTCAACTTTTTTGAAGCCGAATTCCTTCATGAAAATTTAAAAATTTTTTGAAGCCCAAATACTTCATGAAAATTTTCAACTTTTTTGAAGCCGAATTTCTTCATGAATATTTTCAACTTTTTTGAAGCCCAAATACTTCATGAAAATTTTCAACTTTTTTGAAGCCCAAATACTTCATGAAAACGTTCAACTTTTTTGAAGCCGAATTTCTTCTTGAATATTTTCAATTGACCCACCCCCCCTCACGAAAAAGTTGAAAAAATACGAAACACCCCCCTCTTACGAAAAAGTTGAAAAAAGACGAAACACCCCCCCTTACGAAAAAGTTGAAAAAAGACGAAACACCCCCCCCTCGCGAAAACTTTTTTGAAGCCGAATTTCTTCATGAAAATTTTCAACTTTTTTGAAGCCCAAATACTTCATGAAAATTTTCAACTTTTTTGAAGCCAAATTTCTTCATGAATACTTTCAATTGACCCACCCCCCTCACGAAAAAGTTGAAAAAAGACGAAACACCCCCCTCTTACGAAAAAGTTGAGAAAAGACGAAACACCCCCCCCTTGCGAAAACTTTTTTGAAGCCGAATTTCTTCATGAAAATTTTCAACTGTTTTGAAGCCAAATTTCTTCATGAATATTTTCAACTTTTTTGAAGCCCAAATACTTCATGAAAATTTTCAACTTTTTTGAAGCCCAAATACTTCATGAAAATTTTCAACTTTTTTGAAGCCGAATTTCTTCATGAAAATTTAAAAAATTTTTGAAGCCCAAATACTTCATGAAAATTTTCAACTTTTTTGAAGCCGAATTTCTTCATGAATATTTTCAACTTTTTTGAAGCCCAAATACTTCATGAAAATTTTCAACTTTTTTGAAGCCCAAATACTTCATGAAAACGTTCAACTTTTTTGAAGACCAATTTCTTCATTAAAATTTTCAACTTTTTCGAAGCCCAAATACTTCATGAAAATTTTCATCTTTTTTTAAGCCGAATTTCTTCATGAAAATTTTAAACTTTTTTGAAGCCGAATTTCTTCATGAAAATTTAAAACATTTTTGAAGCCCAAATACTTCATGAAAATTTTCAACTTTTTTGAAGCCGAATTTCTTCATGAATATTTTCAATTGACCCACCCCCCCTCACGAAAAAGTTGAAAAAAGACGAAACACCCCCCTCTTACGAAAAAGTTGAAAAAAGACGAAACACCCCCCCTTACGAAAAAGTTGAAAAAAGACGAAACACCCCCCCCTCGCGAAAACTTTTTTGAAGCCGAATTTCTTCATGAAAATTTTCAACTTTTTTGAAGCCCAAATACTTCATGAAAATTTTCAACTTTTTTGAAGCCGAATTTCTTCATGAATATTTTCAACTTTTTTGAAGCCCAAATAATTCATGAAAATTTTCAACTTTTTTGAAGCCCAAATACTTCATGAAAACGTTCAACTTTTTTGAAGCCGAATTTCTTCATGAAAATTTTCAACTTTTTTGAAGCCGAATTTCTTCATCAAAATTTAAAACATTTTTGAAGTCCAAATACTTCATGAAAATTTTAAACTTTTTTGAAGCCGAATTTCTTCATGAAAATTTAAAACATTTTTGAAGCCCAAATGCTTTATGAAAATTTTCAACTTTTTTGAAGCCGAATTTCTTCATGAATATTTTCAATTGACCCACCCCCGCTAACGAAAAAGTTGAAAAAAGACGAAACACCCCCCCCTTACGAAAAAGTTGAAAAAAGACGAAACACCCCCCCCCTTGCGAAAACTTTTTTGAAGCCGAATTTCTTCATGAAAATTTTCAACTTTTTTGAAGCCCAAATACTTCATGAAAATTTTCAACTTTTTTGAAGCCGAATTTCTTCATGAAAATTTTCAACTTTTTTGAAGCCGAATTTCTTCATGAATATGTTCAACTTTTTTGAAGCCCAAATACTTCATGAAAATTTTCAACCTTTTTGAAGCCGAATTTCTTCATGAAAATTTTCAACTTTTTTGAAGCCGAATTTCTTCATGAATATTTTCAATTGACCCACCCCCCCTCACGAAAAAGTTGAAAAAAGACGAAACACCCCCCTCTTACGAAAAAGTTGAAAAAAGACGAAACACCCCCCCCTTGCGAAAACTTTTTTGAAGCCGAATTTCTTAATGAAAATTTTCAACTTTTTTGAAGCCCAAATACTTCATGAAAATTTTAAACTTTTTTGAAGCCGAATTTCTTCATGAAAATTTTCAACTTTTTTGAAGCCGAATTTCTTCATGAATACTTTTAATTGACCCACCCCCCTCACGAAAAAGTTGAAAAAAGACGAAACACCCCCCCCTTTCGAAAAAGTTGAAAAAAGACGAAACACCCCCCCCTTGCGAAAACTTTTTTGAAGCCGAATTTCTTCATGAAAATTTTCTACTTTTTTGAAGCCGAATTTCTTCATGAAAATTTTCAACTTTTTTGAAGCCCAAATACTTCATGAAAATTTTCAACTTTTTTGAAGCCGAATTTCTTCATGAAAATTTTCAACTTTTTTGAAGCCCAAATACTTCATGAAAATTTTCAACTTTTTTGAAGCCGAATTTCTTCATGAAAATTTTCAACTTTTTTGAAGCCCAAATACTTCATGAAAATTTTCAACTTTTTTGAAGCCGAATTTCTTCATGAATATTTTCAACTTTTTTGAAGCCCATATACTTCCTGAAAATTTTCAACTTTTTTGAAGTCCAAATACTTCATGAAAATTTTCAACTTTTTTGAAGCCCAAATACTTCATGAAAAATTTCAATTGACCAACCCCCCCTTATGAAAAAGTTGAAAAAAGAGGAAACACCCCCCTTTACGAAAAAGTTGAAAAAAGACGAAACACCCCCCCCTCGCGAAAACTTTTTTGAAGCCGAATTTCTTCATGAAAATTTTCAACTTTTTTGAAGCCCAAATACTTCATGAAAATTTTCAACTTTTTTGAAGCCGAATTTCTTCAAGAATACTTTCAATTGACCCACCCCCCTCATGAAAAAGTTGAAAAAAGACGAAACACCCCCCTCTTACGAAAAAGTTGAAAAAAGACGAAACATCCCCCCCTTGCGAAAACTTTTTTGAAGCCGAATTTCTTCATGAAAATTTTCAACTTTTTTGAAGCCGAATTTCTTCATGAATATTTTCAACTTTTTTGAAGCCCAAATACTTCATGAAAATTTTCAACTTTTTTGAAGCCCAAATACTTCATGAAAATTTTCAACTTTTTTGAAGCCCAAATACTTCATGAAAATTTTCAACTTTTTTGAAGCCGAATTTCTTCATGAAAATTTTCAACTTTTTTGAAGCCGAATTTCTTCATGAATATTTTCAACTTTTTTGAAGCCCAAATACTTCATGAAAATTTTCAACTTTTTTGAAGCCGAATTTCTTCATGAAAATTTTAAACTTTTTTGAAGCCGAATTTCTTCATGAATATTTTCAACTTTTTTGAAGCCCAAATACTTCATGAAAATTTTCAACTTTTTTGAAGCCGAATTTCTTCAAGAATTCTTTCAATTGACCCACCCCCCTCATGAAAAAGTTGAAAAAAGACGAAACACCCCCCTCTTACGAAAAAGTTGAAAAAAGACGAAACATCCCCCCCTTGCGAAAACTTTTTTGAAGCCGAATTTCTTCATGAATATTTTCAACTTTTTTGAAGCCCAAATACTTCATGAAAATTTTCAACTTTTTTGAAGCCGAATTTCTTCATGAAAATTTTAAACTTTTTTGAAGCCGAATTTCTTCATGAATATTTTCAACTTTTTTGAAGCCCAAATACTTCATGAAAATTTTCAACTTTTTTGAAGCCGAATTTCTTCAAGAATTCTTTCAATTGACCCACCCCCCTCATGAAAAAGTTGAAAAAAGACGAAACACCCCCCTCTTACGAAAAAGTTGAAAAAAGACGAAACATCCCCCCCTTGCGAAAACTTTTTTGAAGCCGAATTTCTTCATGAAAATTTTCAACTTTTTTGAAGCCGAATTTCTTCATGAATATTTTCAACTTTTTTGAAGCCCAAATACTTCATGAAAATTTTCAACTTTTTTGAAGCCCAAATACTTCATGAAAATTTTCAACTTTTTTGAAGCCCAAATACTTCATGAAAATTTTCAACTTTTTTGAAGCCGAATTTCTTCATGAAAATTTTCAACTTTTTTGAAGCCGAATTTCTTCATGAATATTTTCAACTTTTTTGAAGCCCAAATACTTCATGAAAATTTTCAACTTTTTTGAAGCCGAATTTCTTCATGAAAATTTTAAACTTTTTTGAAGCCGAATTTCTTCATGAATATTTTCAACTTTTTTGAAGCCCAAATACTTCATGAAAATTTTCAACTTTTTTGAAGCCAAATTTCTTCAAGAATTCTTTCAATTGACCCACCCCCCTCATGAAAAAGTTGAAAAAAGACGAAACACCCCCCTCTTACGAAAAAGTTGAAAAAAGACGAAACATCCCCCCCTTGCGAAAACTTTTTTGAAGCCGAATTTCTTCATGAAAATTTTCAACTTTTTTGAAGCCGAATTTCTTCATGAATATTTTCAACTTTTTTGAAGCCCAAATACTTCATGAAAATTTTCAACTTTTTTGAAGCCCAAATACTTCATGAAAATTTTCAACTTTTTTGAAGCCCAAATACTTCATGAAAATTTTCAACTTTTTTGAAGCCGAATTTCTTCATGAAAATTTTCAACTTTTTTGAAGCCGAATTTCTTCATGAATATTTTCAACTTTTTTGAAGCCCAAATACTTCATGAAAATTTTCAACTTTTTTTAAGCCCAAATACTTCATGAAAAATTTCAATTGACCAACCCCCCCATATGAAAAAGTTGAAAAAAGAGGAAACACCCCCCCTTACGAAAAAGTTGAAAAAAGACAAAACACCCCCCCTTGCGAAAACTTTTTTGAAGACGAATTTCTTCATTAAAATTTTCAACTTTTTCGAAGCCCAAATACTTCATGAAAATTTTCATCTTTTTTGAAGCCGAATTTCTTCATGAAAATTTTAAACTTTTTTGAAGCCGAATTTCTTCATGAAAATTTAAAACATTTTTGAAGCCCAAATACTTCATGAAAATTTTCAACTTTTTTGAAGCCGAATTTCTTCATGAATATTTTCAATTGACCCACCCCCCCTCACGAAAAAGTTGAAAAAGGACGAAACACCCCCCTCTTACGAAAAAGTTGAAAAAAGACGAAACACCCCCCCCCTTACGAAAAAGTTGAAAAACGACGAAACACCCCCCCCTCGTGAAAACTTTTTTGAAGCCGAATTTCTTCATGAAAATTTTCAACTTTTTTGAAGCCCAAATACTTCATGAAAATTTTCAACTTTTTTGAAGCCGAATTTCTTCATGAAAATTAAAAAAAATTTTGAAGCCCAAATACTTCATGAAAATTTTCAACTTTTTTGAAGCCGAATTTCTTCATGAATATTTTCAACTTTTTTGAAGCCCAAATACTTCATGAAAATTTTCAACTTTTTTGAAGCCGAATTTCTTCATGAAAATTTTAAACTTTTTTGAAGCCGAATTTCTTCATGAATATTTTCAACTTTTTTGAAGCCCAAATACTTCATGAAAATTTTCAACTTTTTTGAAGCCAAATTTCTTCAAGAATTCTTTCAATTGACCCACCCCCCTCATGAAAAAGTTGAAAAAAGACGAAACACCCCCCTCTTACGAAAAAGTTGAAAAAAGACGAAACATCCCCCCCTTGCGAAAACTTTTTTGAAGCCGAATTTCTTCATGAAAATTTTCAACTTTTTTGAAGCCGAATTTCTTCATGAATATTTTCAACTTTTTTGAAGCCCAAATACTTCATGAAAATTTTCAACTTTTTTGAAGCCCAAATACTTCATGAAAATTTTCAACTTTTTTGAAGCCCAAATACTTCATGAAAATTTTCAACTTTTTTGAAGCCGAATTTCTTCATGAAAATTTTCAACTTTTTTGAAGCCGAATTTCTTCATGAATATTTTCAACTTTTTTGAAGCCCAAATACTTCATGAAAATTTTCAACTTTTTTTAAGCCCAAATACTTCATGAAAAATTTCAATTGACCAACCCCCCCATATGAAAAAGTTGAAAAAAGAGGAAACACCCCCCCTTACGAAAAAGTTGAAAAAAGACAAAACACCCCCCCTTGCGAAAACTTTTTTGAAGACGAATTTCTTCATTAAAATTTTCAACTTTTTCGAAGCCCAAATACTTCATGAAAATTTTCATCTTTTTTGAAGCCGAATTTCTTCATGAAAATTTTAAACTTTTTTGAAGCCGAATTTCTTCATGAAAATTTAAAACATTTTTGAAGCCCAAATACTTCATGAAAATTTTCAACTTTTTTGAAGCCGAATTTCTTCATGAATATTTTCAATTGACCCACCCCCCCTCACGAAAAAGTTGAAAAAGGACGAAACACCCCCCTCTTACGAAAAAGTTGAAAAAAGACGAAACACCCCCCCCCTTACGAAAAAGTTGAAAAACGACGAAACACCCCCCCCTCGTGAAAACTTTTTTGAAGCCGAATTTCTTCATGAAAATTTTCAACTTTTTTGAAGCCCAAATACTTCATGAAAATTTTCAACTTTTTTGAAGCCGAATTTCTTCATGAAAATTAAAAAAAATTTTGAAGCCCAAATACTTCATGAAAATTTTCAACTTTTTTGAAGCCGAATTTCTTCATGAATATTTTCAACTTTTTTGAAGCCCAAATACTTCATGAAAATTTTCAACTTTTTTGAAGCCCAAATACTTCATGAAAACGTTCAACTTTTTTGAAGCCGAATTTCTTCATGAAAATTTTCAACTTTTTTGAAGCCCAAATACTTCATGAAAATTTTCAACTTTTTTGAAGCCGAATTTCTTCAAGAATACTTTCAATTGACCCACCCCCCTCATGAAAAAGTTGAAAAAAGACGAAACACCCCCCTCTTACGAAAAAGTTGAAAAAAGACGAAACATCCCCCCCTTGCGAAAGCTTTTTTGAAGCCGAATTTCTTCATGAAAATTTTCAACTTTTTTGAAGCCGAATTTCTTCATGAATATTTTCAACTTTTTTGAAGCCCAAATACTTCATGAAAATTTTCAACTTTTTTGAAGCCCAAATACTTCATGAAAATTTTCAACTTTTTTGAAGCCCAAATACTTCATGAAAATTTTCAACTTTTTTGAAGCCGAATTTCTTCATGAAAATTTTCAACTTTTTTGAAGCCGAATTTCTTCATGAATATTTTCAACTTTTTTGAAGCCCAAATACTTCATGAAAATTTTCAACTTTTTTGAAGCCGAATTTCTTCATGAAAATTTTAAACTTTTTTGAAGCCGAATTTCTTCATGAATATTTTCAACTTTTTTGAAGCCCAAATACTTCATGAAAATTTTCAACTTTTTTGAAGCCGAATTTCTTCAAGAATTCTTTCAATTGACCCACCCCCCTCATGAAAAAGTTGAAAAAAGACGAAACACCCCCCTCTTACGAAAAAGTTGAAAAAAGACGAAACATCCCCCCCTTGCGAAAACTTTTTTGAAGCCGAATTTCTTCATGAAAATTTTCAACTTTTTTGAAGCCGAATTTCTTCATGAATATTTTCAACTTTTTTGAAGCCCAAATACTTCATGAAAATTTTCAACTTTTTTGAAGCCCAAATACTTCATGAAAATTTTCAACTTTTTTGAAGCCCAAATACTTCATGAAAATTTTCAACTTTTTTGAAGCCGAATTTCTTCATGAAAATTTTCAACTTTTTTGAAGCCGAATTTCTTCATGAATATTTTCAACTTTTTTGAAGCCCAAATACTTCATGAAAATTTTCAACTTTTTTGAAGCCGAATTTCTTCATGAAAATTTTAAACTTTTTTGAAGCCGAATTTCTTCATGAATATTTTCAACTTTTTTGAAGCCCAAATACTTCATGAAAATTTTCAACTTTTTTTAAGCCCAAATACTTCATGAAAAATTTCAATTGACCAACCCCCCCATATGAAAAAGTTGAAAAAAGAGGAAACACCCCCCCTTACGAAAAAGTTGAAAAAAGACAAAACACCCCCCCTTGCGAAAACTTTTTTGAAGACGAATTTCTTCATTAAAATTTTCAACTTTTTCGAAGCCCAAATACTTCATGAAAATTTTCATCTTTTTTGAAGCCGAATTTCTTCATGAAAATTTTAAACTTTTTTGAAGCCGAATTTCTTCATGAAAATTTAAAACATTTTTGAAGCCCAAATACTTCATGAAAATTTTCAACTTTTTTGAAGCCGAATTTCTTCATGAATATTTTCAATTGACCCACCCCCCCTCACGAAAAAGTTGAAAAAGGACGAAACACCCCCCTCTTACGAAAAAGTTGAAAAAAGACGAAACACCCCCCCCCTTACGAAAAAGTTGAAAAACGACGAAACACCCCCCCCTCGTGAAAACTTTTTTGAAGCCGAATTTCTTCATGAAAATTTTCAACTTTTTTGAAGCCCAAATACTTCATGAAAATTTTCAACTTTTTTGAAGCCCAAATACTTCATGAAAATTTTCAACTTTTTTGAAGCCCAAATACTTCATGAAAATTTTCAACTTTTTTGAAGCCGAATTTCTTCATGAAAATTTTCAACTTTTTTGAAGCCGAATTTCTTCATGAATATTTTCAACTTTTTTGAAGCCCAAATACTTCATGAAAATTTTCAACTTTTTTGAAGCCGAATTTCTTCATGAAAATTTTAAACTTTTTTGAAGCCGAATTTCTTCATGAATATTTTCAACTTTTTTGAAGCCCAAATACTTCATGAAAATTTTCAACTTTTTTGAAGCCGAATTTCTTCAAGAATTCTTTCAATTGACCCACCCCCCTAATGAAAAAGTTGAAAAAAGACGAAACACCCCCCTCTTACGAAAAAGTTGAAAAAAGACGAAACATCCCCCCCTTGCGAAAACTTTTTTGAAGCCGAATTTCTTCATGAAAATTTTCAACTTTTTTGAAGCCGAATTTCTTCATGAATATTTTCAACTTTTTTGAAGCCCAAATACTTCATGAAAATTTTCAACTTTTTTGAAGCCGAATTTCTTCAAGAATTCTTTCAATTGACCCACCCCCCTCATGAAAAAGTTGAAAAAAGACGAAACACCCCCCTCTTACGAAAAAGTTGAAAAAAGACGAAACATCCCCCCCTTGCGAAAACTTTTTTGAAGCCGAATTTCTTCATGAAAATTTTCAACTTTTTTGAAGCCGAATTTCTTCATGAATATTTTCAACTTTTTTGAAGCCCAAATACTTCATGAAAATTTTCAACTTTTTTGAAGCCCAAATACTTCATGAAAATTTTCAACTTTTTTGAAGCCCAAATACTTCATGAAAATTTTCAACTTTTTTGAAGCCGAATTTCTTCATGAAAATTTTCAACTTTTTTGAAGCCGAATTTCTTCATGAATATTTTCAACTTTTTTGAAGCCCAAATACTTCATGAAAATTTTCAACTTTTTTGAAGCCGAATTTCTTCATGAAAATTTTAAACTTTTTTGAAGCCGAATTTCTTCATGAATATTTTCAACTTTTTTGAAGCCCAAATACTTCATGAAAATTTTCAACTTTTTTTAAGCCCAAATACTTCATGAAAAATTTCAATTGACCAACCCCCCCATATGAAAAAGTTGAAAAAAGAGGAAACACCCCCCCTTACGAAAAAGTTGAAAAAAGACAAAACACCCCCCCTTGCGAAAACTTTTTTGAAGACGAATTTCTTCATTAAAATTTTCAACTTTTTCGAAGCCCAAATACTTCATGAAAATTTTCATCTTTTTTGAAGCCGAATTTCTTCATGAAAATTTTAAACTTTTTTGAAGCCGAATTTCTTCATGAAAATTTAAAACATTTTTGAAGCCCAAATACTTCATGAAAATTTTCAACTTTTTTGAAGCCGAATTTCTTCATGAATATTTTCAATTGACCCACCCCCCCTCACGAAAAAGTTGAAAAAGGACGAAACACCCCCCTCTTACGAAAAAGTTGAAAAAAGACGAAACACCCCCCCCCTTACGAAAAAGTTGAAAAACGACGAAACACCCCCCCCTCGTGAAAACTTTTTTGAAGCCGAATTTCTTCATGAAAATTTTCAACTTTTTTGAAGCCCAAATACTTCATGAAAATTTTCAACTTTTTTGAAGCCCAAATACTTCATGAAAATTTTCAACTTTTTTGAAGCCCAAATACTTCATGAAAATTTTCAACTTTTTTGAAGCCGAATTTCTTCATGAATATTTTCAACTTTTTTGAAGCCCAAATACTTCATGAAAATTTTCAACTTTTTTGAAGCCGAATTTCTTCATGAAAATTTTAAACTTTTTTGAAGCCGAATTTCTTCATGAATATTTTCAACTTTTTTGAAGCCCAAATACTTCATGAAAATTTTCAACTTTTTTGAAGCCGAATTTCTTCAAGAATTCTTTCAATTGACCCACCCCCCTCATGAAAAAGTTGAAAAAAGACGAAACACCCCCCTCTTACGAAAAAGTTGAAAAAAGACGAAACATCCCCCCCTTGCGAAAACTTTTTTGAAGCCGAATTTCTTCATGAAAATTTTCAACTTTTTTGAAGCCGAATTTCTTCATGAATATTTTCAACTTTTTTGAAGCCCAAATACTTCATGAAAATTTTCAACTTTTTTGAAGCCCAAATACTTCATGAAAATTTTCAACTTTTTTGAAGCCCAAATACTTCATGAAAATTTTCAACTTTTTTGAAGCCGAATTTCTTCATGAAAATTTTCAACTTTTTTGAAGCCGAATTTCTTCATGAATATTTTCAACTTTTTTGAAGCCCAAATACTTCATGAAAATTTTCAACTTTTTTGAAGCCGAATTTCTTCATGAAAATTTTAAACTTTTTTGAAGCCGAATTTCTTCATGAATATTTTCAACTTTTTTGAAGCCCAAATACTTCATGAAAATTTTCAACTTTTTTTAAGCCCAAATACTTCATGAAAAATTTCAATTGACCAACCCCCCCATATGAAAAAGTTGAAAAAAGAGGAAACACCCCCCCTTACGAAAAAGTTGAAAAAAGACAAAACACCCCCCCTTGCGAAAACTTTTTTGAAGACGAATTTCTTCATTAAAATTTTCAACTTTTTCGAAGCCCAAATACTTCATGAAAATTTTCATCTTTTTTGAAGCCGAATTTCTTCATGAAAATTTTAAACTTTTTTGAAGCCGAATTTCTTCATGAAAATTTAAAACATTTTTGAAGCCCAAATACTTCATGAAAATTTTCAACTTTTTTGAAGCCGAATTTCTTCATGAATATTTTCAATTGACCCACCCCCCCTCACGAAAAAGTTGAAAAAGGACGAAACACCCCCCTCTTACGAAAAAGTTGAAAAAAGACGAAACACCCCCCCCCTTACGAAAAAGTTGAAAAACGACGAAACACCCCCCCCTCGTGAAAACTTTTTTGAAGCCGAATTTCTTCATGAAAATTTTCAACTTTTTTGAAGCCCAAATACTTCATGAAAATTTTCAACTTTTTTGAAGCCGAATTTCTTCATGAAAATTAAAAAAAATTTTGAAGCCCAAATACTTCATGAAAATTTTCAACTTTTTTGAAGCCGAATTTCTTCATGAATATTTTCAACTTTTTTGAAGCCCAAATACTTCATGAAAATTTTCAACTTTTTTGAAGCCCAAATACTTCATGAAAACGTTCAACTTTTTTGAAGCCGAATTTCTTCATGAAAATTTTCAACTTTTTTGAAGCCCAAATACTTCATGAAAATTTTCAACTTTTTTGAAGCCCAAATACTTCATGAAAAATTTCAATTGACCAACCCCCCCATATGAAAAAGTTGAAAAAAGAGGAAACACCCCCCCTTACGAAAAAGTTGAAAAAAGACGAAACACCCCCCCTTGCGAAAACTTTTTTGAAGCCGAATTTCTTTTTGAAAATTTTCAACTTTTTTGAAGCCCAAATACTTCATGAAAATTTTCATCTTTTTTGAAGCCGAATTTCTTCATGAAAATTTTAAACTTTTTTGAAGCCGAATTTCTTCATGAAAATTTAAAACATTTTTGAAGCCCAAATACTTCATGAAAATTTTCAACTTTTTTGAAGCCGAATTTCTTCATGAATATTTTCAATTGACCCACCCCCCCTCACGAAAAAGTTGAAAAAAGACGAAACACCCCCCCTTACGAAAAAGTTGAAAAAAGACGAAACACCCCCCCCTTACGAAAAACTTGAAAAAAGACGAAACACCCCCCCCTCGCGAAAACTTTTTTGAAGCCGAATTTCTTCATGAAAATTTTCAACTTTTTTGAAGCCTGAATACTTCATGAAAATTTTCAACATTTTTGAAGCCGAATTTCTTCATGAATACTTTCAATTGACCCAGCCCCCTCACGAAAAAGTTGAAAAAAGACGAAACTCCCCCCTCTTACGAAAAAGTTGAAAAAAGACGAAACACCCCCCCCTTACGAAAAAGTTGAAAAAAGACGAAACACCCCCCCCTTGCGAAAACTTTTTTGAAGCCGAATTTCTTCATGAAAATTTTCAACTGTTTTGAAGCCGAATTTCTTCATGAATATTTTCAACTTTTTTGAAGCCCAAATACTTCATGAAAATTTTCAACTTTTTTGAAGCCCAAATACTTCATGAAAATTTTCAACTTTTTTGAAGTCGAATTTCTTCATGAAAATTTTAAAGTTTTTTGAAGCCGAATTTCTTCATGAAAATTTTAAAGTTTTTTGAAGCCGAATTTCTTCATGAAAATTTAAAACATTTTTGAAGCCCAAATACTTCATGACAATTTTCAACCTTTTTGAAGCCGAATTTCTTCATGAATATTTTCAATTGACCCACCCCCCCTCACGAAAAAGTTGAAAAAAGACGAAACACCCCCCCCTTATGAAAAAGTTGAAAAAAGACGAAACACCCCCCCTTGCGAAAACTTTTTTGAAGCCGAATTTCTTCATGAAAATTTTCAACTTTTTTGAAGCCCAAATACTTCATGAAAATTTACAACTTTTTTGAAGCCGAATTTCTTCATGAATACTTTCAATTGACCCACCCCCCTCACGAAAAAGTTGAAAAAAGACGAAACACCCCCCCTTACGAAAAAGTTGAAAAAAGACGAAACACCCCCCCTTGCGAAAACTTTTTTGAAGCCGAATTTCTTCATGAAAATTTTCAACTTTTTTGAAGCCCAAATACTTCATGAAAATTTTCAACTTTTTTGAAGCCGAATTTCTTCATGAAAATTTTAAACTTTTTTGAAGCCGAATTTCTTCATGAAAATTTAAAACATTTTTGAAGCCCAAATACTTCATGAAAATTTTCAACCTTTTTGAAGCCGAATTTCTTCATGAAATTTTTAAACTTTTTTGAAGCCCAAATACTTCATGAAAAATTTCAACTTTTTTGAAGCCGTATTTCTCCATGAATATTTTCAATTGACCCACCCCCCCTCACGAAAAAGTTGAAAAAAGACGAAACACCCCCATCTTACGAAAAAGTTGAAAAAAGACGAAACACCCCCCCCCTTGCGAAAACTTTTTTGAAGCCGAATTTCTTCATGAAAATTTTCAACTTTTTTGAAGCCGAATTTCTTCATGAAAATTTAAAACATTTTTGAAGCCCAAATACTTCATGAAAATTTTCAACTTTTTTGAAGCCGAATTTCTTCATGAATACTTTCAATTGACCCACCCCCCTCACGAAAAAGTTGAAAAAAGACGAAACACCCCCCTCTTACGAAAAAGTTGAAAAAAGACGAAACACCCCCCCCTTACGAAAAAGTTGAAAAAAGACGAAACACCCCCCCCTTACGAAAAACTTGAAAAAAGACGAATTTCTTCATGAAAATTTTCAACTGTTTTGAAGCCGAATTTCTTCATGAATATTTTCAACTTTTTTGAAGCCCAAATACTTCATGAAAATTTTCAACTTTTTTGAAGCCCAAATACTTCATGAAAATTTTCAACTTTTTTGAAGCCGAATTTCTTCATGAAAATTTTAAAGTTTTTTGAAGCCGAATTTCTTCATGAAAATTTTAAAGTTTTTTGAAGCCGAATTTCTTCATGAAAATTTAAAACATTTTTGAAGCCCAAATACTTCATGACAATTTTCAACCTTTTTGAAGCTGAATTTCTTCATGAATATTTTCAATTGACCCACCCCCCCTCGCGAAAAAGTTGAAAAAAGACGAAACACCCCCCCTTATGAAAAAGTTGAAAAAAGACGAAACACCCCCCCTTGCGAAAACTTCTTTGAAGCCGAATTTCTTCATGAAAATTTTCAACTTTTTTGAAGCCCAAATACTTCATGAAAATTTTCAACTTTTTTGAAGCCGAATTTCTTCATGAATACTTTCAATTGACCCACCCCCCTCACGAAAAAGTTGAAAAAAGACGAAACACCCCCCCTTACGAAAAAGTTGAAAAAAGACGAAACACCCCCCCCTTGCGAAAACTTTTTTGAAGCCGAATTTCTTCATGAAAATTTTCAACTTTTTTGAAGCCCAAATACTTCATGAAAATTTTCAACTTTTTTGAAGCCGAATTTCTTCATGAAAATTTTCAACTTTTTTGAAGCCGAATTTCTTCATGAATATTTTCAACTTTTTTGAAGCCCAAATACTTCATGAAAATTTTCAACTTTTTTGAAGCCGAATTTCTTCATGAAAATTTTAAACTTTTTTGAAGCCGAATTTCTTCATGAATATTTTCAACTTTTTTGAAGCCCAAATACTTCATGAAAATTTTCAACTTTTTTGAAGCCCAAATACTTCATGAAAATTTTCAACTTTTTTGAAGCCCAAATACTTCATGAAAAATTTCAATTGACCAACCCCCCCATATGAAAAAGTTGAAAAAAGAGGAAACACCCCCCCTTACGAAAAAGTTGAAAAAAGACAAAACACCCCCCCTTGCGAAAACTTTTTTGAAGACGAATTTCTTCATTAAAATTTTCAACTTTTTCGAAGCCCAAATACTTCATGAAAATTTTCATCTTTTTTGAAGCCGAATTTCTTCATGAAAATTTTAAACTTTTTTGAAGCCGAATTTCTTCATGAAAATTTAAAACATTTTTGAAGCCCAAATACTTCATGAAAATTTTCAACTTTTTTGAAGCCGAATTTCTTCATGAATATTTTCAATTGACCCACCCCCCCTCACGAAAAAGTTGAAAAAGGACGAAACACCCCCCCTTACGAAAAAGTTGAAAAAAGACGAACCACCCCCCCCTTACGAAAAAGTTGAAAAACGACGAAACACCCCCCCCTCGTGAAAACTTTTTTGAAGCTGAATTTCTTCATGAAAATTTTCAACTTTTTTGAAGCCTGAATACTTCATGAAAATTTTCAACTTTTTTGAAGCCGAATTTCTTCATGAATACTTTCAATTGACCCACCCCCCTCACGAAAAAGTTGAAAAAAGACGAAACTCCCCCCTCTTACGAAAAAGTTGAAAAAAGACGAAACACCCCCCCCTTGCGAAAACTTTTTTGAAGCCGAATTTCTTCATGAAAATTTTCAACTGTTTTGAAGCCGAATTTCTTCATGAATATTTTCAACTTTTTTGAAGCCCAAATACTTCATGAAAATTTTCAACTTTTTTGAAGCCCAAATACTTCATGAAAATTTTCAACTTTTTTGAAGCCGAATTTCTTCATGAAAATTTTAAACTTTTTTGAAGCCGAATTTCTTCATGAAAATTTTAAAGTTTTTTGAAGCCGAATTTCTTCATGAAAATTTTAAAGTTTTTTGAAGCCGAATTTCTTCATGAAAATTTAAAACATTTTTGAAGCCCAAATACTTCATGACAATTTTCAACCTTTTTGAAGCTGAATTTCTTCATGAATATTTTCAATTGACCCACCCCCCCTCGCGAAAAAGTTGAAAAAAGACGAAACACCCCCCCTTATGAAAAAGTTGAAAAAAGACGAAACACCCCCCCTTGCGAAAACTTCTTTGAAGCCGAATTTCTTCATGAAAATTTTCAACTTTTTTGAAGCCCAAATACTTCATGAAAATTTTCAACTTTTTTGAAGCCGAATTTCTTCATGAATACTTTCAATTGACCCACCCCCCTCACGAAAAAGTTGAAAAAAGACGAAACACCCCCCCTTACGAAAAAGTTGAAAAAAGACGAAACACCCCCCCCTTGCGAAAACTTTTTTGAAGCCGAATTTCTTCATGAAAATTTTCAACTTTTTTGAAGCCCAAATACTTCATGAAAATTTTCAACTTTTTTGAAGCCGAATTTCTTCATGAAAATTTTCAACTTTTTTGAAGCCGAATTTCTTCATGAATATTTTCAACTTTTTTGAAGCCCAAATACTTCATGAAAATTTTCAACTTTTTTGAAGCCGAATTTCTTCATGAAAATTTTAAACTTTTTTGAAGCCGAATTTCTTCATGAATATTTTCAACTTTTTTGAAGCCCAAATACTTCATGAAAATTTTCAACTTTTTTGAAGCCCAAATACTTCATGAAAATTTTCAACTTTTTTGAAGCCCAAATACTTCATGAAAAATTTCAATTGACCAACCCCCCCATATGAAAAAGTTGAAAAAAGAGGAAACACCCCCCCTTACGAAAAAGTTGAAAAAAGACAAAACACCCCCCCTTGCGAAAACTTTTTTGAAGACGAATTTCTTCATTAAAATTTTCAACTTTTTCGAAGCCCAAATACTTCATGAAAATTTTCATCTTTTTTGAAGCCGAATTTCTTCATGAAAATTTTAAACTTTTTTGAAGCCGAATTTCTTCATGAAAATTTAAAACATTTTTGAAGCCCAAATACTTCATGAAAATTTTCAACTTTTTTGAAGCCGAATTTCTTCATGAATATTTTCAATTGACCCACCCCCCCTCACGAAAAAGTTGAAAAAGGACGAAACACCCCCCCTTACGAAAAAGTTGAAAAAAGACGAACCACCCCCCCCTTACGAAAAAGTTGAAAAACGACGAAACACCCCCCCCTCGTGAAAACTTTTTTGAAGCTGAATTTCTTCATGAAAATTTTCAACTTTTTTGAAGCCTGAATACTTCATGAAAATTTTCAACTTTTTTGAAGCCGAATTTCTTCATGAATACTTTCAATTGACCCACCCCCCTCACGAAAAAGTTGAAAAAAGACGAAACTCCCCCCTCTTACGAAAAAGTTGAAAAAAGACGAAACACCCCCCCCTTGCGAAAACTTTTTTGAAGCCGAATTTCTTCATGAAAATTTTCAACTGTTTTGAAGCCGAATTTCTTCATGAATATTTTCAACTTTTTTGAAGCCCAAATACTTCATGAAAATTTTCAACTTTTTTGAAGCCCAAATACTTCATGAAAATTTTCAACTTTTTTGAAGCCGAATTTCTTCATGAAAATTTTAAACTTTTTTGAAGCCGAATTTCTTCATGAAAATTTTAAAGTTTTTTGAAGCCGAATTTCTTCATGAAAATTTAAAACATTTTTGAAGCCCAAATACTTCATGACAATTTTCAACCTTTTTGAAGCCGAATTTCTTCATGAATATTTTCAATTGACCCACCCCCCCTCACGAAAAAGTTGAAAAAAGACGAAACACCCCCCCCTTACGAAAAAGTTGAAAAAAGACGAAACACCCCCCCTTGCGAAAACTTTTTTGAAGCCGAATTTCTTCATGAAAATTTTCAACTTTTTTGAAGCCCAAATACTTCATGAAAACGTTCAACTTTTTTGAAGCCGAATTTCTTCATGAAAATTTTCAACTTTTTTGAAGCCCAAATACTTCATGAAAATTTTCAACTTTTTTGAAGCCCAAATACTTCATGAAAAATTTCAATTGACCAACCCCCCCATATGAAAAAGTTGAAAAAAGAGGAAACACCCCCCCTTACGAAAAAGTTGAAAAAAGACGAAACACCCCCCCTTGCGAAAACTTTTTTGAAGCCGAATTTCTTTTTGAAAATTTTCAACTTTTTTGAAGCCCAAATACTTCATGAAAATTTTCATCTTTTTTGAAGCCGAATTTCTTCATGAAAATTTTAAACTTTTTTGAAGCCGAATTTCTTCATGAAAATTTAAAACATTTTTGAAGCCCAAATACTTCATGAAAATTTTCAACTTTTTTGAAGCCGAATTTCTTCATGAATATTTTCAATTGACCCACCCCCCCTCACGAAAAAGTTGAAAAAAGACGAAACACCCCCCCTTACGAAAAAGTTGAAAAAAGACGAAACACCCCCCCCTTACGAAAAACTTGAAAAAAGACGAAACACCCCCCCCTCGCGAAAACTTTTTTGAAGCCGAATTTCTTCATGAAAATTTTCAACTTTTTTGAAGCCTGAATACTTCATGAAAATTTTCAACATTTTTGAAGCCGAATTTCTTCATGAATACTTTCAATTGACCCAGCCCCCTCACGAAAAAGTTGAAAAAAGACGAAACTCCCCCCTCTTACGAAAAAGTTGAAAAAAGACGAAACACCCCCCCCTTACGAAAAAGTTGAAAAAAGACGAAACACCCCCCCCTTGCGAAAACTTTTTTGAAGCCGAATTTCTTCATGAAAATTTTCAACTGTTTTGAAGCCGAATTTCTTCATGAATATTTTCAACTTTTTTGAAGCCCAAATACTTCATGAAAATTTTCAACTTTTTTGAAGCCCAAATACTTCATGAAAATTTTCAACTTTTTTGAAGTCGAATTTCTTCATGAAAATTTTAAAGTTTTTTGAAGCCGAATTTCTTCATGAAAATTTTAAAGTTTTTTGAAGCCGAATTTCTTCATGAAAATTTAAAACATTTTTGAAGCCCAAATACTTCATGACAATTTTCAACCTTTTTGAAGCCGAATTTCTTCATGAATATTTTCAATTGACCCACCCCCCCTCACGAAAAAGTTGAAAAAAGACGAAACACCCCCCCCTTATGAAAAAGTTGAAAAAAGACGAAACACCCCCCCTTGCGAAAACTTTTTTGAAGCCGAATTTCTTCATGAAAATTTTCAACTTTTTTGAAGCCCAAATACTTCATGAAAATTTACAACTTTTTTGAAGCCGAATTTCTTCATGAATACTTTCAATTGACCCACCCCCCTCACGAAAAAGTTGAAAAAAGACGAA
This sequence comes from Labrus mixtus, assembly GCF_963584025.1. Taxonomy (NCBI): domain Eukaryota; kingdom Metazoa; phylum Chordata; class Actinopteri; order Labriformes; family Labridae; genus Labrus; species Labrus mixtus. The sequence continues at coordinate 30,042,919 of NC_083623.1, forward strand.
ACACCCCCCCTTACGAAAAAGTTGAAAAAAGACGAAACACCCCCCCTTGCGAAAACTTTTTTGAAGCCGAATTTCTTCATGAAAATTTTCAACTTTTTTGAAGCCCAAATACTTCATGAAAATTTTCAACTTTTTTGAAGCCGAATTTCTTCATGAAAATTTTAAACTTTTTTGAAGCCGAATTTCTTCATGAAAATTTAAAACATTTTTGAAGCCCAAATACTTCATGAAAATTTTCAACCTTTTTGAAGCCGAATTTCTTCATGAAATTTTTAAACTTTTTTGAAGCCCAAATACTTCATGAAAAATTTCAACTTTTTTGAAGCCGTATTTCTCCATGAATATTTTCAATTGACCCACCCCCCCTCACGAAAAAGTTGAAAAAAGACGAAACACCCCCATCTTACGAAAAAGTTGAAAAAAGACGAAACACCCCCCCCCTTGCGAAAACTTTTTTGAAGCCGAATTTCTTCATGAAAATTTTCAACTTTTTTGAAGCCGAATTTCTTCATGAAAATTTAAAACATTTTTGAAGCCCAAATACTTCATGAAAATTTTCAACTTTTTTGAAGCCGAATTTCTTCATGAATACTTTCAATTGACCCACCCCCCTCACGAAAAAGTTGAAAAAAGACGAAACACCCCCCTCTTACGAAAAAGTTGAAAAAAGACGAAACACCCCCCCCTTACGAAAAAGTTGAAAAAAGACGAAACACCCCCCCCTTACGAAAAACTTGAAAAAAGACGAATTTCTTCATGAAAATTTTCAACTGTTTTGAAGCCGAATTTCTTCATGAATATTTTCAACTTTTTTGAAGCCCAAATACTTCATGAAAATTTTCAACTTTTTTGAAGCCCAAATACTTCATGAAAATTTTCAACTTTTTTGAAGCCGAATTTCTTCATGAAAATTTTAAAGTTTTTTGAAGCCGAATTTCTTCATGAAAATTTTAAAGTTTTTTGAAGCCGAATTTCTTCATGAAAATTTAAAACATTTTTGAAGCCCAAATACTTCATGACAATTTTCAACCTTTTTGAAGCTGAATTTCTTCATGAATATTTTCAATTGACCCACCCCCCCTCGCGAAAAAGTTGAAAAAAGACGAAACACCCCCCCTTATGAAAAAGTTGAAAAAAGACGAAACACCCCCCCTTGCGAAAACTTCTTTGAAGCCGAATTTCTTCATGAAAATTTTCAACTTTTTTGAAGCCCAAATACTTCATGAAAATTTTCAACTTTTTTGAAGCCGAATTTCTTCATGAATACTTTCAATTGACCCACCCCCCTCACGAAAAAGTTGAAAAAAGACGAAACACCCCCCCTTACGAAAAAGTTGAAAAAAGACGAAACACCCCCCCCTTGCGAAAACTTTTTTGAAGCCGAATTTCTTCATGAAAATTTTCAACTTTTTTGAAGCCCAAATACTTCATGAAAATTTTCAACTTTTTTGAAGCCGAATTTCTTCATGAAAATTTTCAACTTTTTTGAAGCCGAATTTCTTCATGAATATTTTCAACTTTTTTGAAGCCCAAATACTTCATGAAAATTTTCAACTTTTTTGAAGCCGAATTTCTTCATGAAAATTTTAAACTTTTTTGAAGCCGAATTTCTTCATGAATATTTTCAACTTTTTTGAAGCCCAAATACTTCATGAAAATTTTCAACTTTTTTGAAGCCCAAATACTTCATGAAAATTTTCAACTTTTTTGAAGCCCAAATACTTCATGAAAAATTTCAATTGACCAACCCCCCCATATGAAAAAGTTGAAAAAAGAGGAAACACCCCCCCTTACGAAAAAGTTGAAAAAAGACAAAACACCCCCCCTTGCGAAAACTTTTTTGAAGACGAATTTCTTCATTAAAATTTTCAACTTTTTCGAAGCCCAAATACTTCATGAAAATTTTCATCTTTTTTGAAGCCGAATTTCTTCATGAAAATTTTAAACTTTTTTGAAGCCGAATTTCTTCATGAAAATTTAAAACATTTTTGAAGCCCAAATACTTCATGAAAATTTTCAACTTTTTTGAAGCCGAATTTCTTCATGAATATTTTCAATTGACCCACCCCCCCTCACGAAAAAGTTGAAAAAGGACGAAACACCCCCCCCTTACGAAAAAGTTGAAAAAAGACGAACCACCCCCCCCTTACGAAAAAGTTGAAAAACGACGAAACACCCCCCCCTCGTGAAAACTTTTTTGAAGCTGAATTTCTTCATGAAAATTTTCAACTTTTTTGAAGCCTGAATACTTCATGAAAATTTTCAACTTTTTTGAAGCCGAATTTCTTCATGAATACTTTCAATTGACCCACCCCCCTCACGAAAAAGTTGAAAAAAGACGAAACTCCCCCCTCTTACGAAAAAGTTGAAAAAAGACGAAACACCCCCCCCTTGCGAAAACTTTTTTGAAGCCGAATTTCTTCATGAAAATTTTCAACTGTTTTGAAGCCGAATTTCTTCATGAATATTTTCAACTTTTTTGAAGCCCAAATACTTCATGAAAATTTTCAACTTTTTTGAAGCCCAAATACTTCATGAAAATTTTCAACTTTTTTGAAGCCGAATTTCTTCATGAAAATTTTAAACTTTTTTGAAGCCGAATTTCTTCATGAAAATTTTAAAGTTTTTTGAAGCCGAATTTCTTCATGAAAATTTAAAACATTTTTGAAGCCCAAATACTTCATGACAATTTTCAACCTTTTTGAAGCCGAATTTCTTCATGAATATTTTCAATTGACCCACCCCCCCTCACGAAAAAGTTGAAAAAAGACGAAACACCCCCCCCTTACGAAAAAGTTGAAAAAAGACGAAACACCCCCCCTTGCGAAAACTTTTTTGAAGCCGAATTTCTTCATGAAAATTTTCAACTTTTTTGAAGCCCAAATACTTCATGAAAATTTTCAACTTTTTTGAAGCCGAATTTCTTCATGAATACTTTCAATTGACCCACCCCCCTCACGAAAAAGTTGAAAAAAGACGAAACACCCCCCCTTACGAAAAAGTTGAAAAAAGACGAAACACCCCCCCTTGCGAAAACTTTTTTGAAGCCGAATTTCTTCATGAAAATTTTCAACTTTTTTGAAGCCCAAATACTTCATGAAAATTTTCAACTTTTTTGAAGCCGAATTTCTTCATGAATACTTTCAATTGACCCACCCCCTCACGAAAAAGTTGAAAAAAGACGAAACACCCCCCCTTACGAAAAAGTTGAAAAAAGACGAAACACCCCCCCCCTTGCGAAAACTTTTTTGAAGCCGAATTTCTTCATGAAAATTTTAAACTTTTTTGAAGCCGAATTTCTTCATGAAAATTTAAAACATTTTTGAAGCCCAAATACTTCATGAAAATTTTCAACCTTTTTGAAGCCGAATTTCTTCATGAAATTTTTAAACTTTTTTGAAGCCCAAATACTTCATGAAAATTTTCAACTTTTTTGAAGCCGAATTTCTCCATGAATATTTTCAATTGACCCACCCCCCCTCACGAAAAAGTTGAAAAAAGACGAAACACCCCCATCTTACGAAAAAGTTGAAAAAAGACGAAACACCCCCCCCCTTGCGAAAACTTTTTTGAAGCCGAATTTCTTCATGAATATTTTCAACTTTTTTGAAGCCCAAATACTTCATGAAAATTTTCAACTTTTTTGAAGCCGAATTTCTTCATGAAAATTTTCAACTTTTTTGAAGCCGAATTTCTTCATGAATATTTTCAACTTTTTTGAAGCCCAAATACTTCATGAAAATTTTAAACTTTTTTGAAGCCCAAATACTTCATGAAAATTTTCAACTTTTTTGAAGCCCAAATACTTCATGAAAAATTTCAATTGACCAACCCCCCCATATGAAAAAGTTGAAAAAAGAGGAAACACCCCCCCTTACGAAAAAGTTGAAAAAAGACAAAACACCCCCCCTTGCGAAAACTTTTTTGAAGACGAATTTCTTCATTAAAATTTTCAACTTTTTCGAAGCCCAAATACTTCATGAAAATTTTCATCTTTTTTGAAGCCGAATTTCTTCATGAAAATTTTAAACTTTTTTGAAGCCGAATTTCTTCATGAAAATTTAAAACATTTTTGAAGCCCAAATACTTCATGAAAATTTTCAACTTTTTTGAAGCCGAATTTCTTCATGAATACTTTCAATTGACCCACCCCCCTCACGAAAAAGTTGAAAAAAGACGAAACACCCCCCCTTACGAAAAAGTTGAAAAAAGACGAAACACCCCCCCTTGCGAAAACTTTTTTGAAGCCGAATTTCTTCATGAAAATTTTCAACTTTTTTGAAGCCCAAATACTTCATGAAAATTTTCAACTTTTTTGAAGCCGAATTTCTTCATGAATACTTTCAATTGACCCACCCCCTCACGAAAAAGTTGAAAAAAGACGAAACACCCCCCCTTACGAAAAAGTTGAAAAAAGACGAAACACCCCCCCCCTTGCGAAAACTTTTTTGAAGCCGAATTTCTTCATGAAAATTTTAAACTTTTTTGAAGCCGAATTTCTTCATGAAAATTTAAAACATTTTTGAAGCCCAAATACTTCATGAAAATTTTCAACCTTTTTGAAGCCGAATTTCTTCATGAAATTTTTAAACTTTTTTGAAGCCCAAATACTTCATGAAAATTTTCAACTTTTTTGAAGCCGAATTTCTCCATGAATATTTTCAATTGACCCACCCCCCCTCACGAAAAAGTTGAAAAAAGACGAAACACCCCCATCTTACGAAAAAGTTGAAAAAAGACGAAACACCCCCCCCCTTGCGAAAACTTTTTTGAAGCCGAATTTCTTCATGAATATTTTCAACTTTTTTGAAGCCCAAATACTTCATGAAAATTTTCAACTTTTTTGAAGCCGAATTTCTTCATGAAAATTTTCAACTTTTTTGAAGCCGAATTTCTTCATGAATATTTTCAACTTTTTTGAAGCCCAAATACTTCATGAAAATTTTAAACTTTTTTGAAGCCCAAATACTTCATGAAAATTTTCAACTTTTTTGAAGCCCAAATACTTCATGAAAAATTTCAATTGACCAACCCCCCCATATGAAAAAGTTGAAAAAAGAGGAAACACCCCCCCTTACGAAAAAGTTGAAAAAAGACAAAACACCCCCCCTTGCGAAAACTTTTTTGAAGACGAATTTCTTCATTAAAATTTTCAACTTTTTCGAAGCCCAAATACTTCATGAAAATTTTCATCTTTTTTGAAGCCGAATTTCTTCATGAAAATTTTAAACTTTTTTGAAGCCGAATTTCTTCATGAAAATTTAAAACATTTTTGAAGCCCAAATACTTCATGAAAATTTTCAACTTTTTTGAAGCCGAATTTCTTCATGAATATTTTCAATTGACCCACCCACCCTCACGAAAAAGTTGAAAAAGGACGAAACACCCCCCTCTTACGAAAAAGTTGAAAAAAGACGAAACACCCCCCCCTTACGAAAAAGTTGAAAAAAGACGAAACACCCCCCCCTTACGAAAAAGTTGAAAAACGACGAAACACCCCCCCCTCGTGAAAACTTTTTTGAAGCCGAATTTCTTCATGAAAATTTTCAACTTTTTTGAAGCCCAAATACTTCATGAAAATTTTCAACTTTTTTGAAGCCCAAATACTTCATGAAAACGTTCAACTTTTTTGAAGCCGAATTTCTTCATGAAAATTTTCAACTTTTTTGAAGCCCAAATACTTCATGAAAATTTTCAACTTTTTTGAAGCCCAAATACTTCATGAAAAATTTCAATTGACCAACCCCCCCATATGAAAAAGTTGAAAAAAGAGGAAACACCCCCCCCTTACGAAAAAGTTGAAAAAAGACGAAACACCCCCCCTTGCGAAAACTTTTTTGAAGCCGAATTTCTTCATGAAATTTTTCAACTTTTTTGAAGCCCAAATACTTCATGAAAATTTTCATCTTTTTTGAAGCCGAATTTCTTCATGAAAATTTTAAACTTTTTTGAAGCCGAATTTCTTCATGAAAATTTAAAACATTTTTGTAGCCCAAATACTTCATGAAAATTTAAAACATTTTTGAAGCCCAAATACTTCATGAAAATTTTCAACCTTTTTGAAGCCGAATTTCTTCATGAAATTTTTAAACTTTTTTGAAGCCCAAATACTTCATGAAAATTTTCAACTTTTTTGAAGCCGAATTTCTTCATGAATACTTTCAATTGACCCACCCCCCTCACGAAAAAGTTGAAAAAAGACGAAACTCCCCCCTCTTACGAAAAAGTTGAAAAAAGACGAAACACCCCCCCTTACGAAAAAGTTGAAAAAAGACGAAACACCCCCCCCTTGCGAAAACTTTTTTGAAGCCGAATTTCTTCATGAAAATTTTCAACTGTTTTGAAGCAGAATTTCTTAATGAATATTTTCAACTTTTTTGAAGCCCAAATACTTCATGAAAATTTTCAACTTTTTTGAAGCCCAAATACTTCATGAAAATTTTCAACTTTTTTGAAGCCCAAATACTTCATGAAAACGTTCATCTTTATTGAAGCCGAATTTCTTCATGAAAATTTTAAAGTTTTTTGAAGCCGAATTTCTTCATGAAAATTTAAAACATTTTTGAAGCCCAAATACTTCATGACAATTTTCAACCTTTTTGAAGCCGAATTTCTTCATGAATATTTTCAATTGACCCACCCCCCCTCACGAAAAAGTTGAAAAAAGACGAAACACCCCCCCCTTACGAAAAAGTTGAAAAAAGACGAAACACCCCCCCTTGCAAAAACTTTTTTGAAGCCGAATTTCTTCATGAAAATTTTCAACTTTTTTGAAGCCCAAATACTTCATGAAAATTTTCAACTTTTTTGATGCCGAATTTCTTCATGAATACTTTCAATTGACCCACCCCCCTCACGAAAAAGTTGAAAAAAGAAGAAACACCCCCCCTTACGAAAAAGTTGAAAAAAGACGAAACACCCCCCCTTGCGAAAACTTTTTTGAAGCCGAATTTCTTCATGAAAATTTTCAACTTTTTTGAAGCCCAAATACTTCATGAAAATTTTCATCTTTTTTGAAGCCGAATTTCTTCATGAAAATTTTAAACATTTTTGAAGCCCAAATACTTCATGAAAATTTTCAACTTTTTTGAAGCCGAATATCTTCATGAATATTTTCAATTGACCCACCCCCCCTCACGAAAAAGTTGAAAAAAGACGAAACACCCCCCTCTTACGAAAAAGTTGAAAAAAGACGAAACACCCCCCCTTACGAAAAAGTTGAAAAAAGACGAAAAACCCCCCCTCGCGAAAACTTTTTTGAAGCCGAATTTCTTCATGAAAATTTTCAACTTTTTTGAAGCCCAAATACTTCATGAAAATTTTCAACTTTTTTGAAGCCCAAATACTTCATGAAAACGTTCATCTTTTTTGAAGCTGAATTTCTTCATGAAAATTTTCAACTTTTTTGAAGCCCAAATACTTCATGAAAATTTTCATCTTTTTTGAAGCCGAATTTCTTCATGAAAATTTTCAACTTTTTTGAAGCCCAAATACTTCATGAAAACGTTCATCTTTTTTGAAGCTGAATTTCTTCATGAAAATTTTCAACTTTTTTGAATCCGAATTTCTTCATGAAAATTTAAAACATTTTTGAAGCCCAAATACTTCATGAAAATTTTCAACCTTTTTGAAGCCGAATTTCTTCATGAAATTTTTAAACTTTTTTGAAGCCCAAATACTTCATGAAAATTTTCAACTTTTTTGAAGCCGAATTTCTTCATGAATACTTTCAATTGACCCACCCCCCTCACGAAAAAGTTGAAAAAAGACGAAACACCCCCCCTTACGAAAAAGTTGAAAAAAGACGAAACACCCCCAACTTACGAAAAAGTTGAAAAAAGACGAAACACCCCCCCTTACGAAAAAGTTGAAAAAAGACGAAAAACCCCCCATTGCGAAAACTTTTTTGAAGCCGAATTTCTTCATGAAAATTTTCAACTTTTTTGAAGCCCAAATACTTCATGAAAATATTCAACTTTTTTGAAGCCGAATTTCTTCATGAATACTTTCAATTGACCCACCCCCTCACGAAAAAGTTGAAAAAAGACGAAACACCCCCCTCTTACGAAAAAGTTGAAAAAAGACGAAACACCCCCCCTTACGAAAAAGTTGAAAAAAGACGAAACACCCCCCCCTTGCGAAAACTTTTTTGAAGTCGAATTTCTTCATGAAAATTTTCAACTTTTTTGAAGCCCAAATACTTCATGAAAATTTTCAACTTTTTTGAAGCCGAATTTCTTCATGAAAATTTAAAAAAATTTTGAAGCCCAAATACTTCATGAAAATTTTCAACTTTTTTGAAGCCGAATTTCTTCATGAATATTTTCAACTTTTTTGAAGCCCAAATACTTCATGAAAATTTTCAACTTTTTTGAAGCCCAAATACTTCATGAAAACGTTCAACTTTTTTGAAGCCGAATTTCTTCATGAATATTTTCAACTTTTTTGAAGCCCAAATACTTCATGAAAATTTTCAACTTTTTTTAAGCCCAAATACTTCATGAAAAATTTCAATTGACCAACCCCCCCTTATGAAAAAGTTGAAAAAAGAGGAAACACCCCCCCTTACGAAAAAGTTGAAAAAAGACAAAACACCCCCCCTTGCGAAAACTTTTTTGAAGACGAATTTCTTCATTAAAATTTTCAACTTTTTCGAAGCCCAAATACTTCATGAAAATTTTCATCTTTTTTGAAGCCGAATTTCTTCATGAAAATTTTAAACTTTTTTGAAGCCGAATTTCTTCATGAAAATTTAAAACATTTTTGAAGCCCAAATACTTCATGAAAATTTTCAACTTTTTTGAAGCCGAATTTCTTCATGAATATTTTCAATTGACCCACCCCCCCTCACGAAAAAGTTGAAAAAGGACGAAACACCCCCCTCTTACGAAAAAGTTGAAAAAAGACGAAACACCCCCCCCTTACGAAAAAGTTGAAAAACGACGAAACACCCCCCCCTCGTGAAAACTTTTTTGAAGCCGAATTTCTTCATGAAAATTTTCAACTTTTTTGAAGCCCAAATACTTCATGAAAATTTTCAACTTTTTTGAAGCCGAATTTCTTCATGAAAATTAAAAAAAATTTTGAAGCCCAAATACTTCATGAAAATTTTCAACTTTTTTGAAGCCGAATTTCTTCATGAATATTTTCAACTTTTTTGAAGCCCAAATACTTCATGAAAACGTTCAACTTTTTTGAAGCCGAATTTCTTCATGAAAATTTTCAACTTTTTTGAAGCCGAATTTCTTCATGAATATTTTCAACTTTTTTGAAGCCCAAATACTTCATGAAAATTTTCAACTTTTTTGAAGCCCAAATACTTCATGAAAATTTTCAACTTTTTTGAAGCCCAAATACTTCATGAAAATTTTCAACTTTTTTGAAGCCGAATTTCTTCATGAAAATTTTCAACTTTTTTGAAGCCGAATTTCTTCATGAATATTTTCAACTTTTTTGAAGCCCAAATACTTCATGAAAATTTTCAACTTTTTTGAAGCCGAATTTCTTCATGAAAATTTTAAACTTTTTTGAAGCCGAATTTCTTCATGAATATTTTCAACTTTTTTGAAGCCCAAATACTTCATGAAAATTTTCAACTTTTTTGAAGCCGAATTTCTTCAAGAATTCTTTCAATTGACCCACCCCCCTCATGAAAAAGTTGAAAAAAGACGAAACACCCCCCTCTTACGAAAAAGTTGAAAAAAGACGAAACATCCCCCCCTTGCGAAAACTTTTTTGAAGCCGAATTTCTTCATGAAAATTTTCAACTTTTTTGAAGCCGAATTTCTTCATGAATATTTTCAACTTTTTTGAAGCCCAAATACTTCATGAAAATTTTCAACTTTTTTGAAGCCCAAATACTTCATGAAAATTTTCAACTTTTTTGAAGCCCAAATACTTCATGAAAATTTTCAACTTTTTTGAAGCCGAATTTCTTCATGAAAATTTTCAACTTTTTTGAAGCCGAATTTCTTCATGAATATTTTCAACTTTTTTGAAGCCCAAATACTTCATGAAAATTTTCAACTTTTTTGAAGCCGAATTTCTTCATGAAAATTTTAAACTTTTTTGAAGCCGAATTTCTTCATGAATATTTTCAACTTTTTTGAAGCCCAAATACTTCATGAAAATTTTCAACTTTTTTTAAGCCCAAATACTTCATGAAAAATTTCAATTGACCAACCCCCCCATATGAAAAAGTTGAAAAAAGAGGAAACACCCCCCCTTACGAAAAAGTTGAAAAAAGACAAAACACCCCCCCTTGCGAAAACTTTTTTGAAGCCGAATTTCTTCATTAAAATTTTCAACTTTTTCGAAGCCCAAATACTTCATGAAAATTTTCATCTTTTTTGAAGCCGAATTTCTTCATGAAAATTTTAAACTTTTTTGAAGCCGAATTTCTTCATGAAAATTTAAAACATTTTTGAAGCCCAAATACTTCATGAAAATTTTCAACTTTTTTGAAGCCGAATTTCTTCATGAATATTTTCAATTGACCCACCCCCCCTCACGAAAAAGTTGAAAAAGGACGAAACACCCCCCTCTTACGAAAAAGTTGAAAAAAGACGAAACACCCCCCCCTTACGAAAAAGTTGAAAAACGACGAAACACCCCCCCCTCGTGAAAACTTTTTTGAAGCCGAATTTCTTCATGAAAATTTTCAACTTTTTTGAAGCCCAAATACTTCATGAAAATTTTCAACTTTTTTGAAGCCGAATTTCTTCATGAAAATTAAAAAAAATTTTGAAGCCCAAATACTTCATGAAAATTTTCAACTTTTTTGAAGCCGAATTTCTTCATGAAAATTTTAAAGTTTTTTGAAGCCGAATTTCTTCATGAAAATTTAAAACATTTTTGAAGCCCAAATACTTCATGACAATTTTCAACCTTTTTGAAGCCGAATTTCTTCATGAATATTTTCAATTGACCCACCCCCCCTCACGAAAAAGTTGAAAAAAGACGAAACACCCCCCCCTTATGAAAAAGTTGAAAAAAGACGAAACACCCCCCCTTGCGAAAACTTTTTTGAAGCCGAATTTCTTCATGAAAATTTTCAACTTTTTTGAAGCCCAAATACTTCATGAAAATTTACAACTTTTTTGAAGCCGAATTTCTTCATGAATACTTTCAATTGACCCACCCCCCTCACGAAAAAGTTGAAAAAAGACGAAACACCCCCCCTTACGAAAAAGTTGAAAAAAGACGAAACACCCCCCCTTGCGAAAACTTTTTTGAAGCCGAATTTCTTCATGAAAATTTTCAACTTTTTTGAAGCCCAAATACTTCATGAAAATTTTCAACTTTTTTGAAGCCGAATTTCTTCATGAAAATTTTAAACTTTTTTGAAGCCGAATTTCTTCATGAAAATTTAAAACATTTTTGAAGCCCAAATACTTCATGAAAATTTTCAACCTTTTTGAAGCCGAATTTCTTCATGAAAATTTTCAACTTTTTTGAAGCCGAATTTCTTCATGAAAATTTAAAACATTTTTGAAGCCCAAATACTTCATGAAAATTTTCAACTTTTTTGAAGCCGAATTTCTTCATGAATATTTTCAATTGACCCACCCCCCTCACGAAAAAGTTGAAAAAAGACGAAACACCCCCCTCTTACGAAAAAGTTGAAAAAAGACAAAACACCCCCCCTTGCGAAAAAGTTGAAAAAAGACGAAACACCCCCCCCTTACGAAAAACTTGAAAAAAGACGAAACACCCCCCCCTCGCGAAAACTTTTTTGAAGCCGAATTTCTTCATGAAGATTTTCAACTTTTTTGAAGCCTGAATACTTCATGAAAATTTTCAACTTTTTTGAAGCCGAATTTCTTCATGAATACTTTCAATTGACCCACCCCCCTCACGAAAAAGTTGAAAAAAGACGAAACTCCCCCCTCTTACGAAAAAGTTGAAAAAAGACGAAACACCCCCCCCTTACGAAAAAGTTGAAAAAAGACGAAACACCCCCCCTTGCGACAACTTTTTTGAAGCCGAATTTCTTCATGAAAATTTTCAACTTTTTTGAATCCCAAATACTTCATGACAATTTTAAAGTTTTTTGAAGCCGAATTTCTTCATGAAAATTTAAAACATTTTTGAAGCCCAAATACTTCATGACAATTTTCAACCTTTTTGAAGCCGAATTTCTTCATGAATATTTTCAATTGACCAACCCCCCTCACGAAAAAGTTGAAAAAAGACGAAACACCCCCCCTTACGAAAAAGTTGAAAAAAGACGAAACACCCCCCCTTGCGAAAACTTTTTTGAAGCCGAATTTCTTCATGAAAATTTTCAACTTTTTTGAAGCCCAAATACTTCATGAAAATTTTCAACTTTTTTGAAGCCGAATTTCTTCATGAAAATTTTAAACTTTTTTGAAGCCGAATTTCTTCATGAAAATTTAAAACATTTTTGAAGCCCAAATACTTCATGAAAATTTTCAACCTTTTTGAAGCCGAATTTCTTCATGAAAATTTTCAACTTTTTTGAAGCCGAATTTCTTCATGAAAATTTAAAACATTTTTGAAGCCCAAATACTTCATGAAAATTTTCAACTTTTTTGAAGCCGAATTTCTTCATGAATATTTTCAATTGACCCACCCCCCCTCACGAAAAAGTTGAAAAAAGACGAAACACCCCCCTCTTACGAAAAAGTTGAAAAAAGACAAAACACCCCCCCTTACGAAAAAGTTGAAAAAAGACGAAACACCCCCCCCTTACGAAAAACTTGAAAAAAGACGAAACACCCCCCCCTCGCGAAAACTTTTTTGAAGCCGAATTTCTTCATGAAAATTTTCAACTTTTTTGAAGCCTGAATACTTCATGAAAATTTTCAACTTTTTTGAAGCCGAATTTCTTCATGAATACTTTCAATTGACCCACCCCCCTCACGAAAAAGTTGAAAAAAGACGAAACTCCCCCCTCTTACGAAAAAGTTGAAAAAAGACGAAACACCCCCCCCTTACGAAAAAGTTGAAAAAAGACGAAACACCCCCCCTTGCGAAAACTTTTTTGAAGCCGAATTTCTTCATGAAAATTTTCAACTTTTTTGAATCCCAAATACTTCATGAAAATTTTCAACTTTTTTGAAGCCGAATTTCTTCATGAATACTTTCAATTGACCCACCCCCCTCACGAAAAAGTTGAAAAAAGACGAAACACCCCCCCTTACGAAAAAGTTGAAAAAAGACGAAACACCCCCCCTTGCGAAAACTTTTTTGAAGCCGAATTTCTTCATGAAAATTTTTAACTTTTTTGAAGCCCAAATACTTCATGAAAATTTTCAACTTTTTTGAAGCCGAATTTCTTCATTAAAATTTTAAACTTTTTTGAAGCCGAATTTCTTCATGAAAATTTAAAACATTTTTGAAGCCCAAATACTTCATGAAAATTTTCAACCTTTTTGAAGCCGAATTTCTTCATGAAATTTTTAAACTTTTTTGAAGCCCAAATACTTCATGAAAAATTTCAACTTTTTTGAAGCCGAATTTCTCCATGAATATTTTCAATTGACCCACCCCCCCTCACGAAAAAGTTGAAAAAAGACGAAACACCCCCATCTTACGAAAAAGTTGAAAAAAGACGAAACACCCCCCCCCTTGCGAAAACTTTTTTGAAGCCGAATTTCTTCATGAAAATTTTCAACTTTTTTGAAGCCGAATTTCTTCATGAAAATTTAAAACATTTTTGAAGCCCAAATACTTCATGAAAATTTTCAACTTTTTTGAAGCCGAATTTCTTCATGAATACTTTCAATTGACCCACCCCCCTCACGAAAAAGTTGAAAAAAGACGAAACACCCCCCTCTTACGAAAAAGTTGAAAAAAGACGAAACACCCCCCCCCTTACGAAAAAGTTGAAAAAAGACGAAACACCCCCCCCTTACGAAAAACTTGAAAAAAGACGAATTTCTTCATGAAAATTTTCAACTGTTTTGAAGCCGAATTTCTTCATGAATATTTTCAACTTTTTTGAAGCCCAAATACTTCATGAAAATTTTCAACTTTTTTGAAGCCCAAATACTTCATGAAAATTTTCAACTTTTTTGAAGCCGAATTTCTTCATGAAAATTTTAAAGTTTTTTGAAGCCGAATTTCTTCATGAAAATTTTAAAGTTTTTTGAAGCCGAATTTCTTCATGAAAATTTAAAACATTTTTGAAGCCCAAATACTTCATGACAATTTTCAACCTTTTTGAAGCTGAATTTCTTCATGAATATTTTCAATTGACCCACCCCCCCTCACGAAAAATTTGAAAAAAGACGAAACACCCCCCCCTTATGAAAAAGTTGAAAAAAGACGAAACACCCCCCCTTGCGAAAACTTTTTTGAAGCCGAATTTCTTCATGAAAATTTTCAACTTTTTTGAAGCCCAAATACTTCATGAAAATTTTCAACTTTTTTGAAGCCGAATTTCTTCATGAATACTTTCAATTGACCCACCCCCCTCACGAAAAAGTTGAAAAAAGACGAAACACCCCCCCTTACGAAAAAGTTGAAAAAAGACGAAACACCCCCCCCTTGCGAAAACTTTTTTGAAGCCGAATTTCTTCATGAAAATTTTCAACTTTTTTGAAGCCCAAATACTTCATGAAAATTTTCAACTTTTTTGAAGCCGAATTTCTTCATGAAAATTTTCAACTTTTTTGAAGCCGAATTTCTTCATGAATATTTTCAACTTTTTTGAAGCCCAAATACTTCATGAAAATTTTCAACTTTTTTGAAGCCGAATTTCTTCATGAAAATTTTAAACTTTTTTGAAGCCGAATTTCTTCATGAATATTTTCAACTTTTTTGAAGCCCAAATACTTCATGAAAATTTTCAACTTTTTTGAAGCCCAAATACTTCATGAAAATTTTCAACTTTTTTGAAGCCCAAATACTTCATGAAAAATTTCAATTGACCAACCCCCCCTTATGAAAAAGTTGAAAAAAGAGGAAACACCCCCCCTTACGAAAAAGTTGAAAAAAGACAAAACACCCCCCCTTGCGAAAACTTTTTTGAAGACGAATTTCTTCATTAAAATTTTCAACTTTTTCGAAGCCCAAATACTTCATGAAAATTTTCATCTTTTTTGAAGCCGAATTTCTTCATGAAAATTTAAAACATTTTTGAAGCCCAAATACTTCATGAAAATTTTCAACTTTTTTGAAGCCGAATTTCTTCATGAATATTTTCAATTGACCCACCCCCCCTCACGAAAAAGTTGAAAAAGGACGAAACACCCCCCCCTTACGAAAAAGTTGAAAAAAGGCGAAACACCCCCCCTTACGAAAAAGTTGAAAAAAGACGAAACACCTCCCCCCTTGCGAAAACTTTTTTGAAGCCGAATTTCTTCATGAAAATGTTCAACTTTTTTGAAGCCCAAATACTTCATGAAAATTTGCAACTTTTTTGAAGCCGAATTTTTTCATGAAAATTTTCAACTTTTTTGAAGCCGAATTTCTTCATGAATATTTTCAACTTTTTTGAAGCCCAAATACTTCATGAAAATTTTCAACTTTTTTGAAGCCGAATCTCTTCATGAAAATTTTAAACTTTTTTGAAGCCGAATTTCTTCATGAAAATTTAAAAAAAATTTCAAGCCCAAATACTTCATGAAAATTTTCAACTTTTTTGAAGCCGAATTTCTTCATGAATATTTTCAACTTTTTTGAAGCCCAAATACTTCATGAAAATTTTCAACTTTTTTGAAGCCGAATTTCTTCATGAAAATTTTCAACTTTTTTGAAGCCGAATTTCTTCATGAATACTTTTAATTGACCCACCCCCCTCACGAAAAAGTTGAAAAAAGACGAAACACCCCCCCCTTTCGAAAAAGTTGAAAAAAGACGAAACACCCCCCCCTTGCGAAAACTTTTTTGAAGCCGAATTTCTTCATGAAAATTTTCAACTTTTTTGAAGCCGAATTTCTTCATGAAAATTTTCAACTTTTTTGAAGCCCAAATACTTCATGAAAATTTTCAACTTTTTTGAAGCCGAATTTCTTCATGAAAATTTTCAACTTTTTTGAAGCCCAAATACTTCATGAAAATTTTCAACTTTTTTGAAGCCGAATTTCTTCATGAAAATTTTCAACTTTTTTGAAGCCCAAATACTTCATGAAAATTTTCAACTTTTTTGAAGCCGAATTTCTTCATGAATATTTTCAACTTTTTTGAAGCCCATATACTTCCTGAAAATTTTCAACTTTTTTGAAGTCCAAATACTTCATGAAAATTTTCAACTTTTTTGAAGCCCAAATACTTCATGAAAAATTTCAATTGACCAACCCCCCCTTATGAAAAAGTTGAAAAAAGAGGAAACACCCCCCTTTACGAAAAAGTTGAAAAAAGACGAAACACCCCCCCCTCGCGAAAACTTTTTTGAAGCCGAATTTCTTCATGAAAATTTTCAACTTTTTTGAAGTCCAAATACTTCATGAAAATTTTCATCTTTTTTGAAGCCAAATTTCTTCATGAATATTTTCAATTGACCCACCCCCGCTAACGAAAAAGTTGAAAAAAGACGAAACACCCCCCCTTACGAAAAAGTTGAAAAAAGACGAAACACCTCCCCCCTTGCGAAAACTTTTTTGAAGCCGAATTTCTTCATGAAAATGTTCAACTTTTTTGAAGCCCAAATACTTCATGAAAATTTTCAACTTTTTTGAAGCCGAATTTCTTCATGAAAATTTTCAACTTTTTTGAAGCCGAATTTCTTCATGAATATTTTCAACTTTTTTGAAGCCCAAATACTTCATGAAAATTTTCAACTTTTTTGAAGCCGAATCTCTTCATGAAAATTTTAAACTTTTTTGAAGCCGAATTTCTTCATGAAAATTTAAAAAAAATTTCAAGCCCAAATACTTCATGAAAATTTTCAACTTTTTTGAAGCCGAATTTCTTCATGAATATTTTCAACTTTTTTGAAGCCCAAATACTTCATGAAAATTTTCAACTTTTTTGAAGCCGAATTTCTTCATGAAAATTTTCAACTTTTTTGAAGCCGAATTTCTTCATGAATACTTTTAATTGACCCACCCCCCTCACGAAAAAGTTGAAAAAAGACGAAACACCCCCCCCTTTCGAAAAAGTTGAAAAAAGACGAAACACCCCCCCCTTGCGAAAACTTTTTTGAAGCCGAATTTCTTCATGAAAATTTTCAACTTTTTTGAAGCCGAATTTCTTCATGAAAATTTTCAACTTTTTTGAAGCCCAAATACTTCATGAAAACGTTCAACTTTTTTGAAGCCGAATTTCTTCATGAAAATTTTCAACTTTTTTGAAGCCCAAATACTTCATGAAAATTTTCAACTTTTTTGAAGCCCGAATACTTCATGAAAAATTTCAATTGACCAACCCCCCCATATGAAAAAGTTGAAAAAAGAGGAAACACCCCCCCTTACGAAAAAGTTGAAAAAAGACGAAACACCCCCCCTTGCGAAAACTTTTTTGAAGCCGAATTTCTTCATGAAAATTTAAAACATTTTTGAAGCCCAAATACTACATGAAAATTTTCAACTTTTTTGAAGCCGAATTTCTTCATGAATACTTTCAATTGACCCACCCCCTTCACGAAAAAGTTGAAAAAGACGAAATACCCCCCTCTTACGAAAAAGTTGAAAAAAGACGATACAACCCTTACGAAAAAGTTGAAAAAAGACGAAACACCCCACCCTTGCGAAAACTTTTTTGAAGCCGAATTTCTTCATGAAAATTTTCAACTTTTTTGAAGCCCAAATACTTCATGAAAATTTTCAACTGTTTTGAAGCCGAATTTCTTCATGAAAATTTTAAACTTTTTTGAAGCCGAATTTCTTCATGAAAATTTAAAAAAATTTTCAAGCCGAATTTCTTCATGAAAATTTTAAACTTTTTTGAAGCCGAATTTCTTAATGAAAATTTTCAACTTTTTTGAAGCCCAAATACTTCATGAAAATTTTCAACTTTTTTGAAGCCGAATTTCTTCATGAAAATTTTCAACTTTTTTGAAGCCGAATTTCTTCATGAAAATTTAAAAAAAATTTCAAGCCCAAATACTTCATGAAAATTTTCAACTTTTTTGAAGCCGAATTTCTTCATGAATACTTTCAATTGACCCACCCCCCTCACGAAAAAGTTGAAAAAAGACGAAACACCCCCCCTTTACGAAAAAGTTGAAAAAAGACGAAACACCCCCCCCTTACGAAAAAGTTGAAAAAAGACGAAACACCCCCCCCTTGCGAAAACTTTTTTGAAGCCGAATTTCTTCATGAAAATTTTCAACTGTTTTGAAGCCGAATTTCTTCATGAATATTTTCAACTTTTTTGAAGCCCAAATACTTCATGAAAATTTTCAACTTTTTTGAAGCCCAAATACTTCATGAAAATTTTCAACTTTTTTGAAGCCCAAATACTTCATGAAAACGTTCATCTTTTTTGAAGTCGAATTTCTTCATGAAAATTTTCAACTTTTTTGAAGCCCAAATACTTCATGAAAATTTTCAACTTTTTTGAAGCCGAATTTCTTCATGAATACTTTCAATTGACCCACCCCACTCACGAAAAAGTTGAAAAAAGACGAAACTCCCCCCTCTCACGAAAAAGTTGAAAAAAGACGAAACACCCCCCCCCTTACGAAAAAGTTGAAAAAAGACGAAACACCCACCCCTTGCGAAAACTTTTTTGAAGCCGAATTTCTTCATGAATGTTTTCAATTGACCCACCCCCTCACGAAAAAGTTGAAAAAAGACGAAACACCCCCCCTTACGAAAAAGTTGAAAAAAGACGAAACACCCCCCCCTTGCGAAAACTTTTTTGAAGCCGAATTTCTTCATGAAAATTTTCAACTTTTTTGGAGCCCAAATACTTCATGAAAATTTTCAACTGTTTTGAAGCCGAATTTCTTCAAGAAAATTTTAAACTTTTTTGAAGCCGAATTTCTTCATGAAAATTTAAAAAAAATTTCAAGCCCAAATACTTCATGAAAATTTTCAACTTTTTTGAAGCCGAATTTCTTCATGAAAATTTTAAACTTTTTTGAAGACGAATTTCTTAATGAAAATTTTCAACTTTTTTGAAGCCCAAATACTTCATGAAAATTTTCAACTTTTTTGAAGCCGAATTTCTTCATGAAAATTTTCAACTTTTTTGAAGCCGAATTTCTTCATGAAAATTTAAAAAGAATTTCAAGCCCAAATACTTCATGAAAATTTTCAACTTTTTTGAAGCCGAATTTCTTCATGAAAATTTTAAACTTTTTTGAAGCCGAATTTCTTAATGAAAATTTTCAACTTTTTTGAAGCCCAAATACTTCATGAAAATTTTCAACTTTTTTGAAGCCGAATTTCTTCATGAAAATTTTCAACTTTTTTGAAGCCCAAATACTTCATGAAAATTTTCAACTTTTTTGAAGCCGAATTTCTTCATGAAAATTTAAAAAAAAATTCAAGCCCAAATACTTCATGAAAATTTTCAACTTTTTTGAAGCCGAATTTCTTCATGAAAATTTTAAACTTTTTTGAAGCCGAATTTCTTAATGAAAATTTTCAACTTTTTTGAAGCCCAAATACTTCATGAAAATTTTCAACTTTTTTGAAGCCGAATTTCTTCATGAAAATTTTCAACTTTTTTGAAGCCCAAATACTTCATGAAAATTTTCATCTTTTTTGAAGCCAAATTTCTTCATGAATATTTTCAATTGACCCACCCCCGCTAACGAAAAAGTTGAAAAAAGACGACACACCCCCCCCTTACGAAAAAGTTGAAAAAAGACGAAACACCCCCCCCCTTGCGAAAACTTTTTTGAAGCCGAATTTCTTCATGAAAATTTTCAACTTTTTTGAAGCCCAAATACTTCATGAAAATTTTCCACTGTTTTGAAGCCGAATTTCTTCATGAAAATTTTTAACTTTTTTGAAGCCGAATTTCTTCATGAAAATTTAAAAAAATTTCAAGCCCAAATACTTCATGAAAATTTTCAACTTTTTTGAAGCCGAATTTCTTCATGAAAATTTTCAACTTTTTTGAAGCCGAATTTCTTAATGAAAATTTTCAACTTTTTTGAAGCCCAAATACTTCATGAAAATTTTCCACTGTTTTGAAGCCGAATTTCTTCATGAAAATTTTTAACTTTTTTGAAGCCGAATTTCTTCATGAAAATTTAAAAAAATTTCAAGCCCAAATACTTCATGAAAATTTTCAACTTTTTTGAAGCCGAATTTCTTCATGAAAATTTTCAACTTTTTTGAAGCCGAATTTCTTAATGAAAATTTTCAACTTTTTTGAAGCCCAAATACTTCATGAAAATTTTCAACTTTTTTGAAGCCGAATTTCTTCATGAAAATTTTCAACTTTTTTGAAGCCGAATTTCTTCATGAAAATTTTAAACTTTTTTGAAGCCGAATTTCTTAATGAAAATTTTAAATTTTTTGAAGCCCAAATACTTCATGAAAAATTTCAACTTTTTTGAAGCCGAATTTCTTCATGAATATTTTCAATTGACCCACCCCCCCTCACGAAAAAGTTGAAAAAAGACGAAACACCCCCCTCTTACGAAAAAGTTGAAAAAAGACGAAACACCCCCCCCTTACGAAAAAGTTGAAAAAAGACGAAACACCCCCCCCTTGCGAAAACTTTTTTGAAGCCGAATTTCTTAATGAAAGTTTTCAACTTTTTTGAAGCCCAAATACTTCATGAAAATCTTCAACTTTTTTGAAGCCGAATTTCTTCATGAATACTTTCAATTGACCCACCCCCCTCACGAAAAAGTTGAAAAAAGACGAAACACCCCCCTCTTACGAAAAAGTTGAAAAAAGACGAAACACCCCCCCCTTACGAAAAAGTTGAAAAAAGACGAAACACCCCCCCTCACGAAAAAGTTGAAAAAAGACGAAACACCTCCCAGTTACGAAAACTTTTTTGAAGCCGAATTTCTTCATGAAAATTTTAAACTTTTTTGAAGCCTCAATACTTCATGAAAATTTTAAACTTTTTTGAAGCCGAATTTCCTCATGAATATTTTCAACCTTTTTGAAGCCGAATTTCTTCATGAAAATTTTCAACTTTTTTGAAGCCTAAATACTACATGAAAATTTTAATCTTTTTTGAAGCCGCATTTCTTCATGAATATTTTCAACCTTTTTGAAGCCGAATTTCTTCATGAATATTTTCAATTGACCCACCCCCCCTCACGAAAAAGTTGAAAAAAGACGAAACACCCCCCTCTTACGAAAAAGTTGAAAAAAGACGAAACACCCCCCCTTTACGAAAAAGTTGAAAAAAGACGAAACACCCCCCCCTTACGAAAAAGTTGAAAAAAGACGAAACACCCCCCCCTTGCGAAAACTTTTTTGAATCCGAATTTCTTCATGAAAATTTTCAACTTTTTTGAAGCCTAAATACTTCATGAAAATTTTCATCTTTTTTGAAGACAAATTTCTTCATGAATATTTTCAATTGACCCACCCCCGCTTACGAAAAAGTTGAAAAAAGACGAAACACCCCCCCTTACGAAAAAGTTGAAAAAAGACGAAACACCCCCCCTCACGAAAAATTGAAAAAAGACGAAACACCTCCCCCTTACGAAAACTTTTTTGAAGCCGAATTTCTTCATGAAAATTTTAAACTTTTTTGAAGCCTCAATACTTCATGAAAATTTTAAACTTTTTTGAAGCCGAATTTCTTCATGAATATTTTCAACCTTTTTGAAGCCGAATTTCTTCATGAAAATTTTCAACTTTTTTGAAGCCCAAATACTTCATGAAAATCTTCAACTTTTTTGAAGCCGAATTTCTTCATGAATACTTTCAATTGACCCACCCCCTCACGAAAAAGTTGAAAAAAGACGAAACACCCCCCTCTTACGAAAAAGTTGAAAAAAGACGAAACACCCCCACCTTACGAAAAAGTTGAAAAAACACGAAACACCCCCCCTTACGAAAAAGTTGAAAAAAGACGAAACACCCCCCCTCACGAAAAATTTGAAAAAAGACGAAACACCTCCCCCTTGCGAAAACTTTTTTGAAGCCGAATTTCTTCATGAAAATTTTCAACTTTTTTGAAGCCTAAATACTTCATGAAAATTTTAAACTTTTTTGAAGCCGAATTTCTTCATGAATATTTTCAACCTTTTTCAAGCCGAATTTCTTCATGAAAATTTTAAACTTTTTTGAAGCCCAAATACTTCATGAAAATTTTTAACTTTTTTGAAGCCGAATTTCTTCATGAATATTTTCAATTGACCCACCCCCCTCACGAAAAAGTTGAAAAAAGACGAAACACCCCCCTCTTACGAAAAAGTTGAAAAAAGACGAAACACCCCCCCCTCACGAAAAAGTTGAAAAAAGACGAAACACCCCCCCCCTTAGGAAAAAGTTGAAAAAATACGAAACACCCCCCCCTTGCGAAAACTTTTTTGAAGCCGAATTTCTTCATGAAAATTTTCAACTTTTTTGAAGCCCAAATACTTCATGAAAATTTTCAACTTTTTTGAAGCCGAATTTCTTCATGAATACTTTCAATTGACCCACCCCCTCACGAAAAAGTTGAAAAAAGACGAAACACCACCCTCTTACGAAAAAGTTGAAAAAAGACGAAACACCCCCCCCTTACGAAAAAGTTGAAAAAAAACGAAACACCCCCCCTTACGAAAAAGTTGAAAAAAGACGAAACACCCCCCCTCACGAAAAAGTTGAAAAAAGACGAAACACCTCCCCCTTACGAAAACTTTTTTGACGCCGAATTTCTTCATGAAAATTTTAAACTTTTTTGAAGCCTAAATACTTCATGAAAATTTTCAACTTTTTTGAAGTTGAATTTCTTCATGAATATTTTCAATTGACCCACCCCCCTCACGAAAAAGTTGAAAAAAGACGAAACACACCACTCTTACGAAAAAGTTGAAAAAAGACGAAACACCCTTGCGAAAACTTTTTTGAATCCGAATTTCTTCATGAAAATTTTCAACTTTTTTGAAGCCCAAATACTTCATGAAAATTTTCAACTTTTTTGAAGCCGAATTTCTTCATGAATACTTTCAATTGAAGCACCCCCCTCACGAAAAAGTTGAAAAAAGACGAAACACCCCCCCTTACGAAAAAGTTGAAAAAAGACGAAACACCCCCCCTCACGAAAAAGTTGAAAAAAGATGAAACACCTCCCCCTTACGAAAACTTTTTTGAAGCCGAATTTCTTCATGAAAATTTTCAACTTTTTTGAAGCCGAAATACTTCATGAAAATTTTCAACTTTTTTGAAGTTGAATTTCTTCATGAATATTTTCAATTGACCCACCCCCCTCACGAAATAGTTGAAAAAAGACGAAACACACCCCTCTTACGAAAAAGTTGAAAAAAGACGAAACACCCTTGCGAAAACTTTTTTGAATCCGAATTTCTTCATGAAAATTTTCAACTTTTTTGAAGCCCAAATACTTCATGAAAATTTTCAACTTTTTTGAAGCCGAATTTCTTCATGAATACTTTCAATTGACCCACCCCCCTCACGAAAAAGTTGAAAAAAGACGAAACACCCCCCCTTACGAAAAAGTTGAAAAAAGACGAAACACCCCCCCTCACGAAAAAGTTGAGAAAAGATGAAACACCTCCCCCTTACGAAAACTTT
The DNA here is from genome assembly GCF_963584025.1 of Labrus mixtus. NCBI lineage: Eukaryota > Metazoa > Chordata > Actinopteri > Labriformes > Labridae > Labrus > Labrus mixtus. Next base: position 30,066,495 of record NC_083623.1, read on the forward strand.
TTTGAAGCCGAATTTCTTCATGAAAATTTTCAACTTTTTTGAAGCCGAAATACTTCATCAAAATTTTAAACTTTTTTGAAGCCGAATTTCTTCATGAATATTTTCAACCTTTTTGAAGCCGAATTTCTTCATGAAAATTTTAAACTTTTTTGAAGCCCAAATACTTCATGAAAATTTTAAACTTTTTTGAAACTGAATTTCTTCATGAATATTTTCAATTGACCCACCCCCGCTTAGGAAAAAGTTGAAAAAAGACGAAACACCCCCCCTTACGAAAAAGTTGAAAAAAGACGAAACACCCCCCCTCACGAAAAAGTTGAAAAAAGATGAAACACCTACCCCTTACGAAAACTTTTTTGAAGCCGAATTTCTTCATGAAAATTTTCAACTTTTTTGAAGCCTCAATACTTCATGAAAATTTTAAACTTTTTTGAAGCCGAATTTCTTCATGAATATTTTCAACCTTTTTGAAGCCGAATTTCTTCATGAAAATTTTCAACTTTTTTGAAGCCCAAATACTTCATGAAAATCTTCAACTTTTTTGAAGCCGAATTTCTTCATGAATACTTTCAATTGACCCACCCCCCTCACGAAAAAGTTGAAAAAAGACGAAACACCCCCCTCTTACGAAAAAGTTGAAAAAAGACGAAACACCCCCACCTTACGAAAAAGTTGAAAAAACACGAAACACCCCCCCTTACGAAAAAGTTGAAAAAAGACGAAACACCCCCCTCACGAAAAATTTGAAAAAAGACGAAACACCTCCCCCTTACGAAAACTTTTTTGAAGCCGAATTTCTTCATGAAAATTTTCAACTTTTTTGAAGCCTAAATACTTCATGAAAATTTTAAACTTTTTTGAAGCCGAATTTCTTCATGAATATTTTCAACCTTTTTGAAGCCGAATTTCTTCATGAAAATCTTCAACTTTTTTGAAGCCGAATTTCTTCATGAATACTTTCAATTGACCCACCCCCCTCACGAAAAAGTTGAAAAAAGACGAAACACCCCCCTCTTACGAAAAAGTTGAAAAAAGACGAAACACCCCCCCCTCACGAAAAAGTTGAAAAAAGACGAAACACCCCCCCCTTAGGAAAAAGTTGAAAAAATACGAAACACCCCCCCCTTGCGAAAACTTTTTTGAAGCCGAATTTCTTCATGAAAATTTTCAACTTTTTTGAAGCCTAAATACTTCATGAAAATTTTCAACTTTTTTGAAGTTGAATTTCTTCATGAATATTTTCAATTGACCCACCCCCCTCACGAAAAAGTTGAAAAAAGACGAAACACACCCCTCTTACGAAAAAGTTGAAAAAAGACGAAACACCCTTGCGAAAACTTTTTTGAATCCGAATTTCTTCATGAAAATTTTCAACTTTTTTGAAGCCCAAATACTTCATGAAAATTTTCAACTTTTTTGAAGCCGAATTTCTTCATGAATACTTTCAATTGACCCACCCCCCTCACGAAAAAGTTGAAAAAAGACGAAACACCCCCCCTTACGAAAAAGTTGAAAAATGACGAAACACCCCCCCTCACGAAAAAGTTGAAAAAAGATGAAACACCTCCCCCTTACGAAAACTTTTTTGAAGCCGAATTTCTTCATGAAAATTTTCAACTTTTTTGAATCCGAAATACTGCATGAAAATTTTCAACTTTTTTGAATCCGACATACTTCAAGAAAATTTTCAACTTTTTTGAAGCCGAAATCTTTCCATTAAAATTTTCAACTTTTTTGAAGCCGAAATCTTTTCATGAAAATGTTCAACTTTTTTGAATCTGAAATACTTCATTAAAATTTTCAACTTTTCTAAAGCTGAAATCCTGTCGTGAAAATTTTCAACTTTTTTGAATCTGAAATACTTCATGAAAATTTTCAACTTTTTTGAAGCCGAAATTTTTCCATTAAAATATTCATTTTTTTTAAGCCGAAATCCTGTCATGAAAATGTTCAACTTTTTGAAGATAAAATACTTCATGAAAATGTTCAACTTTTTTGAATCCGAAATCTTTTCATGAAAATGTTCAACTTTTTTGAAGCCGAAATCTGTTCATGAAAATGTTCAACTTTTTTGAAGCCGAAATCTTTTCATGAAAATGTTCAACTTTTTTGAAGCCGAAATCTTTTCATGAAAATGTTCAACTTTTTTGAAGCCGAAATCTTTTCATGAAAATGTTCAACTTTTTTGAATCCGAAATACTTCATGAAAATTTTCAACTTTTTTGAATCCGAAATACTTCATGAAAATTTTAAACTTTTTTGAAGCCGAAATCTTTCCATTAAAATTTTAAACTTTTTTGAAGCCGAAATCTTTTCATGAAAATTTTCAACTTTTTTGAAGCCGAAATCTTTTCATGAAAATTTTCAACTTTTTTGAAGCCGAAATCTTTTCATGAAAATGTTCAACTTTTTTGAAGCTGAAATACTTCATGAAAATGGTCGACTTTTTTAAAGCCGAAATCCTGTCGTGAAAATTTTCAACTTTTTTGAATCCGAAATACTTCATGAAAATGTTCAACTTTTTTCAAGCCGAAATCCTGTCATGAAAATGTGCAACTTTTTTAAATCCGAAATACTTCATGAAAATGGTCGACTTTTTTAAAGCCGAAATCCTGTCTTGAAAATGTTCGACTTTTTTGAATTCGAAATACTTCATGAAAATTTTCAACTTTTTTGAATCCGAAATCTTTTCATGAAAATGTTCAACGTTTTTGAAGCGGAAATCTTTTCATGAAAATGTTCAACTTTTTTAAAGCCGAAATACTTCATGAAAAAGGTTGACTTTTTTAAAGCCGAAATCCTGTCTTGAAAATGTTCAACTTTTTTGAAGCTGAAATACTTCATGAAAATGGTCGACTTTTTAAAAGCCGAAATCCTGTCGTGAAAATTTTCAACTTTTTTGAATCCGAAATACTTCATGAAAATGTTCAACTTTTTTGAAACTGAAATCTTTTCCTTTAAATGTTCTACTTTTTTGAAGCTGAAATACTTCATGAAAATGTTCGACTTTTTTAAAGCCGAAATCTTTCCATTAAAATATTCAACTTTTTGGAAGACGAAATCTTTTCAAGAAAATTTTCAACTTTTTTGAAGCTGAAATACTGCATGAAAATTTTCGACTTTTTTAAAGCCGAAATCCTGTCATGAAAATTTTCAACTTTTTTGAATCCGAAATACTTCATGAAGATTTTCAACTTTTTTGAAGCCGAAATCTTTTCATGAAAATGTTCAACTTTTTTGAAGCCGAAATCCTGACATGAAAATGTTCAACTTTTTTGAAGCCGAAATACTGTCATGAAAATTTTCAACTTTTTTGAAGCTGAAATACTTCATGAAAATGTTCGACTTTTTTAAAGCCGAAATACTGTCATGAAAATGTTCGACTTTTTTAAAGCCGAAATACTGTCATGAAAATTTTCAACTTTTTTGAAGCCCAAATATTTAATGAAAATTTTCACATTTTTTGAAGCCGAAATACTGTCATGAAAATGTTCAACATTTTTGAAGCCGAAATACTTCATGAAAATTTTCAACTTTTTTGGAACTGTAATACTTCATGAAAATGTTCAACTTTTTTCAATCTGAAATACTTCATGAAAATTTTCAACTTTTTTGAAGCCGAAATGTTTTCATGAAAATGTTCAAATTTTTTGAAGCCGAAATCCTGTCATGAAAATGTTCAACTTTTTGAAGATAAAATACTTCATGAAAATGTTCAACTTTTTTGAAACTGAAATCTTTTCCTGAAAATGTTCTACTTTTTTGAAGCTGAAATACTTCATGAAAATGGTCGACTTTTTTAAAGCCGAAATCCTGTCTTGAAAATATTCAACTTTTTTGAAGCCGAAATCTTTACATGAAAATGTTCAACTTTTTTGAAGCTGAAATACTTCATGAAAATGTTCAACTTTTTTGAAACTGAAATCTTTTCCTTTAAAGGTTCTACTTTTTTGAAGCTGAAATACTTCATGAAAATGTTCAACTTTTTTAAAGCCGAAATCTTTCCATTAAAATATTCAACTTTTTGGAAGACGAAATCTTTTCAAGAAAATTTTCAACTTTTTTGAAGCTGAAATACTGCATGAAAATGTTTGACTTTTTTAAAGCCGAAATCCTGTCATGAAAATTTTCAACTTTTTTGAAGCCGAAATCCTGACATGAAAATGTTCAACTTTTTTGAAGCCGAAATACTGTCATGAAAATTTTCAACTTTTTTGAAGCTGAAATACTTCATGAAAATGTTCGACTTTTTTAAAGCCGAAATACTGTCATGAAAATTTTCAACTTTTTTGAAGCCCAAATATTTAATGAAAATTTTCACATTTTTTGAAGCCGAAATACTGTCATGAAAATGTTGAACATTTTTGAAGCCGAAATACTTCATGAAAATTTTCAACTTTTTTGGAACTAAAATCTTTTCCTGTAAATGTTCAACTTTTTTGAATCCGAAATACTTCATGAAAATTTTCAACTTTTTTGAAGCCGAAATCCTGTCATGAAAATGTTCAACTTTTTGAAGATAAAATACTTCATGAAAATGTTCAACTTTTTTTAATCCTTAATACTTCATGAAAATTTTCAACTTTTTGGAAGACGAAATCTTTTCATGAAAATTTTCAACTTTTTTGAAGCTGAAATACTGCATGAAAATGTTCGACTTTTTTAAAGCCGAAATCATGTCGTGAAAATTTTCAACTTTTTTGATTCCGAAATACTTCATGAAAATTTTCAACTTTTTTTAATCCTTAATACTTCATGAAAATTTTCAACTTTTTGGAAGACGAAATCTTTTCATGAAAATTTTCAACTTTTTTGAAGCCGAAATACTGTCATGAAAATGTTCAACATTTTTGAAGCCGAAATACTTCATGAAAATTTTCAACTTTTTTGGAACTGAAATCTTTTCCTGAAAATGTTCAACTTTTTTGAAGCTGAAATACTTCATGAAAATGTGCGACTTTTTTAAAGCCGAAATACTGTCGTGAAAATTTTCAACTTCTTGAAGATAAAATACTTCATGAAAATGTTCAACTTTTTTGGAACTGAAATCTTTTCCTGAAAATGTTCAACTTTTTTGAATCCGAAATACTTCATGAAAATTTTCAAATATTTTGAAGCCGAAATCTTTTCATGAAAAATGTTCAACTTTTTTGAAGCCGAAATCCTGTCATGAAAATGTTCAACTTTTTGAAGATAAAATACTTCATGAAAATGTTCAACTTTTTTGAAACTGAAATCTTTTCCTGAAAATGTTCTACTTTTTTGAAGCTGAAATACTTCATGAAAATGTTCGACTTTTTTAAAGCCGAAATCCTGTCGTGAAAATGTTCAACTTTTTTTAATCCTTAATACTTCATGAAAATTTTCAACTTTTTGGAAGACGAAATCTTTTCATGAAAATTTTCAACTTTTTTAAAGCCGAAATACTTCATGAAAAAGGTTGACTTTTTTAAAGCCGAAATCCTGTCTTGAAAATTTTCAACTTTTTTGAAGCTGAAATACTTCATGAAAATGGTCGACTTTTTAAAAGCCGGAATCCTGTCGTGAAAATTTTCAACTTTTTTGAATCCGAAATACTTCATGAAAATGTTCAACTTTTTTGAAACTGAAATCTTTTCCTTTAAATGTTCTACTTTTTTGAAGCTGAAATACTTCATGAAAATGTTCGACTTTTTTAAAGCCGAAATACTGTCATGAAAATGTTCGACTTTTTTAAAGCCGAAATACTGTCATGAAAATTTTCAACTTTTTTGAATCCCGAATACTTCATGAAAATGTTCGAATTTTTTAAAGCCGAAATCCTGTCGTGAAAATTTTCAACTTTTTTGAAGCCCAAATACTTCATGAAAATGTTCGACGTTTTTAAAGCCAAAATCCTGTCGTGAAAATTTTCAACTTTTTTGAAGCCGAAATCTTTTCATGAAAATTTTCAACTTTTTTGAAGCCGAAATCTTTTCATGAAAATTTTCAACTTTTTTTAATCCGAAATACTTCATGAAAATTTTCAACTTTTTTGAAACCCATATACTTCATGAAAATTTTCAACTTTTTTGAAGCCGAAATCTTTTCATGAAAATTTTCAACTTTTTTGAATCTGAAATATTTCATGAAAATGTTCGACTTTTTTAAAGCCGAAATCCTGTCGTGAAAATTTTCAACTTTTTTGAATCCGAAATACTTCATGAAAATTTTCAACTTTTTTGAAGCTGAAATACTTCATGAAAATGTTCAACTTTTTTGAAGCCGAAAACTTTTCATGAAGATTTTCAACTTTTTTGAAGCCAAAATACTTCATGAAATGTTCAAATTTTTTGAATCCGAAATACTTCATGAAAATTTTCAACTTTTTTGAAGCCAAAATACTTCATGAAAATGTTCAACTTTTTTGAAGCCAAAATCTTTTCATGAAGATTTTCAACTTTTTTGAAGCCAAAATACTTCATGAAAATGTTCAACTTTTTTGAAGCCGAAATCTTTTCATGAAAATTTTCAACTTTTTTGAAGCCGAAATCGTTTCATGAAAATTTTCAACTTTTTTGAAGCCGAAATCTTTTCATGAAAATTTTCAACTTTTTTGACTCAGAAATCCTGTCGTGAAAATTTTCAACTTTTTTGAATCCCAAATACTTCATGAAAATGTTCAACTTTTTTGAAGCCGAAATCTTTTCATGAAAATTTTCAACTTTTTTGAAGCCGAAATCTTTTCATGAAAATTTTCAACTTTTTTGACTCAGAAATCCTGTCGTGAAAATTTTCAACTTTTTTGAATCCCAAATACTTCCTGAAAATGTTCGACTTTTTTAAAGCCGAAATCCTGTCTTGAAAATTTTACACTTTTTTGAAGCCCAAATTCTTCATGAAAATTTTCAACTTTTTTGAAGCAAAAATCTTTTCATGAAAATTTTCAACTTTTTTGAATCCGAAATACTTCATGAAAATTTTCAACTTTTTTGAAGCCGAAATACTTCATGAAAATGTTCGACTTTTTTAAAGCCGAAATCCTGTCGTGAAAATTTTCAACTTTTTTGAATCCAAAATACTTCATGAAAATTTTCAACTTTTTTGAAACCCAAATACTTCATGAAAATGTTCAACTTTTTTGAAGCCGAAATCTTTTCATGAAAATTTTCAACTTTTTTGAAGCTGAAATACTTCATGAAAATGTTCAACTTTTTTGAAGCCGAAAACTTTTCATGAAGATTTTCAACTTTTTTGAAGCTGAAATACTTCATGAAAATGTTCGACTTTTTTAAAGGCGAAATCCTGTCTTGAAAATGTTCAACTTTTTTGAATCCGAAATACTTCATAAAAATTTTCAACTTTTTTGAAGCCAAAATACTTCATGAAATGTTCAAATTTTTTGAATCCGAAATACTTCATGAAAATTTTCAACTTTTTTGAAGCCAAAATACTTCATGAAAATGTTCAACTTTTTTGAAGCCAAAATCTTTTCATGAAGATTTTCAACTTTTTTGAAGCCAAAATACTTCATGAAAATGTTCAACTTTTTTGAAGCCCAAATTCTTCATGAAAATTTTCAACTTTTTTGAAACCCAAATACTTCATGAAAATTTTCAACTTTTTGGAAGCCGAAATCTTTTCAAGAAAATTTTCAACTTTTTTGAAGCCGAAATACTTCATGACAATGTTCGACTTTTTTAAAGCCGAAATCCTGTCGTGAAAATTTTCAACTTTTTTTAATCCGAAATACTTCATGAAAATTTTCAACTTTTTTGAAGCTGAAATACTTCATGAAAATGTTCAACTTTTTTGAAGCCGAAAACTTTTCATGAAGATTTTCAACTTTTTTGAAGCTGAAATACTTCATGAAAATGTTCGACTTTTTTAAAGGCGAAATCCTGTCTTGAAAATGTTCAACTTTTTTGAATCCGAAATACTTCATAAAAATTTTCAACTTTTTTGAAGCCAAAATACTTCATGAAATGTTCAAATTTTTTGATTCCGAAATACTTCATGAAAATGTTCAACTTTTTTGAAGCCAAAATCTTTTCATGAAGATTTTCAACTTTTTTGAAGCCAAAATACTTCATGAAAATGTTCAACTTTTTTGAAGCCGAAATCTTTTCATGAAAATTTTCAACTTTTTTGAAGCCGAAATCTTTTCATGAAAATTTTCAACTTTTTTGAAGCTGAAATACTTCATGAAAATGTTCGACTTTTTTAAAGCCGAAATCCTGTCGTTAAAATTTTCTACTTTTTTGACTCCGAAATCTTGTCGTGAAAATTTTCAACTTTTTTGAAGCTCAAATTCTTCATGAAAATTTTCAACTTTTTTGAAGCAAAAATCTTTTCATGAAAATTTTCAACTTTTTTGAAGCCGAAATACTTCATGAAAACGTTCGACTTTTTTGAAGCCGAAAACTTTTCATGAAGATTTTCAACTTTTTTGAAGCTGAAATACTTCATGAAAATGTTCAACTTTTTTGAAGCCGAAAACTTTTCATGAAGATTTTCAACTTTTTTGAAGCTGAAATACTTCATGAAAATGTTCGACTTTTTTAAAGGCGAAATCCTGTCTTGAAAATGTTCAACTTTTTTGAATCCGAAATACTTCATAAAAATTTTCAACTTTTTTGAAGCCAAAATACTTCATGAAATGTTCAAATTTTTTGAATCCGAAATACTTCATGAAAATTTTCAACTTTTTTGAAGCCAAAATAATTCATGAAAATGTTCAACTTTTTTGAGGCCAAAATCTTTTCATGAAGATTTTCAACTTTTTTGAAGCCAAAATACTTCATGGAAATGTTCAACTTTTTTGAAGCCGAAATCTTTTCATGAAAATTTTCAACTTTTTTGAAGCCGAAATCTTTTCATGAAAATTTTCAACTTTTTTGAATCCGAAATACTTCATGAAAATTTTCAACATTTTTGAAGCCGAAATACTTCATGAAAATGTTCGACTTTTTTAAAGCCGAAATCCTGTCGTGAAAATTTTCAACTTTTTTGAATCCGAAATACTTCATGAAAATTTTCAACATTTTTGAAGCCGAAATACTTCATGAAAATGTTCGACTTTTTTAAAGCCGAAATCCTGTCGTGAAAATTTTCAACTTTTTTTAATCCGAAATACTTCATGAAAATTTTCATGAAAATTTTCAACTTTTTTGAAGCCGAAATCTTTTCATGAAAATTTTCAACTTTTTTGAAGCTGAAATATTTCATGAAAATGTTCGACTTTTTTAAAGCCGAAATCCTGTCGTGAAATTTTTCAACTTTTTTGAATCCGAAATACTTCATGAAAATTTTCAACTTTTTTGAAGCTGAAATACTTCATGAAAATGTTCAACTTTTTTCAAGCCGAAAACTTTTCATGAAGATTTTCAACTTTTTTGAAGCCAAAATACTTCATGAAATGTTCAAATTTTTTGAATCCGAAATACTTCATGAAAATTTTCAACTTTTTTGAAGCCAAAATCTTTTCATGAAGATTTTCAACTTTTTTGAAGCCGAAATCTTTTCATGAAAATTTTCAACTTTTTTCAAGCCGAAATACTTCATGAAAATGTTCGACTTTTTTAAAGCCGAAATCCTGTCGTGAAAATTTTCAACTTTTTTGAATCCAAAATACTTCATGAAAATTTTCAACTTTTTTGAAACCCAAATACTTCATGAAAATTTTCAACTTTTTTGAAGCCGAAATCTTTTCATGAAAATTTTCAACTTTTTTGAAGCTGAAATACTTCATGAAAATGTTCAACTTTTTTGAAGCCGAAAACTTTTCATGAAGATTTTCAACTTTTTTGAAGCTGAAATACTTCATGAAAATGTTCAACTTTTTTGAAGCCGAAAACTTTTCATGAAGATTTTCAACTTTTTTGAAGCTGAAATACTTCATGAAAATGTTCGACTTTTTTAAAGGCGAAATCCTGTCTTGAAAATGTTCAACTTTTTTGAATCCGAAATACTTCATAAAAATTTTCAACTTTTTTGAAGCCAAAATACTTCATGAAATGTTCAAATTTTTTGATTCCGAAATACTTCATGAAAATGTTCAACTTTTTTGAAGCCAAAATCTTTTCATGAAGATTTTCAACTTTTTTGAAGCCAAAATACTTCATGAAAATGTTCAACTTTTTTGAAGCCGAAATCTTTTCATGAAAATTTTCAACTTTTTTGAAGCCGAAATCTTTTCATGAAAATTTTCAACTTTTTTGAAGCTGAAATACTTCATGAAAATGTTCGACTTTTTTAAAGCCGAAATCCTGTCGTTAAAATTTTCTACTTTTTTGACTCCGAAATCTTGTCGTGAAAATTTTCAACTTTTTTGAAGCTCAAATTCTTCATGAAAATTTTCAACTTTTTTGAAGCAAAAATCTTTTCATGAAAATTTTCAACTTTTTTGAAGCCGAAATACTTCATGAAAACGTTCGACTTTTTTGAAGCCGAAAACTTTTCATGAAGATTTTCAACTTTTTTGAAGCTGAAATACTTCATGAAAATGTTCAACTTTTTTGAAGCCGAAAACTTTTCATGAAGATTTTCAACTTTTTTGAAGCTGAAATACTTCATGAAAATGTTCGACTTTTTTAAAGGCGAAATCCTGTCTTGAAAATGTTCAACTTTTTTGAATCCGAAATACTTCATAAAAATTTTCAACTTTTTTGAAGCCAAAATACTTCATGAAATGTTCAAATTTTTTGAATCCGAAATACTTCATGAAAATTTTCAACTTTTTTGAAGCCAAAATAATTCATGAAAATGTTCAACTTTTTTGAGGCCAAAATCTTTTCATGAAGATTTTCAACTTTTTTGAAGCCAAAATACTTCATGGAAATGTTCAACTTTTTTGAAGCCGAAATCTTTTCATGAAAATTTTCAACTTTTTTGAAGCCGAAATCTTTTCATGAAAATTTTCAACTTTTTTGAATCCGAAATACTTCATGAAAATTTTCAACATTTTTGAAGCCGAAATACTTCATGAAAATGTTCGACTTTTTTAAAGCCGAAATCCTGTCGTGAAAATTTTCAACTTTTTTGAATCCGAAATACTTCATGAAAATTTTCATGAAAATTTTCAACTTTTTTGAAGCCGAAATCTTTTCATGAAAATTTTCAACTTTTTTGAAGCTGAAATATTTCATGAAAATGTTCGACTTTTTTAAAGCCGAAATCCTGTCGTGAAATTTTTCAACTTTTTTGAATCCGAAATACTTCATGAAAATTTTCAACTTTTTTGAAGCTGAAATACTTCATGAAAATGTTCAACTTTTTTGAAGCCGAAAACTTTTCATGAAGATTTTCAACTTTTTTGAAGCCAAAATACTTCATGAAATGTTCAAATTTTTTGAATCCGAAATACTTCATGAAAATTTTCAACTTTTTTGAAGCCAAAATCTTTTCATGAAGATTTTCAACTTTTTTGAAGCCGAAATCTTTTCATGAAAATTTTCAACTTTTTTCAAGCCGAAATACTTCATGAAAATGTTCGACTTTTTTAAAGCCGAAATCCTGTCGTGAAAATTTTCAACTTTTTTGAATCCAAAATACTTCATGAAAATTTTCAACTTTTTTGAAACCCAAATACTTCATGAAAATTTTCAACTTTTTTGAAGCCGAAATCTTTTCATGAAAATTTTCAACTTTTTTGAAGCTGAAATACTTCATGAAAATGTTCAACTTTTTTGAAGCCGAAAACTTTTCATGAAGATTTTCAACTTTTTTGAAGCTGAAATACTTCATGAAAATGTTCGACTTTTTTAAAGGCGAAATCTTTTCATGAAAATTTTCAACTTTTTTGACTCAAAAATCCTGTCGTGAAAATTTTAAACTTTTTTGAATCCCAAATACTTCATGAAAATTTTCAACTTTTTTGAAACCCATATACTTCATGAAAATTTTCAACTTTTTTGAAGCCGAAATCTTTTCATGAAAATTTTCAACTTTTTTGAATCTGAAATATTTCATGAAAATGTTCAACTTTTTTAAAGCCGAAATCCTGTCGTGAAAATTTTCAACTTTTTTGAATCCGAAATACTTCATGAAAATTTTCAACTTTTTTGAAGCTGAAATACTTCATGAAAATGTTCAACTTTTTTGAAGCCGAAAACTTTTCATGAAGATTTTCAACTTTTTTGAAGCCAAAATACTTCATGAAATGTTCAAATTTTTTGAATCCGAAATACTTCATGAAAATTTTCAACTTTTTTGAAGCCAAAATACTTCATGAAAATGTTCAACTTTTTTGAAGCCAAAATCTTTTCATGAAGATTTTCAACTTTTTTGAAGCCAAAATACTTCATGAAAATGTTCAACTTTTTTGAAGCCGAAATCTTTTCATGAAAATTTTCAACTTTTTTGAAGACGAAATCGTTTCATGAAAATTTTCAACTTTTTTGAAGCCGAAATCTTTTCATGAAAATTTTCAACTTTTTTGACTCAGAAATCCTGTCGTGAAAATTTTCAACTTTTTTGAATCCCAAATACTTCATGAAAATGTTGAACTTTTTTGAAGCCGAAATCTTTTCATGAAAATTTTCAACTTTTTTGAAGCCGAAATCTTTTCATGAAAATTTTCAACTTTTTTGAAGCCGAAATCTTTTCATGAAAATTTTCAACTTTTTTGAAGCCGAAATCTTTTCATGAAAATTTTCAACTTTTTTGACTCAGAAATCCTGTCGTGAAAATTTTCAACTTTTTTGAATCCCAAATACTTCATGAAAATGTTGAACTTTTTTGAAGCCGAAATCTTTTCATGAAAATTTTCAACTTTTTTGAAGCCGAAATCTTTTCATGAAAATTTTCAACTTTTTTGACTCAGAAATCCTGTCGTGAAAATTTTCAACTTTTTTGAATCCCAAATACTTCATGAAAATGTTCGACTTTTTTAAAGCCGAAATCCTGTCGTGAAAATTTTCAACTTTTTTGAATCCAAAATACTTCATGAAAATTTTCAACTTTTTTGAAACCCAAATACTTCATGAAAATTTTCAACTTTTTTGAAGCCGAAATCTTTTCATGAAAATTTTCAACTTTTTTGAAGCTGAAATACTTCATGAAAATGTTCAACTTTTTTGAAGCCGAAAACTTTTCATGAAGATTTTCAACTTTTTTGAAGCTGAAATACTTCATGAAAATGTTCGACTTTTTTAAAGGCGAAATCTTTTCATGAAAATTTTCAACTTTTTTGACTCAAAAATCCTGTCGTGAAAATTTTAAACTTTTTTGAATCCCAAATACTTCATGAAAATTTTCAACTTTTTTGAAACCCATATACTTCATGAAAATTTTCAACTTTTTTGAAGCCGAAATCTTTTCATGAAAATTTTCAACTTTTTTGAATCTGAAATATTTCATGAAAATGTTCGACTTTTTTAAAGCCGAAATCCTGTCGTGAAAATTTTCAACTTTTTTGAAGCCCAAATTCTTCATGAAAATTTTCAACTTTTTTGAAGCAAAAATCTTTTCATGAAAATTTTCAACTTATTTGAATCCGAAATACTTCATGAAAATTTTCAACTTTTTTGAAGCCGAAATACTTCATGAAAATGTTCGACTTTTTTAAAGCCGAAATCCTGTCGTGAAAATTTTCAACTTTTTTGAATCCAAAATACTTCATGAAAATTTTCAACTTTTTTGAAACCCAAATACTTCATGAAAATTTTCAACTTTTTGGAAGCCGAAATCTTTTCAAGAAAATTTTCAACTTTTTTGAAGCCGAAATACTTCATGACAATGTTCGACTTTTTTAAAGCCGAAATCCTGTCGTGAAAATTTTCAACTTTTTTTAATCCGAAATACTTCATGAAAATTTTCAACTTTTTTGATGGTGAAATACTTCATGAAAATGTTCAACTTTTTTGAAGCCGAAAACTTTTCATGAAGATTTTCAACTTTTTTGAAGCTGAAATACTTCATGAAAATGTTCGACTTTTTTAAAGGCGAAATCCTGTCTTGAAAATGTTCAACTTTTTTGAATCCGAAATACTTCATAAAAATTTTCAACTTTTTTGAAGCCAAAATACTTCATGAAATGTTCAAATTTTTTGAATCCAAAATACTTCATGAAAATGTTCAACTTTTTTGAAGCCAAAATCTTTTCATGAAGATTTTCAACTTTTTTGAAGCCAAAATACTTCATGAAAATGTTCAACTTTTTTGAAGCCGAAATCTTTTCACGAAAATTTTCAACTTTTTTGAAGCCGAAATCTTTTCATGAAAATTTTCAACTTTTTTGAAGCTGAAATACTTCATGAAAATGTTCCACTTTTTTAAAGCCGAAATCCTGTCGTTAAAATTTTCTACTTTTTTGACTCCGAAATCTTGTCGTGAAAATTTTCAACTTTTTTGAAGCTGAAATACTTCATAAAAATTTTCAACTTTTTTGAAGCCAAAATACTTCATGAAATGTTCAAATTTTTTGAATCCGAAATACTTCATGAAAATTTTCAACTTTTTTGAAGCCAAAATAATTCATGAAAATGTTCAACTTTTTTGAGGCCAAAATCTTTTCATGAAAATTTTCAACTTTTTTGAATCCGAAATACTTCATGAAAATTTTCAACTTTTTTGAAACCCAAATACTTCATGAAAATTTTCAACTTTTTTAAAGCCGAAATCCTGTCGTGAAAATTTTCAACTTTTTTTAATCCGAAATACTTCATGAAAATTTTCAACTTTTTTGAAACCCATATACTTCATGAAAATTTTCAACTTTTTTGAAGCCGAAATCTTTTCATGAAAATTTTCAACTTTTTTGAAGCTGAAATATTTCATGAAAATGTTCGACTTTTTTAAAGCCGAAATCCTGTCGTGAAAATTTTCAACTTTTTTGAATCCGAAATACTTCATGAAAATTTTCAACTTTTTTGAAGCTGAAATACTTCATGAAAATGTTCAACTTTTTTGAAGCCGAAAACTTTTCATGAAGATTTTCAACTTTTTTGAAGCTGAAATACTTCATGAAAATGTTCGACTTTTTTAAAGGCGAAATACTGTCTTGAAAATGTTCAACTTTTTTGAATCCGAAATACTTCATAAAAATTTTCAACTTTTTTGAAGCCAAAATACTTCATGAAATGTTCAAATTTTTTGAATCCGAAATACTTCATGAAAATTTTCAACTTTTTTGAAGCCAAAATACTTCATGAAGATTTTCAACTTTTTTGAAGCCAAAATACTTCATGAAAATGTTCAACTTTTTTGAAGCCGAAATCTTTTCATGAAAATTTTCAACTTTTTTGAAGCCGAAATCTTTTCATGAAAATTTTCAACTTTTTTGAAGCTGAAATACTTCATGAAAATGTTCGACTTTTTTAAAGCCGAAATCCTGTCGTTAAAATTTTCTACTTTTTTGACTCCGAAATCTTGTCGTGAAAATTTTCAACTTTTTTGAAGCCCAAATTCTTCATGAAAATGTTCAACTTTTTTGAAGCAAAAATCTTTTCATGAAAATTTTCAACTTTTTTGAATCCGAAATACTTCATGAAAATTTTCAACTTTTTTGAAGCCGAAATCCTGTCATGATAATGTTCAACTTTTTTGAAGCCGAAATACTCTCATGAAAATTTTCAACTTTTTTGAAGCCGAAATCTTTCCATGAAAATTTTCAACTTATTTGAAGCTGAAATACTTCATGAAAATGTTCGACTTTTTTGAATCCGAAATATTTCATGAAAATTTTCAACTTTTTTGAAGCCGAAATACTTCATGAAAATTTTCAACTTTTTTGAAGCCGAAATCTTTTCATGAAAATTTTCAACTTTTTTGAAGCTGAAATACTTCATGAAAATGTTCGACTTTTTTAAAGCCGAAATCCTGTCGTTAAAATTTTCTACTTTTTTGACTCCGAAATCTTGTCGTGAAAATTTTCAACTTTTTTGAAGCTCAAATTCTTCATGAAAATTTTCAACTTTTTTGAAGCAAAAATCTTTTCATGAAAATTTTCAACTTTTTTGAAGCCGAAATACTTCATGAAAATGTTCGACTTTTTTAAAGCCGAAATCCTGTCGTGAAAATTTTCAACTTTTTTGAATCCAAAATACTTCATGAAAATTTTCAACTTTTTTGAAGCTGAAATACTTCATGAAAATGTTCAACTTTTTTGAAGCCGAAAACTTTTCATGAAGATTTTCAACTTTTTTGAAGCTGAAATACTTCATGAAAATGTTCGACTTTTTTAAAGCCGAAATCCTGTCTTGAAAATGTTCAACTTTTTTGAATCCGAAATACTTCATAAAAATTTTCAACTTTTTTGAAGCTGAAATACTTCATGAAAATGTTCGACTTTTTTAAAGCCGAAATCCTGTCGTTAAAATTTTCTACTTTTTTGACTCCGAAATCTTGTCGTGAAAATTTTCAACTTTTTTGAAGCCCAAATTCTTCATGAAAATGTTCAACTTTTTTGAAGCAAAAATCTTTTCATGAAAATTTTCAACTTTTTTGAATCCGAAATACTTGATGAAAATTTTCAACTTTTTTGAAGCCGAAATACTTCATGAAAATGTTCGAATTTTTTAAAGCCGAAATCCTGTCGTGAAAATTTTCAACTTTTTTGAATCCAAAATACTTCATGAAAATTTTCAACTTTTTTGAAACCCAAATACTTCATGAAAATTTTCAACTTTTTTGAAGCCGAAATCTTTTCATGAAAATTTTCAACTTTTTTGAATCCGAAATACTTCATGAAAATTTTCAACTTTTTTGAAGCCGAAATCCTGACATGATAATGTTCAACTTTTTTGAAGCCGAAATACTGTCATGAAAATTTTCAACTTTTTTGAAGCCGAAATCTTTCCATGAAAAATTTCAACTTATTTGAAACTGAAATACTTCATGAAAATGTTCGACTTTTTTGAATCCGAAATATTTCATGAAAATTTTCAACTTTTTTGAAGCCGAAATCTTTCCATTGAAATATTCAACTTTTTTGAAGCCGAAATCTTTTCATGAAAATGTTCAACTTTTTTGAATCTGAAATACTTCATGAAAATGTTCGACTTTTTTAAAGCCGAAATACAGTCATGAAAATTTTCAACTTTTTTGAAGCCCAAATATTTCATGAAAATTTTCACCTTTTTTGAAGCCGAAATACTTCATGAAAATGTTAAACATTTTTGAAGCCGAAATACTTCATGAAAATTTTCAACTTTTTTGGAACTGAAATCTTTTCCTGAAAATGTTCAACTTTTTTGAAGCTGAAATACTTCATGAAAATGTTCGACTTTTTTGAAGCCGAAATACTGTCATGAAAATGTTCAACTTTTTTGAAGCTGAATTACTTCATGAAAATGTTCGACTTTTTTAAAGCCGAAATCCTGTCGTGAAAATTTTCAACTTTTTTGAAGCCCAAATACTTCATGAACATTTTCAACTTTTTTGAATCCGAAATACTTCATGAAAATGTTCAACTTTTTTGAATCCGAAATACTTCATGAAAATGTTCGACTTTTTTAAAGCCGAAATACTGTCATGAAGATTTTCAACTTTTTTGAAGCCGAAATACTTCATGAAAATGTTCGACTTTTTTAAAGCCGAAATCCTGACGTGACAATTTTCAACTTTTTTAAATCCAAAATACTTCATGAAAATTTTCAACTTTTTTGAAACCCAAATACTTCATAAAAATGTTCAACTTTTTTGAAACCGAAATCTTTTCATGAAAATTTTCAACTTTTTTGAATCTGAAATACTTCATGAAAATTTTCAACTTTTTTGAAGCCGAAATACTGTCATGAAAATGTTCAACTTTTTTGAAACCCAAATACTTCATGAAAATGTTCGAATTTTTTAAAGCCGAAATCCTGTCGTGAAAATTTTCAACTTTTTTGAAGCCCAAATACTTCATGAAAATTTTTAACTTTTTTGAAGCCCAAATACTTCATGAACATTTTCAACTTTTTTGAAGCCGAAATACTGTCATGAAAATGTTCAACTTTTCTGAAGACGAAATCTTTTCATAAAAATTTTCAACTTTTTTGAAGCCGAAATACTTCATGAAAATGTTCGACTTTTTTAAAGCCGAAATCCTGTCGTGAAAATTTTCAACTTTTTTGAATCCAAAATACTTCATGAAAACTTTCAACTTTTTTGAAACCCAAATACTTCATGAAAATTTTCAACTTTTTTGAAGCCGAAATCTTTTCATCAAAATTTTCAACTTTTTTGAATCCGAAATACTTCATGAAAATTTTCAACTTTTTTGAAGCCGAAATACTGTCATGAAAATGTTCAACTTTTTTGAAGCCGAAATACTGTCATGAAAATTTTCAACTTTTTTGAAGCCGAAATCTTTTCATGAAAATTTTCAACTTTTTTGAAGCTGAAATACTTCATGAAAATGTTCGACTTTTTTGAATCCGAAATACTTCATGAAAATTTTCAACTTTTTTGGAGCCGAAATACTGTCATGAAAATGTTCAACTTTTTTGAAGCCGAAATCTTTTCATGAAAATGTTCAACTTTTTTGAATCTGAAATACTTCATGAAAATGGTCGACTTTTTTAAAACCGAAATCCTGTCGTGAAAATTTTCAACTTTTTTAATCCGAAATACTTCATGAAAATGTTCAACTTTTTTGAAGCCGAAATCTTTTCATGAAAATTTTCAACTTTTTTGAAGCTGAAATATTTCATGAAAATTTTCACCTTTTTTGAAGCTGAATTTCTTCATGAAAATTTTCAACTTTTTTGAAGCCCAAATTCTTCATGAACATTTTCAACTTTTTGGAAGCCGAATTTCTTCTTGGAAATTTTCAACTTTTTTCAAGCCGAAATCTTTTTACAAAAATGTTCAACTTTTTTGAAGCTGAAATACTTCATGAAAATTTTCAACTTTTTTGAAGCCGAATTTCTTCATGAATATTTTCAATTGACCCACCCCCCCTCACGAAAAAGTTGAAAAAGACGATACACCCACCCCCTTGCGACAACTTTACTTCATGAACTTTTTTGAAGCCGAAATACTTCATGAACATTTTCAATTGACCCACCCCCCCTTACGAAAAAGTTGAAAAAAGACGAAACACTTGCGAAAACTTTTTTGAAGCCGAATTTCTTCATGAATATTTTCAAATGACCCACCCCCCCTTACGAAAAAGTAGAAAAAAGACAATACACCCACCCCTTGCGAAAACTTTTTTGAAGCCGAATTTCTTCATGAAAATTTTCAACTTTTTTGAAGCCCAAATACTTCATGAAAAATTTCAACTTTTTTGAAGCTGAAATCTTTTCATGAAAATGCTCGAATTTTTTAAAGCCGAAATCCTGTCGTGAAAATTTTCAACTTTTTTGAAGCCCAAATACTTCATGAAAATGTTCGACGTTTTTAAAGCCAAAATCCTGTCGTGAAAATTTTCAACTTTTTTGAAGCCGAAATCTTTTCATGAAAATTTTCAACTTTTTTGAAGCCGAAATCTTTTCATGAAAATTTTCAACTTTTTTGAATCCGAAATACTTCATGAAAATTTATAACTTTTTTGAAACCCATATACTTCATGAAAATTTTCAACTTTTTTGAAGCTGAAATCTTTTCATGAAAATTTTCAACTTTTTTGAATCTGAAATATTTCATGAAAATGTTCGACTTTTTTAAAGCCGAAATCCTGTCGTGAAAATTTTCAACTTTTTTGAATCCGAAATACTTCATGAAAATTTTCAACTTTTTTGAAGCTGAAATACTTCATGAAAATGTTCAACTTTTTTGAAGCCGAAAACTTTTCATGAAGATTTTCAACTTTTTTGAAGCCAAAATACTTCATGAAATGTTCAAATTTTTTGAATCCGAAATACTTCATGAAAATTTTCAACTTTTTTGAAGCCAAAATACTTCATGAAAATGTTCAACTTTTTTGAAGCCAAAATCTTTTCATGAAGATTTTCAACTTTTAGAAGCCAAAATACTTCATGAAAATGTTCAACTTTTTTGAAGCCGAAATCTTTTCATGAAAATTTTCAACTTTTTTGAAGCCGAAATCGTTTCATGAAAATTTTCAACTTTTTTGAACCCGAAATCTTTTCATGAAAATTTTCAACTTTTTTGACTCGGAAATCCTGTCGTGAAAATTTTCAACTTTTTTGAATCCCAAATACTTCATGAAAATGTTGAACTTTTTTGAATCCGAAATCTTTTCATGAAAATTTTCAACTTTTTTGAAGCCGAAATCTTTTCATGAAAATTTTCAGCTTTTTTGACTCAGAAATCCTGTCGTGAAAATTTTCAACTTTTTTGAATCCCAAATACTTCATGAAAATGTTCGACTTTTTTAAAGCCGAAATCCTGTCGTGAAAATTTTCAACTTTTTTGAAGCCCAAATTCTTCATGAAAATTTTCAACTTTTTTGAAGCAAAAATCTTTTCATGAAAATTTTCAACTTTTTTGAATCCGAAATAGTTCATGAAAATTTTCAACTTTTTTGAAGCCGAAATACTTCATGAAAATGTTCGACTTTTTTAAAGCCGAAATCCTGTCGTGAAAATTTTCAACTTTTTTGAATCCAAAATACTTCATGAAAATTTTCAACTTTTTTGAAACCCAAATACTTCATGAAAATTTTCAACTTTTTTGAAGCCGAAATCTTTTCATGAAAATGTTCGACTTTTTTAAAGCCGAAATCCTGTCGTGAAAATTTTCAACTTTTTTGAAGCCCAAATACTTCATGAACATTTTCAACTTTTTTGAATCCGAAATAATTCATGAAAATGTTCAACTTTTTTGAATCCGAAATACTTCATGAAAATGTTCGACTTTTTTAAAGCCGAAATACTGTCATGAAGATTTTCAACTTTTTTGAAGCCGAAATACTTCATGAAAATGTTCGACGTTTTTAAAGCCAAAATCCTGTCGTGAAAATTTTCAACTTTTTTGAAGCCGAAATCTTTTCATGAAAATTTTCAACTTTTTTGAAGCCGAAATCTTTTCATGAAAATTTTCAACTTTTTTGAATCCGAAATACTTCATGAAAATTTATAACTTTTTTGAAGCCGAAATCTTTTCATGAAAATTTTCAACTTTTTTGACTCGGAAATCCTGTCGTGAAAATTTTCAACTTTTTTGAATCCCAAATACTTCATGAAAATGTTGAACTTTTTTGAAGCCGAAATCTTTTCATGAAAATTTTCAACTTTTTTGAAGCCGAAATCTTTTCATGAAAATTTTCAACTTTTTTGACTCAGAAATCCTGTCGTGAAAATTTTCAACTTTTTTGAATCCCAAATACTTCATGAAAATGTTCGACTTTTTTAAAGCCGAAATCCTGTCGTGAAAATTTTCAACTTTTTTGAAGCCCAAATTCTTCATGAAAATTTTCAACTTTTTTGAAGCAAAAATCTTTTCATGAAAATTTTCAACTTTTTTGAATCCGAAATAGTTCATGAAAATTTTCAACTTTTTTGAAGCCGAAATACTTCATGAAAATGTTCGACTTTTTTAAAGCCGAAATCCTGTCGTGAAAATTTTCAACTTTTTTGAATCCAAAATACTTCATGAAAATTTTCAACTTTTTTGAAACCCAAATACTTCATGAAAATTTTCAACTTTTTTGAAGCCGAAATCTTTTCATGAAAATGTTCGACTTTTTTAAAGCCGAAATCCTGTCGTGAAAATTTTCAACTTTTTTGAAGCCCAAATACTTCATGAACATTTTCAACTTTTTTGAATCCGAAATAATTCATGAAAATGTTCAACTTTTTTGAATCCGAAATACTTCATGAAAATGTTCGACTTTTTTAAAGCCGAAATACTGTCATGAAGATTTTCAACTTTTTTGAAGCCGAAATACTTCATGAAAATGTTCGACGTTTTTAAAGCCAAAATCCTGTCGTGAAAATTTTCAACTTTTTTGAAGCCGAAATCTTTTCATGAAAATTTTCAACTTTTTTGAATCCGAAATACTTCATGAAAATTTATAACTTTTTTGAAACCCATATACTTCATGAAAATTTTCAACTTTTTTGAAGCCGAAATCTTTTCATGAAAATTTTCAACTTTTTTGAATCTGAAATATTTCATGAAAATGTTCGACTTTTTTAAAGCCGAAATCCTGTCGTGAAAATTTTCAACTTTTTTGAATCCGAAATACTTCATGAAAATTTTCAACTTTTTTGAAGCTGAAATACTTCATGAAAATGTTCAACTTTTTTGAAGCCGAAAACTTTTCATGAAGATTTTCAACTTTTTTGAAGCCAAAATACTTCATGAAATGTTCAAATTTTTTGAATCCGAAATACTTCATGAAAATTTTCAACTTTTTTGAAGCCAAAATACTTCATGAAAATGTTCAACTTTTTTGAAGCCAAAATCTTTTCATGAAGATTTTCAACTTTTAGAAGCCAAAATACTTCATGAAAATGTTCAACTTTTTTGAAGCCGAAATCTTTTCATGAAAATTTTCAACTTTTTTGAAGCCGAAATCGTTTCATGAAAATTTTCAACTTTTTTGAAGCCGAAATCTTTTCATGAAAATTTTCAACTTTTTTGACTCGGAAATCCTGTCGTGAAAATTTTCAACTTTTTTGAATCCCAAATACTTCATGAAAATGTTGAACTTTTTTGAAGCCGAAATCTTTTCATGAAAATTTTCAACTTTTTTGAAGCCGAAATCTTTTCATGAAAATTTTCAACTTTTTTGACTCAGAAATCCTGTCGTGAAAATTTTCAACTTTTTTGAATCCCAAATACTTCATGAAAATGTTCGACTTTTTTAAAGCCGAAATCCTGTCGTGAAAATTTTCAACTTTTTTGAAGCCCAAATTCTTCATGAAAATTTTCAACTTTTTTGAAGCAAAAATCTTTTCATGAAAATTTTCAACTTTTTTGAATCCGAAATAGTTCATGAAAATTTTCAACTTTTTTGAAGCCGAAATACTTCATGAAAATGTTCGACTTTTTTAAAGCCGAAATCCTGTCGTGAAAATTTTCAACTTTTTTGAAACCCAAATACTTCATGAAAATTTTCAACTTTTTTGAAGCCGAAATCTTTTCATGAAAATGTTCGACTTTTTTAAAGCCGAAATCCTGTCGTGAAAATTTTCAACTTTTTTGAAGCCCAAATACTTCATGAACATTTTCAACTTTTTTGAATCCGAAATAATTCATGAAAATGTTCAACTTTTTTGAATCCGAAATACTTCATGAAAATGTTCGACTTTTTTAAAGCCGAAATACTGTCATGAAGATTTTCAACTTTTTTGAAGCCGAAATACTTCATGAAAATGTTCGACTTTTTTAAAGCCGAAATCCTGACGTGACAATTTTCAACTTTTTTAAATCCAAAATACTTCATGAAAATTTTCAACTTTTTTGAAACCCAAATACTTCATAAAAATGTTCAACTTTTTTGAAGCCGAAATCTTTTCATGAAAATTTTCAACTTTTTTGAATCTGAAATACTTCATGAAAATTTTCAACTTTTTTGAAGCCGAAATACTTCATGAAAATGTTCAACTTTTTTGAAACCCAAATACTTCATGAAAATGTTCGAATTTTTTAAAGCCGAAATCCTGTCGTGAAAATTTTCAACTTTTTTGAAGCCCAAATACTTCATGAAAATATTTAACTTTTTTGAAGCCCAAATACTTCATGAACATTTTCAACTTTTTTGAAGCCGAAATACTGTCATGAAAATGTTCAACTTTTCTGAAGACGAAATCTTTTCATAAAAATTTTCAACTTTTTTGAAGCCGAAATACTTCATGAAAATGTTCGACTTTTTTAAAGCCGAAATCCTGTCGTGAAAATTTTCAACTTTTTTGAATCCAAAATACTTCATGAAAACTTTCAACTTTTTTGAAACCCAAATACTTCATGAAAATTTTCAACTTTTTTGAAGCCGAAATCTTTTCATGAAAATTTTCAACTTTTTTGAATCCGAAATACTTCATGAAAATTTTCAACTTTTTTGAAGCCGAAATACTGTCATGAAAATGTTCAACTTTTTTGAAGCCGAAATACTGTCATGAAAATTTTCAACTTTTTTGAAGCCGAAATCTTTTCATGAAAATTTTCAACTTTTTTGAATCTGAAATACTTCATGAAAATGGTCGACTTTTTTGAATCCGAAATCCTGTCGTGAAAATTTTCAACTTTTTTAATCCGAAATACTTCATGAAAATGTTCAACTTTTTTGAAGCCGAAATCTTTTCATGAAAATTTTCAACTTTTTTGAAGCTGAAATATTTCATGAAAATTTTCACCTTTTTTGAAGCTGAATTTCTTCATGAAAATTTCAACTTTTTTGAAGCCCAAATTCTTCATGAACATTTTCAACTTTTTTGAAGCCGAATTTCTTCTTGGAAATTTTCAACTTTTTTCAAGCCGAAATCTTTTTACAAAAATGTTCAACTTTTTTGAAGCTGAAATACTTCATGAAAATTTTCAACTTTTTTGAAGCCGAATTTCTTCATGAATATTTTCAATTGACCCACCCCCCCTTACGAAAAAGTTGAAAAAGACGATACACCCACCCCCTTGCGACAACTTTACTTCATGAACTTTTTTGAAGCCGAAATACTTCATGAACATTTTCAATTGACCCACCCCCCCTTACGAAAAAGTTGAAAAAAGACGAAACACTTGCGAAAACTTTTTTGAAGCCGAATTTCTTCATGAATATTTTCAAATGAACCACCCCCCCTTACGAAAAAGTTGAAAAAAGACAATACACCCACCCCTTGCGAAAACTTTTTTGAAGCCGAATTTCTTCATGAAAATTTTCAACTTTTTTGAAGCCCAAATACTTCATGAAAAATTTCAACTTTTTTGAAGCCGAATTTCTTCATGAATATTTTCAACTTTTTTGAAGCCCAAATACTTCATGAAAATTTTCAATTGACCCACCCCCCCTTACGAAAAAGTTGAAAAAAGACGAACCACCCCCCCTTGCGAAAACTTTTTTGGAGCCAAATTTCTTCATGAAAATTTTCTACTTTTTTGAATCCGAATTTCTTCATGAAAATGTTTCACTTTTTTGAAGCCGAAATACTTCATGAAAATTTTGGACATCTGAATATGTCTCTATATGATAAAAAAAAAATATATGATCAAAAAAATGAAAAAGCTTACAGCACCTGGTATTCCCAGGCGGTCTCCCATCCAAGTACTAACCAGGCCCGACCCTGCTTAGCTTCCGAGATCGGGCGTGTTCAGGGTGGTATGGCCGTAAGCCATTATTGTGTGCAGAAAGGGGCCTTTTAAAGATGTCATGCCCTTGATTCTGGCTGAATTTTTGGACATGTGAATATTTCTCTATATGATAAAAAAAAAACATGTGATCAAAAAAATGAAAAAGCTTAAAGCACCTGGTGTTCCCAAGCGGTCTCCCATCCAAGTACTAACCAGGCCCGACCCTGCTTAGCTTCCGAGATCGGACGAGTTCAGGGTGGTATGGCTGTAAGCCATTATTGTGTGCAGAAAGGGGCCTTTTAAAGATGTCATCCCATTGATTCTGGCTGAATTTTTGGACATGTGAATATGTCTCTATATGATAAAAAAAAAAACATATGATCAAAAAAATGAAAAAGCTTACAGCACCTGGAATTCCCAGGCGGTCTCCCATCGAAGTACTAACCAGGCCCGACCCTGCTTAGCTTCCGAGATTGGATGAGTTCGGGCGTGTTCAGGGTGGTATGGCCGTAAGTCATTATTGTGTGCAGACAGGGGCCTTTTAAAGATGTCATGCCCTTGATTCTGGCTGAATTTTTGGACATGTGAATATGTCTCTCTATGATAAAAAAAAAAACATATGATCAAAAAAATGAAAAAGCTTACAGCACCTGGTATTCCGAGGCGGTCTCCCATCCAAGTACTAACCAGGCCCGACCCTGCTTAGCTTCCGAGATCTGACGAGATCTGGCGTGTTCAGGGTGGTATGGCTGTAAGCCATTATTGTGTGCAGTAAGGGGCCTTTTAAAGATGTCATGCCCTTGATCCTGGCTGAATTTTTGGACATGTGAATATGTCTCTCTATGATAAAAAAAAAACATATGATCAAAAAAATGAAAAAGCTTACAGCACCTGGAATTCCCAGGCGGTCTCCAATCGAAGTACTAAGCAGGCCCGACCCAGTTTAGCTTCCGAGATTGGATGATATGGGGCGTGTTCAGGGAGGTATGGCCGTAAGCCATTATTGTGTGCAGACAGGGGCCTTTTAAAGATCTCATGCCCTTCATTCTGGCTGAATTTTTGGACATGTGAATATGTCTCTATATGATAAAAAAAGAACATATGATCAAAAAAAATGAAAAAGCTTACAGCACCTGGTATTCCCAGGCGGTCTCCCATCCAAGTACTAACCAGGCCCTACCCTGCTTAGCTTCCGAGATCGGACGACATCAGGCGTGTTCAGGGTGGTATGGCCGTAAGCCATTATTGTATGCAGAAAGGGGCCTTTTAAAGATGTCATGCCCTTGATTCTGGCTGAATTTTAGGACATGTGAATATGTCTCTATATGATAAAAAAAAAACATATGATCAAAAAAATGAAATAACTTACAGCACCTGGTATTCCCAGGCTGTCTCCCATCCAAGTACTAACCAGGCCCTACCCTGCTTTGCTTCCGAGATCGGACGAGATCAGGCGTGTTCAGGGTGGTATGGCCGTAAGCCATTATTGTGTGCAGAGAGGGGCCTTTTAAAGATGTCATGCCCTTGATTCTGGCTGAATTTTTGGACATGTGAATATGTCTCTATATGATAAAAAAAACATATGATCAAAAAAAATGGAAGAGCTTACAGCACCTGGTATTCCCAGGCGGTCTCCCATCCAAGTACTAACCAGGCCCGACCCTGCATAGCTTCCGAGATCGGACGAGATCGGGCTTGTTCAGGGTGGTATGGCCGTAAGCCATTATTGTGTGCAGAAAGGGGCCTTTTAAAGATGTCATGCCCTTGATTCTGGCTGAATTTTTGGACATGTGAATATGTCTCTATATGATAAAAAAAAACATATGATCAAACAAAATGAAAAAGCTTACAGCACCTGGTATTCCCAGGCGGTCTCCCATCCAAGTACTAACCAGGCCCGACCCTGCATAGCTTCCGAGATCGGACGAGATTGGGCGTGTTCAGGGTGGTATGGCCGTAAGCCATTATTGTGTGCAGAAAGGGGCCATTTAAAGATGTCATGCCCTTGATTCTGGCTAAATTTTTGGACATGTGAATATGTCTCTATATGATAAAAAAAAACATATGATCAAAAAAATGAAAAAGCTTACAGCGTCTGGTATTCCCAGGCGGTCTCCCATCCAAGTACTAACCAGGCACGACCCTACTTAGTTTCCGAGATCGGACGAGATCGGGCGTGTTAAGGGTGGTATGGCCGTAAGCCGTTATTGTGTGCAGAAAGGGGCCTTTTAAAGATGTCATGCCCTTGATTCTGGCTGAATTTTTGGACATGTGAATATGTCTCTATTAGATAAAAAAAAAACATATGATCAAAAAAATGAAAAAGCTTACAGCACCTGGTATTCCCAGGCGGTCTCCCATCCAAGTACTAACCAGGCCCTACCCTGCTTAGCTTCCGAGATCGGACAAGATCAGGCGTGTTCAGGGTGGTATGGCCATAAGCCATTATTGTGTGCAGACAGGGGCCTTTTAAAGATGTCATGCCCTTGATTCTGGCTGAATTTTTGGACATGTGAATATGTCTCTATATGATAAAAAAAAACATATGATCAAAAAAATGAAAACGCTTACAGCACCTGGTATTCCCAGGTGGTCTCCCATCCAAGTACTAACCAGGCCCGACTCTGCTTTGCATCCGAGATCGGACGAGATCGGGCGTGTTCAGGGTGGTATGGCCGTAAGCCATTATTGTGTGCAGACAGGGGCCTTTTAAAGATGTCATGCCCTTGATTCTGGCTGAATTTGTGGACATGTGAATATGTCTCTCTATGATAAAAAAAACATATGATCAAAAAAATAAAAAAAGCTTACAGCATCTGGTATTCCCAGGCGGTCTCCCATTCAAGTACTAACCAGGCCCGACCCTGCTTAGCTTCCGAGATGGGACGAGATCGGGCGTGTTAAGGGTGGTATGGCCGTAAGCCATTATTGT